>NW_026712279.1:0-169946 GCF_030504385.1 Musca domestica
TTTAATCGCAGTTATTGAAAGAGGAAAATAGCTTATTTTAAAATGCTCATAACTCCTTAAATATTGACATTTCGGGGTTTTTTAGCATCATTTTAATCGCAGTTTCTTAAAGAGAAAAAGGGGCTTTTTTTTTTAAAATGCTCATAACTCCTTAAATATTGACATTTCGGGGTTTTAGCATCAGTTAAATCGCAGTTTTGAAGAGGAAAAATAGCTTATTTAAAATGCTCATAACTCCTTAAATATTGACAGTTTGGGGTTTTTGCATCATTTTAATCGCAGTTTCTTAAAGAAAAAAAATGGCTTATTTTAAAATGCTCATAACTCCTTAAATATTGACATGTTCGGGGTTTTTAGCAATCAGTTTTAATCTCAGTTTCTTAAGAGGAAAGTAGCTTATTTTAAAATGCTCATAACTCCTTAAATATTGACATTTCGAGGTTTTTAGCAAAATTTTATCGGCTGTTTCTTAAAGAGGAAAAATACTTATTTTAAATGCTCATAACTCTTTAAATATTAACATTCGGGGTTTTTAGCAATCATTTTAATCGCAGTTTCTTAAAGAGTAAAAATAGCTTATTTTAAAATGCTCATAACTCCTTAATATTGACATTTCGGCGTTTTTAGCATCATTTTAATCGCAGTTTTTGAAAGAGGAAAAATAGCTTATTTTAAATGTTCATAACTCCTTTAATATTGCATTTCGGGGTTTTTAGCATCATTTAATCGCAGTTTATTGAAAGAGAAAAATAGCTTATTTTAAAATGCTCATAACTCCTTAAATATTGACATTTCGGGGTTTTTAGCACCATTTTATAGCAGTTATTGAAGAGGAAAAAACGCTTATTTTAAAATGCTCTAACTCCTTACATATTGCATATTTCGGGTTTTTAGCATCATTTTAATCGCAGTTTCTTAAAGAGGAAAATAGCTTATTTTAAAATGCTCATAACTCCTTAAATATGACATTTCGGGGTTTTTAGCATCATTTTAATCGCAGTTTCTTAAAGAGAAAAAAATGGCTTATGTTAAAATGCTCATAACTCAGTAAATATTGACATTTCGGGGGTTTTTAGCATCAGTTTAATCTCAGTTTCTTAAAGAGGAAAGCAAGCTTATTTTGAAATGCTCATAACTCTTAAATATTGACAATTCGGGGTTTTTAGCAATAATTGTAATCGCCGTTTTTAGCATCATTTTAATCGCAGGTTTCTTAAAGAGAAAAAACTGCTTATTTTAGAATGCTCATAACTCCTTAAATATTGACATTTTGGGGTTTTTAGCATCATTTTAATCGCAGTTTCTTAAAGAGAAAAAATGGCTTATTTTAAAATGCTCATAACCTCCTTAAATATTGACATTCGGGGTTTTAGCATCATTTTAATCTCAGTTTCTTAAAGAGAGGAAAATTAGCTTATTTTTAAATGCTCATAACTCTTTAAATATTGACATTTCGGGGGTTTTTAGCAAAATTTAATCGCAGTTTCTTAAAAGAGGAAAAATGCTTATTTTAAAATGCTCATAACTCCTTAAATATTGACATTTCGGGGTTTTTAGCATCATTTTAATCGCAGTTATTGAAAGAGTAAAAATAGCTTATTTTAAAATGCTCATAACTCCTTAAATATTGACATTTCGGGGTTTTTAGCATCAGTTTAATCTCAGTTTCTTAAAGAGGAAAAGTAGCTTATTTTAAAATGCTCATAACTCTTTAAATGTTGACATTTCGGGGTTTTTAGCATAATTTTAATCGCAGTTTCTTAAAGAGGAAAAAAGCTTATTTTAAAATGCTCATAACTCCTTAAATATTGACATTTCGGGGTTTTTAGCATCATTTTAATCGCAGTTATTGAAAGAGGAAAAAATAGCTAATTTTAAAATGCTCATAACTCCTTAAATATTGACATTTCGGGGTGTTTAGCATCATTTTAATCACAGTTTCTTAAAGAGTAAAAATAGCTATTTTAAAATGCTCATAACTCCTTAAATATTGACATTTCGGGGTTTTAGCATAATTTTAATCGCAGTTTCTAAAAGAGGAAAAATAGCTTATTTTAGAATGCTCATAACTCCTTAAATATTGACATTTTGGGGTTTTTTAGCATCATTTTAATCGCAGTTCTTAAAGAGAAAAATGGCTTATTTTAAAATGCTCATAACTCTTTAAATATTGACATTTCGGGGTTTTTAGCAAAATTTTAATCGCAGTTTCTTAAAGAGGTAAAATAAGCTTATTTAAAATGCTCATAACTCTTAAATATGAACATTTCGGGGTTTTAGCATCATTTATCGCAGTTATTGAAAGAGTAAAAATAGCTTATTTTAAAATGCTCATAACTCCTTAAATATTGACATTCGGCGTTTTTAGCATCATTTTAAATCGCAGTTGTTTGAAAGAGGAAAAATAGCTTATTTTAAAATGTTCATAACTCCTTTATATTGACATTTCGGGGTTTTAGCATCATTTTAATCGCAGTTATTGAAAGAGAAAAATAGCTTATTTTGAAAATGCTCATAACTCCTTAAATATTGACATTTCGGGGTGTTTAGCACCATTTTAATAGCAGTTATTGAAAGAGGAAAAATAGCTTATTTTAAAATGCTCATAACTCCTTACATATTGATATTTCGGGGTTTTTAGCATCATTTTAATCGCAGTTTCTTAAAGAGAAAAAAATGGCTTATTTTAAAATGCTCATAACTCCTTAAATATTGACATTTCGGGGTTTTTAGCATCAGTTTAATCTCAGTTTCTTAAAGAGAAAAGTAGCTTATTTTAAAATGCTCATAACTCCTTAAATATTGACATTTCGGGGTTTTTAGCATCAGTTTAATCGCTAGTTATTGAAAGAGGAAAATAGCTTATTTTAAAATGCTCATAACCCATAAATATTGACCATTTCGGGGTTTTTAGCATCATTTTAATCGCAGTTTCTTAAAGAGAAAAAAATGGCTTATTTTAAAATGCTCATAACTCCTTAAATATTGACATTCGGGGTTTTTAGCATCATTTTAATCGCAGTTTCTAAAAGAGGAAAAATAGCTTATTTTAGAATGCTCATAACTCCTTAAATATTGACATTTTGGGGTTTTAGCATCATTTTAATCGCAGTTTCTTAAGAGAAAAAATGGCTTATTTTAAAATGCTCATAACTCCTTAAATATTGACATTTCGGGGTTTTTAGCATCAGTTTAATCTCAGTTTCTTAAAGAGGAAAAGTAGCTTATTTTAAAATGCTAATAACTCTTTAAATATTGACATTTCGGGGTTTTTAGCATCAGTTTAATCGCAGTTATTGAAAGAGGAAAAATAGCTTATTTTAAAATGCTCATAACTCCTTAAATATTGACATTTCGGGGTTTTTAGCATCATTTTAATCGCAGTTTCTTAAAGAGAAAAAATGGCTTATTTTAAAATGCTCATAACTCCTTAAATATTGACATTTCGGGGTTTTTAGCATCAGTTTAATCGCAGTTATTGAAAGAGGAAAAATAGCTTATTTTAAAATGCTCATAACTCCTTAAATATTGACATTTTGGGGTTTTTAGCATCATTTTAATCGCAGTTTCTTAAAGAGAAAAAATGGCTTATTTTAAAATGCTCATAACTCCTTAAATATTGACATTTCGGGGTTTTTAGCATCAGTTTAATCTCAGTTTCTTAAAGAGGAAAAGTAGCTTATTTAAAATGCTCATAACTCCTTAAATATTGACATTTCGAGGTTTTTAGCAAAATTTTAATCGCTGTTTCTTAAAGAGGAAAAATAGCTTATTTTAAAATGCTCATAACTCTTTAAATATTAACATTTCGGGGTTTTTAGCATCATTTTAATCGCAGTTTCTTAAAGAGTAAAAATAGCTTATTTTAAAATGCTCATAACTCCTTAAATATTGACATTTCGGCGTTTTAGCATCATTTTAATCGCAGTTTTTGAAAGAGGAAAAATAGCTTATTTAAAATGTTCATAACTCCTTTAATATTGACATTTCGGGGTTTTAGCATCATTTTAATCGCAGTTATTGAAAGAGAAAAATAGCTTATTTTAAAATGCTCATAACTCCTTAAATATTGACATTTCGGGGTGTTTAGCACCATTTTAATAGCAGTTATTGAAAGAGGAAAAATAGCTTATTTTAAAATGCTCATAACTCCTTACATATTGATATTTCGGGGTTTTTAGCATCATTTTAATCGCAGTTTCTTAAAGAGGAAAAATAGCTTATTTTAAAATGCTCATAACTCCTTAAATATTGACATTTCGGGGTTTTTAGCATCATTTTAATCGCAGTTTCTTAAAGAGAAAAAAATGGCTTATTTTAAAATGCTCATAACTCCTTAAATATTGACATTTCGGGGTTTTTAGCATCAGTTTAATCTCAGTTTCTTAAAGAGGAAAAGCAGCTTATTTTGAAATGCTCATAACTCTTTAAATATTGACATTTCGGGGTTTTTAGCATAATTGTAATCGCAGTTTTTAGCATCATTTTAATCGCAGTTTCTTAAAGAGAAAAAAATGGCTTATTTTAAAATGCTCATAACTCCTTAAATATTGACATTTCGGGGTTTTTAGCATCATATTAATCGCAGTTTCTTAAAGAGGAAAAATAGGTTATTTTAAAATGCTCATAACTCCTTAAATATTGACATTTCGTGGTTTTAGCATCATTTTAATCGCAGTTTCTTAAAGAGGAAAAATAGCTTATTTTAAAATGCTCATAACTCCTTAAATATTGACATTTCGGAGTTTTTAGCTTCATTTCAATCGCAGTTTCTTAAAGAGGAAAAATAGCTTGTTTTAAAATGCTCATAACTCATTAAATATTGACATTTCGGGGTTTTTAGCATCATTTTAATCGCAGTTATTGAAAGAGAAAAATAGCTTATTTTAAAATGCTCATAACTCCTTAAATATTGACATTTCGGGGTTTTTAGCATCATTTTAATCGCAGTTTCTTAAAGAGTAAAAATAGCTTATTTTAAAATGCTCATAACTCCTTAAATATTGACATTTCGGGGTGTTTAGCATCATTTTAATCACAGTTTCTTAAAGAGTAAAAATAGCTTATTTTAAAATGCTCATAACTCCTTAAATATTGACATTTCGGGGTTTTTAGCATCATTTTAATCGCAGTTTCTAAAAGAGGAAAAATAGCTTATTTTAGAATGCTCATAACTCCTTAAATATTGACATTTTGGGGTTTTTAGCATCATTTTAATCGCAGTTTCTTAAAGAGAAAAAATGGCTTATTTTAAAATGCTCATAACTCCTTAAATATTGACATTTCGGGGTTTTTAGCATCATTTTAATCGCAGTTATTGAAAGAGGAAAAATAGCTTATTTTTAAATGCTCATAACTCTTTAAATATTGACATTTCGGGGTTTTTAGCAAAATTTTAATCGCAGTTTCTTAAAGAGGAAAAATAGCTTATTTTAAAATGCTCATAACTCTTAAAATATTAACATTTCGGGGTTTTAGCATCATTTTAATCGCAGTTATTGAAAGAGTAAAAATAGCTTATTTTAAAATGCTCATAACTCCTTAAATATTGACATTTCGGCGTTTTTAGCATCATTTTAATCGCAGTTTTTGAAAGAGGAAAAATAGCTTATTTTAAAATTTTCATAACTCCTTTAATATTGACATTTCGGGTTTTTAGCATCATTTTAATCGCAGTTATTGAAAGAGAAAAATAGCTTATTTTAAAATGCTCATAACTCCTTACATATTGATATTTCGGGGTTTTTAGCATCATTTTAATCGCAGTTTCTGAAAGAGGAAAAATAGCTTATTTTAAAATGCTCATAACTCCTTAAATATTGACATTTCGGGGTTTTTAGCATCATTTTAATCGCAGTTTCTTAAAGAGAAAAAAATGGCTTATTTTAAAATGCTCATAACTCCTTAAATATTGACATTTCGGGGTTTTTAGCATCAGTTTAATCGCAGTTTCTTAAAGAGGAAAAAAGCTTATTTTAAAATGCTCATAACTCCTTAAATATTGACATTTCGGGGTTTTTAGCATCATTTTAATCGCAGTTATTGAAAGAGGAAAAATAGCTAATTTTAAAATGCTCATAACTCCTTAAATATTGACATTTCGGGGTGTTTAGCATCATTTTAATCACAGTTTCTTAAAGAGTAAAAATAGCTTATTTTAAAATGCTCATAACTCCTTAAATATTGACATTTCGGGGTTTTTAGCATCATTTTAATCGCAGTTTCTAAAGAGGAAAAATAGCTTATTTTAGAATGCTCATAACTCCTTAAATATTGACATTTTGGGGTTTTTAGCATCATTTTAATCGCAGTTTCTTAAAGAGAAAAAATGGCTTATTTTAAAATGCTCATAACTCTTTAAATATTGACATTTCGGGGTTTTTAGCAAAATTTTAATCGCAGTTTCTTAAAGAGGAAAAATAGCTTATTTTAAAATGCTCATAACTCTTTAAATATTAACATTTCGGGGTTTTTAGCATCATTTTAATCGCAGTTATTGAAAGAGTAAAAATAGCTTATTTTAAAATGCTCATAACTCCTTAAATATTGACATTTCGGCGTTTTTAGCATCATTTTAATCGCAGTTTTTGAAAGAGGAAAAATAGCTTATTTTAAAATGTTCATAACTCCTTTAATATTGACATTTCGGGGTTTTAGCATCATTTTAATCGCAGTTATTGAAAGAGAAAAATAGCTTATTTTAAAATGCTCATAACTCCTTAAATATTGACATTTCGGGGTGTTTAGCACCATTTTAATAGCAGTTATTGAAAGAGGAAAAATAGCTTATTTTAAAATGCTCATAACTCCTTACATATTGATATTTCGGGGTTTTTAGCATCATTTTAATCGCAGTTTCTTAAAGAGGAAAAATAGCTTATTTTAAAATGCTCATAACTCCTTAAATATTGACATTTCGGGGTTTTTAGCATCATTTTAATCGCAGTTTCTTAAAGAGAAAAAAATGGCTTATTTTAAAATGCTCATAACTCCTTAAATATTGACATTTCGGGGTTTTTAGCATCAGTTTAATCTCAGTTTCTTAAAGAGGAAAAGTAGCTTATTTTAAAATGCTCATAACTCTTTAAATATTGACATTTCGGGGTTTTTAGCATAATTTTAATCGCAGTTTCTTAAAGAGGAAAAAAGCTAATTTTAAAATGCTCATAACTCCTTAAATATTGACATTTCGGGGTGTTTAGCATCATTTTAATCGCAGTTTCTTAAAGAGTAAAAATAGCTTATTTTAAAATGCTCATAACTCCTTCAATATTGACATTTCGGGGTTTTTAGCATCATTTTAATCGCAGTTTCTAAAAGAGGAAAAATAGCTTATTTTAGAATGCTCATAACTCCTTAAATATTGACATTTTGGGGTTTTTAGCATCATTTTAATCGCAGTTTCTTAAAGAGAAAAAATGGCTTATTTTAAAATGCTCATAACTCCTTAAATATTGACATTTCGGGGTTTTTAGCATCAGTTTAATCTCAGTTTCTTAAAGAGGAAAAGTAGCTTATTTTAAAATGCTAATAACTCTTTAAATATTGACATTTCGGGGTTTTTAGCATCAGTTTAATCGCAGTTATTGAAAGAGGAAAAATAGCTTATTTTAAAATGCTCATAACTCCTTAAATATTGACATTTCGGGGTTTTTAGCATCATTTTAATCGCAGTTTCTTAAAGAGAAAAAATGGCTTATTTTAAAATGCTCATAACTCCTTAAATATTGACATTTCGGGGTTTTTAGCATCAGTTTAATCGCAGTTATTGAAAGAGGAAAAATAGCTTATTTTAAAATGCTCATAACTCCTTAAATATTGACATTTTGGGGTTTTTAGCATCATTTTAATCGCAGTTTCTTAAAGAGAAAAAAATGGCTTATTTTAAAATGCTCATAACTCCTTAAATATTGACATTTCGGGGTTTTTAGCATCAGTTTAATCTCAGTTTCTTAAAGAGGAAAAGTAGCTTATTTTAAAATGCTCATAACTCCTTAAATATTGACATTTCGAGGTTTTTAGCAAAATTTTAATCGCTGTTTCTTAAAGAGGAAAAATAGCTTATTTTAAAATGCTCATAACTCTTTAAATATTAACATTTCGGGGTTTTTAGCATCATTTTAATCGCAGTTTCTTAAAGAGTAAAAATAGCTTATTTTAAAATGCTCATAACTCCTTAAATATTGACATTTCGGCGTTTTTAGCATCATTTTAATCGCAGTTTTTGAAAGAGGAAAAATAGCTTATTTTAAAATGTTCATAACTCCTTTAATATTGACATTTCGGGGTTTTTAGCATCATTTTAATCGCAGTTATTGAAAGAGAAAAATAGCTTATTTTAAAATGCTCATAACTCCTTAAATATTGACATTTCGGGGTGTTTAGCACCATTTTAATAGCAGTTATTGAAAGAGGAAAAATAGCTTATTTTAAAATGCTCATAACTCCTTACATATTGATATTTCGGGGTTTTTAGCATCATTTTAATCGCAGTTTCTTAAAGAGGAAAAATAGCTTATTTTAAAATGCTCATAACTCCTTAAATATTGACATTTCGGGGTTTTTAGCATCATTTTAATCGCAGTTTCTTAAAGAGAAAAAAATGGCTTATTTTAAAATGCTCATAACTCCTTAAATATTGACATTTCGGGGTTTTTAGCATCAGTTTAATCTCAGTTTCTTAAAGAGGAAAAGCAGCTTATTTTGAAATGCTCATAACTCTTTAAATATTGACATTTCGGGGTTTTTAGCATAATTGTAATCGCAGTTTTTAGCATCATTTTAATCGCAGTTTCTTAAAGAGAAAAAAATGGCTTATTTTAAAATGCTCATAACTCCTTAAATATTGACATTTCGGGGTTTTTAGCATCATATTAATCGCAGTTTCTTAAAGAGGAAAAATAGGTTATTTTAAAATGCTCATAACTCCTTAAATATTGACATTTCGTGGTTTTTAGCATCATTTTAATCGCAGTTTCTTAAAGAGGAAAAATAGCTTATTTTAAAATGCTCATAACTCCTTAAATATTGACATTTCGGAGTTTTTAGCTTCATTTCAATCGCAGTTTCTTAAAGAGGAAAAATAGCTTGTTTTAAAATGCTCATAACTCATTAAATATTGACATTTCGGGGTTTTTAGCATCATTTTAATCGCAGTTATTGAAAGAGGAAAATAGCTTATTATAAAATGCTCATAACTCCTTCAATATTGACATTTCGGGGTTTTTAGCATCATTTAATTTGCAGTTTCTTAAAGAGTAAAAATAGCTTATTTTAAAATGCTCATAACTCCTTAAATATTGACATTTTGGGGTTTTTAGCATCATTTTAATCGCAGTTTTTGAAAGAGGAAAAATAGCTTATTTTAAAATGTTCATAACTCCTTTAATATTGACATTTCGGGGTTTTTAGCATCATTTTAATCGCAGTTATTGAAAGAGAAAAATAGCTTATTTTAAAATGCTCATAACTCCTTAAATATTCACATTTCGGGGTGTTTAGCACCATTTTAATAGCAGTTATTGAAAGAGGAAAGATAGCTTATTTTACAATGCTTATAACTCCTTAAATATTGACATTTCTGGGTTTTTAGCATCATTTTAATCGCAGTTTCTTAAAGAGGAAAAATAGCTTATTTTAAAATGCTCATAACTCCTTAAATATTGACATTTCGGGGTTTTTAGCATCATTTTAATCGCAGTTTCTTAAAGAGAAAAAAATGGCTTATTTTAAAATGCTCATAACTCCTTAAATATTGACATTTCTGGGTTTTTAGCATCAGTTTAATCTCAGTTCCTTAAAGAGGAAAAGCAGCTTATTTTTAAAATGCTCATAACTCTTTAAATATTGACATTTCGGGGTTTTTAGCATAATTGTAATCGCAGTTTCTTAAAGAGGAAAAAAAGCTTATTTTAAATTGCTCATAACTCCTTAAATATTGACATTTCGGGGTTTTTAGCTTCATTTTAATCGCAGTTATTAAAAGAGAAAAATAGCTTATTTTAAAATGCTCATAACTCCTTAAATATTGACATTTCGGGGTGTTTAGCACCATTTTAATAGCAGTTATTGAAAGAGGAAAAATAGCTTATTTTAAAATGCTCATAACTCCTTAAATATTGACATTTCGGGGTTTTTAGCATCAGTTTAATCGCAGTTTCTTAAAGAGGAAAAAAAGCTTATTTTAAATTGCTCATAACTCCTTAAATATTGACATTTCGGGGTTTTTAACTTCATTTTAATCGCAGTTATTGAAAGAGGAAAAATAGCTTATTTTAAAATGCTCATAACTCCTTAAATATTGACATTTCGGGGCTTTTAGCATCATATTAATCGCAGTTTCTTAAAGAGGAAAAATAGGTTATTTTAAAATGCTCATAACTCCTTAAGTATTGACATTTCGTGGTTTTTAGCATCATTTTAATCGCAGTTTCTTAAAGAGGAAAAATAGCTTATTTTAAAATGCTCATAACTCCTTAAATATTGACATTTCGGAGTTTTTAGCTTCATTTCAATCGCAGTTTCTTAAAGAGGAAAAATAGCTTGTTTTAAAATGCTCATAACTCCTTCAATATTGACATTTCGGGGTTCTTAGCATCATTTAATTTGCAGTTTCTTAAAGAGTAAAAATAGCTTATTTTAAAATGCTCATAACTCCTTAAATATTGACATTTTGGGGTTTTTAGCATCATTTTAATCGCAGTTTTTGAAAGAGGAAAAATAGCTTATTTTAAAATGTTCATAACTCCTTTAATATTGACACTTCGGGGTTTTTAGCTTCATTTTAATCGCAGTTATTGAAAGAGGAAAAATAGCTTATTTTAAAATGCTCATAACTCCTTAGATATTGACATTTCGGGGCTTTTAGCATCATATTAATCGCAGTTTCTTAAAGAGGAAAAATAGCTTATTTTAAAATGCTCATAACTCCTTAAATATTGACATTTTGGGGTTTTTAGCATCATTTTAATCGCAGTTTTTGAAAGAGGAAAAATAGCTTATTTTAAAATGCTCATAACTCCTTTAATATTGACATTTCGGGGTTTTTAGCTTCATTTTAATCGCAGTTATTGAAAGAGGAAAAATAGCTTATTTTAAAATGCTCATAACTCCTTAAGTATTGACATTTCGTGGTTTTTAGCATCATTTTAATCGCAGTTTCTTAAAGAGTAAAAATAGCTTATTTTAAAATGCTCATAACTCCTTAAATATTGACATTTTGGGGTTTTTAGCATCATTTTAATCGCAGTTTTTGAAAGAGGAAAAATAGCTTATTTTAAAATGTTCATAACTCCTTTAATATTGACATTTCGGGGTTTTTAGCATCATTTTAATCGCAGTTATTGAAAGAGAAAAATAGCTTATTTTAAAATGCTCATAACTCCTTAAATATTGACATTTCGGGGTGTTTAGCACCATTTTAATAGCAGTTATTGAAAGAGGAAAAATAGCTTATTTTAAAATGCTCATAACTCCTTAAATATTGACATTTCGGGGTTTTTAGCATCATTTTAATCGCAGTTTCTTAAAGAGAAAAAAATGGTTTATTTTAAAATGCTCATAACTCCTTAAATATTGACATTTCGGGGTTTTTAGCATCAGTTTAATCTCAGTTTCTTAAAGAGGAAAAGTAGCTAATTTTAAAATGCTCATAACTCTTTAAATATTGACATTTCGGGGTTTTTAGCAAAATTTTAATCGCAGTTTCTTAAAGAGGAAAAATAGATTATTTTAAAATGCTCATAACTCTTTAAATATTAACATTTCAGGGTTTTTAGCATCATTTTAATCGCAGTTTCTTAAAGAGTAAAAATAGCTTATTTTAAAATGTTCATAACTCCTTTAATATTGACATTTCGGGGTTTTTAGCATCATTTTAATCGCAGTTATTGAAAGAGAAAAATAGGTTATTTTAAAATGCTCATAACTCCTTAAATATTGACATTTCGGGGTGTTTAGCACCATTTTAATAGCAGTTATTGAAAGAGGAGAAATAGCTTATTTTAAAATGCTCATAACTCCTTACATATTGACATTTCGGGGTTTTTAGCATCCTTTTAATCGCAGTTTCTTAAGGAGGAAAAATAGCTTATTTTAAAATGCTCATAACTCCTTAAATATTGACATTTCGGGGTTTTTAGCTTCATTTTAATCGCAGTTTCTTAAAGAGAAAAAAATGGCTTATTTTAAAATGCTCATAACTCCTTAAATATTGACATTTCGGGGTTTTTAGCATCAGTTTAATCTCAGTTTCTTAAAGAGGAAAAGCAGCTTATTTTAAAATGCTCATAACTCTTTAAATATTGACATTTCGGGGTTTTTAGCATAATTGTAATCGCAGTTTCTTAAAGAGGAAAAAAAGCTTATTTTAAATTGCTCATAACTCCTTAAATATTGACATTTCTGGGTTTTTAGCTTCATTTTAATCGCAGTTATTGAAAGAGTAAAAATAGCTTATTTTAAAATGCTCATAACTCCTTAAATATTGACATTTCGGGGCTTTTAGCATCATATTAATCGCAGTTTCTTAAAGAGGAAAAATAGGTTATTTTAAAATGCTCATAACTCCTTAAGTATTGACATTTCGTGGTTTTTAGCATCATTTTAATCGCAGTTTCTTAAAGAGGAAAAATAGCTTATTTTAAAATGCTCATAACTCCTTAAATATTGACATTTCGGAGTTTTTAGCTTCATTTCAATCGCAGTTTCTTAAAGAGGAAAAATAGCTTGTTTTAAAATGCTCATAACTCCTTCAATATTGACATTTCGGGTTCTTAGCATCATTTAATTTGCAGTTTCTTAAAGAGTAAAAATAGCTTATTTTAAAATGCTCATAACTCCTTAAATATTGACATTTTGGGGTTTTAGCATCATTTTAATCGCAGTTTTTGAAAGAGGAAAAATAGCTTATTTTAAAATGTTCATAACTCCTTTAATATTGACATTTCGGGGTTTTTAGCATCATTTTAATCGCAGTTATTGAAAGAGAAAAATAGCTTATTTTAAAATGCTCATAACTCCTTAAATATTGACATTTCGGGGTGTTTAGCACCATTTTAATAGCAGTTATTGAAAGAGGAAAAATAGCTTATTTTAAAATGCTCATAACTCCTTAAATATTGACATTTCGGGGTTTTTAGCATCATTTTAATCGCAGTTTCTTAAAGAGGAAAAATAGCTTATTTTAAAATGCTCATAACTCCTTAAATATTGACATTTCGGGGTTTTTAGCATCATTTTAATCGCAGTTATTGAAAGAGGAAAAATAGCTTATTTTAAAATGCTCATAACTCCTTAAATATTGACATTTCGGGGTTTTTAGCATCATTTTAATCGCAGTTTCTTAAAGAGGAAAAATAGGTTATTTTAAAATGCTCATAACTCCTTAAATATTGACATTTCGTGGTTTTTAGCATCATTTTAATCGCAGTTTCTTAAAGAGGAAAAATAGCTTATTTTAAAATGCTCATAACTCCTTAAATATTGACATTTCGGGGTTTTTAGCATCATTTTAATCGCAGTTTCTTAAAGAGGAAAAATAGCTTATTTTAAAATGCTCATAACTCTTTAAATATTGACATTTCGGGGTTTTTAGCATCATTTTAATCGCAGTTATTGAAAGAGGAAAATAGCTTATTTTAAAATGCTCATAACTCCTTCAATATTGACATTTCGGGGTTTTTAGCATCATTTAATTTGCAGTTTCTTAAAGAGTAAAAATAGCTTATTTTAAAATGCTCATAACTCCTTAAATATTGACATTTCGGGGTTTTTAGCATCATTTTAATCGCAGTTATTGAAAGAGGAAAAATAACTTATTTTAAAATGCTCATAACTCCTTAAATATTGACAATTCGGGATTTTTAGCATTATTTTAATCGCAGTTATTGAAAGAGGAAAAATAACTTATTTTAAGATGCTCATAACTCCTTTAATATTGACATTTCGGAGTTTTTAGCATCATTTTAATCGCAGTTTCTTAAAGAGGAAAAATAGCTTATTTTAAAATGCTCATAACTCTTTAAATATTGACATTTCGGGGTTTTTAGCATCATTTTAATCGCAGTTATTTTAAAATGCTCATAACTCCTTAAATATTGACATTTCGGGGTCTTTAGCATCATCAGTTATTGAAAGAGGAAAAATAACTTATTTTAATATGCTCATAACTCCTTAAATATTGACATTTCGGGGTTTTTAGCATCATTTTAATCGCAGTTATTGAAAGAGAAAAAATAGCTTATTTTAAAATGCTCATAACTCTTTAATATTGATATTTCGGGGTTTCTAGCATCATTTTAATCGCAGTTCTTGAAAGAGGAAAATAGCCTATTTTAAAATGCTCATAACTCCGTAAATATTGACATTTCGGGGTTTTTAGCATCATTTTAATCGCAGTTTCTTAAAGAGGAAAGATAGCTCATTTTAAAATGCTCATAACTCCTTAAATATTGACATTTCGGGGTTATTAGCATAATTTCAATCGCAGTTATTGAAATATTAAAAATAGCTTTTTTTGAAAATGCTCATAACTCCTTAAATATTGACATTTCGGGGTTTTTAGCATCATTTTAATCGCAGTTATTGAAATATTAAAAATAGATTTTCTTTAAAATGCTCATAACTCCTTAAATATTGACATTTCGGGGTTTTTAGCGTCATTTTAATCGCAATTTCTTAAAGAGAAAAAACAGCTTATTTTAAAATGCTCATAACTCCTTAAATATTGACATTTCCGGGTTTTTAGCATCATTTTAATCGCAGTTATTGAAAGAGGAAAAATAGCTTATTTTAAAATGCTCATAACTCCGTAAATATTGACATTTCGGGGTTTTTAGCATCATTTTGATAGCAGTTATTGAAAGAGGAAAAATAGCTTATTTTAAAATGCTCGTAACTACTTAAATATTGAGATTTCGGTGATTTTAGCATCATTTTAATCAGAGTTATTGAAAGGGGAAAAATAGCCATAACTTTGGACAGAGATGTCACATCGCTTAATGACATACCGCGTTTGAAGCGTCAGTCCAAGCAGATTTTTACCATGAACCAATACACGCCACGCGATCGCTCTGAAATTTATTCAACAGAAGAAGTCAATTGTGAAAAAAAATGTGAGAAGTGCGGCTTCTAAGAACACCACTAAGCGTTTATACGAAAAATTTTCGACTGGTAAGGTTCTTTCTAATCCGAAGAGGCCATATAAAAGTCGACCAAGGCGATCGGCCGAGAATATCGGTGCCGTACGAGCCAGTGTTGAGAGGTCCCCAAGAACATCCTAAAAGCGCCGTTCTCAGCAGTTGGGCATGGCTCGGTTCACTTTACAACGGATTATTCGCATTGATTTGCATTTGTTGTAATAACGGAGTTTAGGCTAAAAGTTTTGCATAAAACGTTTGGGATTATTTTTGAGATTATTTCCCTTTGTGTATCGCAAAATGGTGAACGTTTGTATGAGAGATGTTATTTGGCTTGTGTACCATTTAGGGTATTACTAGTAATTAGAGAACTAGTAAATTAACAAATGAAATTTAACAAGAGATATTTACAGCAATCAGTTCTAGTAAAAATTCCAGGACAAGTACATATCTTTACATGCTAATATTATTTTGCTTCTCTATAATTATATAGAGATTTGTAACAGTTTAATTAATGAAGTGGTATTAAGTCCAAATAGCAAGTCTGTTGATATACTCACTATAATTGTGGTATTTTCAAAGCTAAAATTTTCAAAGTAAAATATTTAAAAACTAACTACGTGTTTTTTCTGAAATATTTGCATTGCAGAAGAATATGACTTCAATATTAAACATGCATTTTTTGTTCATTGGGTTAAATCTTCTGAAAAAATTAATGGCGGTGTTTATATACAAATTTTTCTAGATAAACATATTTGAAACATCCACTCCAGACGTTGTTTTCATAGCTCAACATATTGGTGAAGCTTCCAAATAGAATTCATGATTTTGAATGTATTAATAAATTTTTGTGTTCCTTGAAATCATTGCATTTGTATTAAAAATTCAGTTATTTAATCTTATATCTCTAAGAAAAGAATATATCGCAAAACAGTAAGGTCTGTTTGTATCGAAACCATTGATAACAATTTGAATTTAATCACAAATAACTAAAAAAAATCCCTACCACAGATTTCAATAATGGAATGGACTAAAGGACAATGGAAATGCTGATTTGTTTTTTCTTGCTTTAGATCCATTGTCATCTTATTATCATAGTACGTAATATGTAATACACAATGCCTCTTGAATTAACTAAATAACCCTAACAACATGAAAAGAGTATACCTACCCTTTCAAAAAAGGACACAATGCCTCCATTATTTCCTGTTGACATCTGGTGTTAGCAGTTTCGCTTCGCATCATCTTTTATGCTGATGTCTATTGTTCACATTTTTTGCAACGTTTTACAGTTTTTATCCGTCCCACAATGACGAACTTTCGATGTTTCTTTACCATCCCAAGTCGGTTAATGAAAAAACGGCACATTTAATATGTCTAATGTTGTTTAACAAATTATTGTTGATTTGATTGAAAACTTTTGAACTATATCGCAAAACATTTCGAGCAGTTCCCGATCTACTATTTGCTGGAAAGGTGAAGATAAAATGAAAGTTTTTAATTTTGTTTCATATGCTAGAGATCAGATAAAAATAATTTGTAATTTCAACAAGAATAGGATTCCGCCCACAAAAATGTTATTAGTAAGGATGTACTATCATCAGCTTAAATAATGCATCTAAATCAGCATTGAATTTAACATTGAATAACATATAATATAATAACATTAGCTGAACCCGGTGGGCTTCGCTACCCCCTTTGATTTTATATGCATTCAAAATTGTATATGCAAATATTTGTTGATTAGAAAAATAAAAAAAATTAAACAAATTCAAAAATTTAAAAAATTTAATTATTGTAATACTTTAATGCGTAAAAAAAAATAAATAAAAAATAACTCGTCTACCAACGCGTGAACATGCCAGAAACAGCTGACCATGAGAAAAGCAGAAAGTTGTTTTCCTTCGGATTTAATAATTTCACAGCAAGCGCCAAGCGTGCAAGAAATTTCAATCAATAATCGTATGCTCAATTAAATTGTTGTGTAGTTATTTACTGTTAGCCTAATACCATTGCAAAGACGTTGTGGGTCAATGCTTCCCAAAAAAATCATATACCAATCTGAACCGAATTTATCAATGTCCGTCCGTCTGTCCATCTATCCGTCTGTGGAAATCACTCTAGCTTCCGAACGAAATGGAGTAAGTTGAAAAAATGTATATTATGTCTGCAGGACTTTTGGTATTGAAAATGGGCTATGTAGGTCCACATCTACGTATAACCCCCATATAACTATACCCCCCGATATTCGGTATTTTGATTATTTTAGCGACATTATTTACCGGAATTGTTTCAAATTTGGTATTTGAAGTTCGTAATGGATACTACAGCCTAAGACAGAAAATCGGTCATGTAGGTCCACGTCTTCGTATACTCCCCATATAACATATTTTTAAGATTTTAACAGAATTTTTAATGAATTTTATTTTTTGAAACTGCCAAATTTGTACCAAATGGTGGAGGGTATTCAAAGTTCGGCCTGGCCGAACTTACAACTTTTTTACTTGTTAAACTTTCGTCCACGTCGTAGTATAGACCCTAATATGATGACTACATTCGGTATTTTTAAGATTCTAACCAAATTTTGAACGGATTTTTTATACCCTACACCACATAGTGGTAAGGGTATTGTGTCTTTGTGCATTTGTTTGTAATATGGAGAAGGAAAAGAGATAGACCCATAGTTACTTTTGAGAACCTTCATAGAATCACTTTCTGAGTCGATTTATGCATGTCAGTCCGTCTGTCCATGTATTCTTGTGAACAAAATGCAGGTCGCATTTATTATCCGATTGAGATGAAATTTTCCAAAGAACGAACCCTATTGAAATTGGTGAGAATCGGATCAAATTTAGATATAGCTCCCATATATATATTCATCCGATTTCGGGTTAAATGTGCACCAAATATCCACTATCAGTCCAAATTACCTGAATTTTGGCACACCCAACCGAGTTCGGCCTAGAAGCAAGTATATCAATTTTGGAGAAAATCGTAATATGCACTCCACAAGAATGATATTTGGTACCAGATAAAAGATACAGCCCAGAAATGGCTGTTTGTAATTTTATCGAAATCGGTTCAGATTTGGATATAGCTCCCATATATATCTTCATCCGATTTCGGGTTAATTGTGCACCAAATGGCCGATATAAGTCCAAATGGACTGAATTTTAGTACATCGGACCAAATTCAGCCTAGAAGCAAGTATATCAAATTTAGTGAAAATCGGTTCAGATATAGATATAGCAACCATATATATGTTTCATCCGATTTAGTGTTTTAGTCCCATACATTCGTAATATTCACTCCACAACCGTGATATTTGGTACCAGGTATTAGATGGAGCACACGAATAGCTGTTTTAAATTTGATCGAAATCGGTTCAGATTTGGATATAGCTCCCATATATATCTTCATCCGATTTCGGGTTAATTGTGCACCAAATGACCGATATAAGTCCAAATGGACTGAATTTTAGTACATCGGACCAAATTCAGCCTAGTAGCAAGTATATCCAATTTAGTGAAAATCGGTTCAGATATAGATATAGCAACCATATATATGTTTCATCCGATTTAGTGTTTTAGTCCCTTACATTCGTAATATTCACTCCACAGCCGTGATATTTGGTACCAGGTATTAGATGGAGCACAGGAATAGCTGTTTTAAATTTTATCGAAATCGGTTCAGATTTGGATATAGCTCCCATATATATCTTCATCCGATTTCGGGTTAAATGTGCACTAAATGGTCAATATCAGCCCAAATCACCTGAATTTTCGTACATAAGACCGAATTCAGTCTAGAAGCTAATACGTCAAATTTGGAGAAACCCGGTTCAGAGATAGCTATAGTTCGTAAAATGCACGATAGAATTAGATAGATTTTGATTTTGTACCAAATATCTCATAGAGCTCTGAAATGCCCTGTATAAACCTTTTTACGAGAGCTACACTAAATATGCATAGTGGTGTAGGGTATCATATAGTCGGCCCCGCCCGACTTTTGCGCTTTCCTTACTGGTTTTTACTTGTTCTTATAGAAAAAGTTGGTTATGAAGTAGTTAAAATTACCCACAGGATCTATCATCATTATTTTTAACACAAAATCGAATCACACCTTGAAGACTGGTTGGAGGTCAAAGGTTAGTCCTTTTTAAATGTATACCTAGCTCAGAAACCTACACATATCATAGATTTTATACTATTATCCAATAAACAGGAGGTCTTTCCCATATTACAATTCTGTCCTTTTTACTTATTCGAACAATGGGGCGAACTATGATTACGTTATCAAAATAAGGCGAATATTGAGAAAAGGATTGAAATTATAATATCTACAAACAAGATCATATAATAACTGCGCAACATAGCAAACATCAAACAAAAACAGTCTTGAAAAATTGTAAAATTAAAGGGCTTAAATTCAAATGAATAAAATACATTTTAAACACTTGCATGTTTTATTCCATTGACGTGCGTTCAATGGAACGTGCTTCCCGATAGATATATCGACGTGCTTCCCGATAGATATATCGACTCAATGCCTTGTGTTTTATGCTATAATTTAAATAATTTTACAGTCATTTACTTCAAACAGCTTCCAAACTTCAATACAAAAATCCTACAATTTGCCACTAATTTTGTATATTGTTTTTTATTGTTTGTTAATTGTCAGTGTTCTTCCGCAATAACCTTTTTTAATGAGCAGCTAAATACACCATCCCTGAATGAACGGAAGCTTGTACAGTAGCCTTTTTCTGTAAAATCATAATTATTATTAAGTAAGTTTATTTGTTTGTAAAGTCCTAAGTGATGTCCTGTAGATGCAGCATAGTCATTGAAGAACTTCAGTCATCGGCGTTTTGTTTTGACTTTGTCCTTTACAAACGTCGTGTAAGAGTTTTCCGCTCTCAAAAATTTTTAACGTTGTCTTTGGCGTGGTTTTTGAGACCATTAGTGTGTTTGTTTTTTTCATTATCCTTTTTGTACCGGTCGTCATTGAGTTGCTGAAGTACTATACGGCAGCATTTTAAATGTTTAAGGAGTTAAAGGACACTTGATAAAATGAAAAATTACTGATGTAATTATCATTGTATATGTTACTTGCGCCATTAAATTACATTGAGTTTCAGAAACGATTACTTGCCGCTAAATAGAGGAATATCGAGTAAATGAAAATTGGTGATTCGTACCATTTGGTACGAAGGTTAAGCATTAACATCACAGAAAGGTTATTTCTTTTAAGTTATTTTTGAACCCGAATTAAAAAAAAAATTAACTAGCTGAACCCGGTGTGCTTCGCTACCCCTTTTGATTTTATATGAATTCAAAGTTGTATATACGACTATATGTTGGTTTAAAAAAGTAAAACAAATTGAAAAATTTAAAAAAAAAATTATTGTTGTTGCAAAAAGATCAGGCTTAATCCCTTTATTGTTGTTTTTATAAAAACAACGTTTGTTTATTAGTGGAGAAAGGTGGTAATGTTTACCAGATAGAGCCACCCATCCTCATCAGTTCCCTAGTTTTTTGTCTGGGATATTCTCCCCAAAAGCTATTAAAAATAGTTTCTATGACAAAAAAACATTTTTTACCCAAGTTACGAGATCGTAAGCTCAATAGAAGAGGAACCAAAGAATTAAATAAAACTAAAATTCTTTTAGAAAAGCTTCTGAATCTTACAACCGCACTTATAAACTTATTCATCTTTCTCTACTTGTTATGCTTTCGTTTTACCTGAACGAAGTAGCATAACCATTTAAGTTGGTTTTGTCTGTTACAACAGACTGTGCCTTGTCTATTAATAGAACAATATTGGCTTGTTTACACTGTTCTATTAATAGACAAGGCACGGTCGACGAAGAGGTTTTTGTTGTAACAGACAAAACCAACTTACATGGTTATGCTACTTCGTTCATGTAAAACGAAAACATAACAAGTGGTGAAAGATGATTTCAATATAATTTGACAAAATTTACTTTTACACCAAATTCCGTCACACATTCCATATTTCATAGAAATTGGTACGTCAAATATGTGAAATCGGCCGAGAATTTATATATGGGAGCTATATCCAAATCTTAACCGATTTCTAATCAATTTGTCAAATTTATTATTGTAACCCAATTCCGCCACACATTCAGAATTTCAAAGGAATTCGATATACATATCGTGTGTGGTGCATAACATATATGAAATTGGCCAAAAAAAAAAAAAAAAAAAAAAAAAAAAAAATATATATATATATATATATATATATATATATATATATATATATATATATATATATATATATATATATATATATATATATATATATATATATATATATATATAAAAATCAATTGTTGTTTGTTGGTAACGGAATCAGTTGTGAACGGGTGCACCGATTTGAATAATTTTTTGTACAAACATTCGTCATACCCCGAGTTAGGTTTTTAAAGAAAAAAATATTGACCACGCCTACTTTTACGCCCACTATTTCGATGTATCTAAAATGCTTATATTTGCCAAATTAATGAAGATATCGGTTTGAGAATTATTACACGAGATATTGTTGGCTTTCCATCCAACCGTAAGTATTTATTTAGGGGCTGAGGAACGCGCCTGCTTTTAAATCTGTCTCTCTATATGTAAAAGAAAGTTATGTTAGTTACTACGCTTATAACATAAAGACCGCCGGTCTGTTTTTAACGATTCAGACAAATTCAGACAGAAAAGCATAAAATCCAAAAAAATCGCGTAAAAATGTGAAATTTTGAACATTTTCATTTTGACTTTTAAAATGTACAATAGTAATGTTTTATTTTCCATATTTTTTTTTCCATGTTGACTTACTATTTTCGAATGTACATTTGTAATATTTTTTTTTTGTTTTTTTGGAATTCTAATATGATGATGTAGTTTTTTTGGGTAGTATGAAGCGACAACGGATAAAACTGTTATTTATAGATTTTATGTATTTATTGGGTAATACGAATAATATCATTTCAGAAGAGAATAAGATATGAAAATTCTAAAGTCGGGAAAAATCGAAAATTTTTCAATGGAATCGAATCTCAAAATAATAGTACATTCTACAGACAAACTTCATAAGGACCTTTAAAAATTTGCCGTAAAAAATCAGCGAACCAGTTGAAGATTATTTGTCTTTTTTCAATCCTTTGTTTTCTATATTGGAAGATGCGAACACATTTATACAAACAAAAATGATCGAAAAAGCGTTATGGGGTTCACTTCAAAAAGTGGACCTGTTTCTTTCATATGACAATAATTCGTCCAATGAGAACTCAAAATGCAAAATACATTGGGACTGCAATCCGTGAAATACCGACTATAAAGGACGCAAAATAGTAGAGCGAATTCCTTCAAACATTCAAGATACCTTTAATCGCTTTGGCAGGTCATGATATGGGTCATAACCCCCGATAACGGAACAACCCGATTTCAAGTATGTTCTACATTTTAACCATATTTTTCGTACTAATTTTGCCTTATGTTGATAATTTAAAAAAAAAAACATCCTTGCAAGAAATTATCACGTTTTAGTATCACCATCATATGATTTAAGGTATTTTCGGGGTCTTGGCCACTTTTTCCATTTTTTTGGGCTTATTTGACATCTTTGTTTCTTAGGGGGAAGAAAACCTCTTCTCATAACATTTTTATTTTTCAGAAAAGGGCCCATCTTAGTCTTGAGGCCACATTGGGTTAAAAACCCTGAGGTAGAAAACCATCTTACAGATAATTATCCACATAGGCATTTATTTAAGGATAGTCCCCACATTAGTATACCTCCAAGTCCACTTTCCCAACCAATGTGTGGTCAGAAAAGAAAATTTGTAACCCCCAAGAGAATATTGGTTGAGAACGTAGATTTGGGATGTACGTCTACACCCAGAGAAAAAATGACAACATCCGTGTATGAAATGACCACATCCGTGTATGATAGTGTATCAACCACGTTTGGTGTCAAAATGAGCACGCTGTTGTCATTTTGACACCGAGATTTTGGCAACGATTTCAACAACAGATGTGCATGAAATGAGCACATACGTGGTCATTTCGAGCACGCCCCGTTGTCAGATTGTCAACGCTTCGTTGTCAGATCGTCAACGCTTCGTTGTCAGATTGTCAACGCTCCGTTGTCGGATTGTCAACGCCCGTTGTCAGATTGAAATCAATGGTGGTCATTTTTTGATATCCGTTCCTTTTCCATTTTATACCCTTAGTAGAAGAAACGACATTTTTTGAAAAGTATTTTATTGAACGAAACCAATTACATAAATTCAATATAAATACATATTTGATTTAACAAAACAATTCGAATTACATATATTCAATGTATAGAAACAAATTAAATTAACTTAAATCTGAAATAAACTTTTCCATTATTCATAGGATATAAGTGAAATGGGTAAGTAATAAAATCTAAAATTGGTATTAAAAAAATTGTATCCTCATTCAGAGAACCAACTTCATACGATTGTAAATGGTAATCAAAGTTTTTAACTTTTACTTGGTTACATAAAATGTAAACATTTTCATTTTCAATTATTAAATGTTTAATTTTGAAAAGTTCAATTGCGGCATTATTTGTTGCTAAATAATAGTTTTTTTTATACCTAGTTCCCTTAAAAAAAATGTCATCAGACACTTTGCAATTTTGGTAATTTAAAACTGGCTTACTTTTTTTGTAACAATATTCCTCTTTTGCCAAATCTTCGATGGTATGCGTATTAATGATAACATTTGGTTCTAAGTTATCTTCGTGTTTTAATAAAAAATTGGAAAATTTCAATCCAGACTTAATAGATAATGAACGACAGGGATTTACTCTTGATGTAGTATTTCCTAAATAGGCTTTTGCTTCCTTGTGTTTAGCTTCGAATCTCATGCTCCAGAGATATTTAAGGGGACCACATTTTCGGATAGCTGTGGGATAGTGGACAAGAAAGTGGTGTTTCGGTTTTAACGAACCGTATAATGTTATATAAAGTGAATGGTGATCTCTAATTAATTCTTCCAATTTTATTAAATCGTCTTCTATATAACTTGGTCTTAAAAGTAAATCGATTATTTGTAATAATATTATAAAAACTTTCCAGTGATCGTTGGAGAAAGGAATTAAATCGCCTACCATTAAAGGTAAAAAATTAGTAAAACACATAGTTTCACTAGCTGTCATTTTTAAGTTATAGTTTTTCAATCTACATAAATCTAGTGGTCCAGATTTATTTCCCACTTCAATTTCTCCAAATTGGAATAAAGATTTTCTGCTGTTAATACAATCTAACGTAACAATATTTTCTTGAATCAGCCCGAGAATTACATTAGACATATCGTAGACACATATGCCCTCGAAAATGTCATGCATAATATCAAAACAAAAATTTTCAGTGACGTTAAAATTTGGTAAAGATTCGAAGATACACTTGTTTTTAATACCTGTTTCTTGAAAATTATTTTCCAATACATTTGAGTTGTAATTCTCTTGGTTTCTTAAACTATCTAAATGCTGAATTGCGTCGAATTGCATTTGGGACTTTTTTCTTCTACATACCCGGCAAAATCTTTTAGAGTTAAATGATTGCACGTAGCCTAAAATACTATTAACTGCTAAATTATCTCCAATAATTACACCTAAAATAAAATGCACCTTCTGAACACTTTGTTGAACACAAATTTCAACCCCTTCTTCTAGAATTTTTAACTCTTCTACAAGATTGTGAAATGAAACTTCATTTCCACGTTCTTTTAAATCCTTTGATGGTATAAACGCAGCAGTTAATATATAATCAAGTTTTGACAACAAGTGCTGTGGCATTGAAGGAAAGCTAATATAACAACCACATATGGAAAATGTATGGGTTCCAAGAGGATTATTAATTTGAAAATCATCCATGTAAAGGACATAGGGAATAACTAAATTGTACTGATATTTTAATAATTTAGTTTTATATAACTCACCGTTTGTAAAATTTTTTAAAACAGGTGAATTTAGGAATTTTTTGGAGTTTTCTAATGTCAAATC
This sequence comes from Musca domestica, assembly GCF_030504385.1. Lineage (NCBI taxonomy): Eukaryota > Metazoa > Arthropoda > Insecta > Diptera > Muscidae > Musca > Musca domestica. Next base: position 25,176 of record NW_026712279.1, read on the forward strand.
TAAGAGATTTGGAATTTTAAAAAGGGCACTTATCATGAATTTCAGTGGCATTATATAAATATTGGATAACTTTGGACCTAAACTGGGATTTCCGCTGATAACAATTTCCGAGACTTGATTGCTAATTACATAAACCTTTGGATCATCATAAAAGTTTAGTTCTTTTAAAATTTTTAAAAGTCTATATTCCGTTCTAGTTTCTTCGAAAGGATTTTTACAAAAGTTTAGTAAGTACCTTAAGTCTTCATAATTTGGATGATCAGTTATATATTTTTCAATTGTACATGAAATGGATGAAAGCAGAATTGAAACAGAATGTTGTATTTCTATAACATGATTTCTAGGCATATAGCTTTGACCATGTAATTGTAAAGACAGATATAAGGTTTTCTTTTTCAAAACATTTAAATCCTTTTCTATTGTATTGTTGTTAATAACAGTTTCACTGTTTGTATAATCATTTTCTTTTGATGATGACATTTCAACTGGCACATTAATGGCTTTAACCATTGGTGGAGCTTTTGTGTGATTCTTGTGAAGTTTTTCTAAATGAATTCTGAATGACGTAAATTTTGTAAATGTTTGCTTACAGTTGTCCTGAACGCATTGTACTTTTAAAAATTTAGTGGACATTAAATGGTCTGTTTTCAAATGAGCTATTAAAAGATTTGCCTTATCAAAATGCTTACGGCAACGAAAGCAAATATACATTTTGAATTGTACTTTAATTATTGTTGCAGAAATTAATAAGTGAAGTCAAATTAACTGATTTTATATCATATACAGTATTAATTTCATAAAAATATTTTTGGATAAAAATCCATGGAATTTGGCAGGCATTTGGATATTTTAAAGAAAGTGCATGAAAAATTTTAAAACATGTATCTAAACATTCGAGGAACGATTGAAATTTTAACAAATTGTGGTTAAAAAAAACATAAAAACCTTTTATATTGAAATCGGACAAACCCTCCACAATTATAAATGGCTGTATAGTTAATCCAGCATTGTAATACTTTTCAGTGACTGTATCAATTTGCCTTTTATAATCGTTAATTGTCGGTAGTCGCAGTACGAAACTTTCCTGCGAATCAGCTATTGTTACTTTTTTTCGTAATTTACCGTTTCCACATTTAAACCTAGCAGGTGATGGTAAAACTGAATTCAACAGTATTGCGTATATATAATCTTGAGCATCTGCAACCGAAATATAAAATAAATATTACTTTTAATGTTTATGATAAATCAGGAATTAAAATTTACCTATGCTGCTTGCCGTCAAAACATTTGCGAAGAGTTGTTTGCAATGTTCGTTATGAATATTTTTCCCATAATAATTGTAAATTTTTTTCTTAAATTGGTCCCATTTAGAAAGTAGAAGATTGCCTTTCTGTGGATACATAATATCGAAATCAATGTTGACCTAAAACGAAACATTAGTATCCATATACAAATAAATAGCTCATGGCTACTTACCAATTCTGAAGCTCTTGCATCGGACAACTTCGTCCATTCAAGGAGAAATGTATGGCTACTTAAATTTTTTATATCTCTTTGCCGTATGTTAAAAGATCTTTTCCATTTTTCGCAGATCGATCCCCAATCATTACATTCTCTTAGTAAGGAAGCTTTCAATGAATTTTCAACTGATTCATCAATTTCGGGAACATCTTTGTTACAAAAATTAGGAGATGTGTGAGTTGCTGCTTTGCTTGTGCTAGGCTCGGAAATCAAAAGCTTTATTCTTTTGGACTTCTTGTTTCTATACTTGGCATAAAGTTTTCCGCTTGCGTTGTTCTTTCCTTTTCTTGAAATGTAATAATAATCCTAAAAATAAAGACATATTATAAGTTAAGAAACTACATAATCAGATACGTTGTTTATATTGTTAATCTTACCCTCATTTCGTTTTCAAGAGGAAAAACGGAACAAATTTCATCCAATATGCGCATATAGTCTTGAGTGTAAAGAGTAACATTGTTGGTTAAAATATCTTCAATAATTATATTAATTATATCATCTCTTTGCTCGTCACTTAATTTCTTATTAACGCTACTACATTCAAGCGCTAGTTTCCCCTTCGAGGTATGTGTTAACAATTCCGTTAGATCCTATATTAAATAAAAAAACTACATTAACTATGCTTACACAAATATTACTCTTACCTTACCTCTGACAAAATTCCTTTGGCTTTTGAGCAGTTCGAACCTGTAGTGTCGGGAGTACCAGGAGTACTTGCAGGTGTCTCGTTGCGTTTCCACCATTCACCTATTTTAGATGGAACTGACATAGTTTCGTCATCAATCCCGAGCTATTGTTATGACAATATTAATACTGAGTTCAACTCTGTAAAACAAATAATACGTACCTTTCGTTTTTTCCAAGCAAAGAGCTTTTCTCTGAATTCAACACGCAGTCCCAATGGTGGCACTGCTTCCTTTAAATCTTCTTTTTTCAAGTACTGCAAGCTGCGAAATGTTACATGTGATGCTAAAAGAACAAAAAAGAAAATTCTTTGTTAATTACACTGATTAACTGAAAAATTCATTTTTATTTACTTACCTTTTAATTGTTCAAAAAGCGACTCCATATTTATTCCTTTTAAGAACTCCCTTAACATATAATCGTCCTCATTGTTTTCCGCATCTTGACTGCTGCAATGGTTTGTATCGCGAACCACAACAATATTGCCATCGATTTCTAACAACTCACCAATGATATTTTGAGGATCTTGCGAATTATTATTCATTTTCAATAAATTTTTTGCACAATGCGTCCTTTCTCTTTCAATAACACGGAAAAAATGGTAAATATGCAGCCGATTGCACACGAGTAAAAAAAATGACAACGGTGGTGCATGATTCATACACGGTAGTTGCTAAAATGGCAACGATCGTGTACGATTCATGCACGTCGGTGTACAAAGTAACAACGGTGGTGCATCATTATGCAGGTGGTGGTGCATAATTCATACACGACCGGTGTCATATTGACAACGACCGTGTGTGAATCATGCACCACCGTTGTCATTTTTTACTCGTGTGTAATCGGCTGCAATTACCAATATTACAAATGGACAAATTAAGCACGGCTGTTGTTGGTACCGAAAGTTGACCACGTCTCGGTGTCAATTTGAGCACGTTCGTGCACAATTCACCAACAGCCGTTGTTGAAAAATATAACAACGGGTCGTTGCGAAAATGACAACATACGTGCTTGATTTCGCAACGGGATTTTTCCCTCAGTGTATATGAAATAAACTCCGAAATGTCAATCTGGGACTTATGCAGTCGGAAATTGTGGCAGAAACATGAAAAAAAAAAAAAAAAAAATTAGAAAGTAACACGAGACCGCACATTTCTTTAATCTTCATTGAATTACACTACGATGAAAAATGTGGACTTTATTGGATCTCCATCGCACAATTTAAATGACAAAAAATTAATGCCCAAAAGATTTTTTTTTTTTTGGCTATTCTGACAACATTCTGCCTCATACTTGAAGGTGAACGAAACTAAATATACAAATACAAATTCGAAATTATAGATCATTTGAATGAATATGTTAAGCTTTTTACAACAATAAAAATTGAGCTGAATTTTCACATTGGGCAATTATAGATTTTCTTTATCATAAAGGTATTTAACACTAAAATTAATTTATAATGAAAATTGTGCCGCTTACATAAGTCAGATCAGTGATTTATTATGCTTTAAAAAATACGCATTAGAGACTAAAAGTACGGGCCGGCAACGCGGACCTGGCCAGCTAGTATATATATAAAAGAAAGTTGTGTTAGTTACTACGCTTATAACTTAAGAACCGCTGGACTAATTTTAACGATTCATACAAATTCGGAATTGTCTCCTCTCCGAAAAGGATAATATCCAAAAAAATCGCGTAAAAATGTGTTATATTAACATTTTCATTTTGACTTTTGAAATGTACAATAGTAATGTTTTATTTTGCATATTTTTTTTCCATTTTGACTTACTTTTTTCTAATGTACATTTGTAGTGTTTTTTTATTTATTTATTTATTTTTTTTTTTTTTGAATTCAAATATTAATACCAATTTATTTAATTGACTTGATTTCTTGAGAAATGAAATTGATGGCGAATTACATGGAAGTGTAGTACCGAATTATGTGGTGGCGAAACGGAATAGATGATGTCGAAATAATTTAATGGAATCGAATTTTAAAATAGAAGTACATTCTATTGACAAACTATATAAGGATCTTTAAACATTTTCTGTAAAAAATCAGCGAACAAGTTGAAGATTTTTTCAAAGTGTTATTCTTCTTTTGTCAATTTTTTTTTTTCAATTTGTATTATCTAATTGAATTCAGTAAATTTTTTGTGAACAAAATAAGTAATAATTTTTCACTATATACAAATTTTCACCAAAAAATTAAATAAGTGGGAAATACAATGTTAACTGACATCTACCTTTCAACTCCAGGGCCGACATCGTGGTTCAACTGGAAGATGCGAACACATTTGAACAAACGAGATTTACCGAAAAACCCTAATGGGGCTCATTTCAAAGCGTGGAACTACTTCTTTCCTGTCTCAGTAATCCGTCCAATGTACAATCAGAAAAATACCAAATATAAAGGGTGGAAAATAGTAGAGCGAATGGGACTCTTAGTAAGAAAAAGAATTTATTTAAGTAAAGTCCCCACATTGGAGTATCCCAAAGTCCACTTTCACATCTAATTGGAGGTCAGAAAAGAAAATTTTGTTTTCTATTGAATTTGTAACCCCCAAGAGAATATTGGTTGGGCCACGTTTTGTTATAACCCTTATATAAATGTATCCCTGATTTCAGCTGTGACCGTGGTCTTGGCCACGTTTTTCAACTGATTTGGCCATTATTTGCTGTATTTAGGCTACTTTGTGAGTAGAGAACCGTCTTACAGAAAAATGTCAACATACGTAAATATTTTGGTACAGTCCCCATATAGTCCCCAGGCCCGCCGATCTATAGTGATGTTTACCGATTTGCGGACAACAACGCGGGTATTGTTTAATCGTCATTGAATTTTACTATGAACAAGAACATAGACTTTTTGGGGACTCTAATGCGCAATTTGAGGTGCTATGGTAATGGGTGTAAAAGCGTAATTAACTTTGACTATTCAGAAATTATTTTGATTAGTCGAATCAATATTTATATTAAAATTTGTTCACCTTTATGAGCTAGATTTGTGAAATATTATGCTATGCTAAATTTGCATTAAAGACTAAAACTACGGGCCGGCAACGCGGACAAATCCGAGGAGAAATGTGACAAAAATCGTCAAAATAACGAATTTCGAGAGGTACCGTTATATGGGGACTATACCAAAACGTGGACCATTTTCAATATCAACCATCCTATACACAGTACAAATTGTTCTGTTAAATTTTGAAGCTCTACGTCAAATAATGTGGGCTGTATCGTAATTTAAATAAACAGACATACAGACGGTTTCTATGACGAACATTTAGGGATGTTACAAACGGAATGAAAAAGTTAATATACCCTCCTTTCCAAGGTGGGGGATATAATAATCATTAAAGACAAAAATTACGGGCCGGCAACGCGGACCGGGCCAGCTAGTATATATATATATATATGGGAGCTATACCCAAACCTCAACCGATTTCAATATAATTTGACAAATTTATTTTTTGTCAAAATCCCGTCACACATTCATAATTTCTTTGGAATCGAACATGCATATCATGTTTGGTGCATCAAATAAACGAAATCGGTCGAAAAGCTTTAACCAAATCTGAAACGATTTCAATATAATTTAGGAAATCTATTGTAGTTTTAAATTCATTACGCACTCCAAACGCCTTGTGCTTTTCTCACTCCTGTTTCTTGCTGGCTCACTGCGCTCAATAAACGTATACATCACATAAAACTTCTGTATCGATTTAATAATGACCATTTGTATATCTGTCAAATTACATTTTATTATGAAGAGCCCTGAAGTTTATTGGTATTATGTCTGAGATGTCATGTTCTTATTTGGAAGAACTATTGCTCGCAAAATAAACATATGTAGGTCTAGTACTTCTTCGACAATTTCTGATATAACGTATTTTTCCTAATAGTAGCGTATGCCTTTTGTTTACCCTCCACCTTGGAAAGAAGGGTATATTAACTTTGTCATTCCGTTTGTAATAGACCCCATAAGGTATATATATTCATAATAAGCATAAAATTCTAAGTAGATTTAACGATGTCCGTCTGTCTGTCAGTCCGTCTGTCTGTCTGTCCATCTGTCTGTCTGTCCGTCTGTCTGTCTGTTGAAATCACGATACAGCCACATTATTTGACGTAGAGCGCCAAAATTTAGCAGAGCAATTTGTATTGTGTCTAGGATGGTTGGTATTGAAAATGAGATATATCGGTCCACGTTTTGGTATAGTCCCCATATAACGGTACCTCCCGATATTCGGTATTTTGATTATTTTTCCCAGTTCATGTGGCAAAATATTGCATGTATAGGTCCGCGCATTGGTATAGCCTCCATATAAAGGTACCTTCCGATATTCGATATTTTAATTATTTTTGCCACATTTTTTCATGGATTTTTCTGAAAATTGGTATTTGTAGGTCATAATGGGTTCCAGCTCCGGTGGCGAAACATTGCGTGTATGGGTCCACGTTTTTATATAGCCCTCATATAACGGTACCTCCCGATATTCGGTATTTTGATGATTTTTGACACATTTTTTACGAATTTCTCTGAAAATTGGTTGTAGGTCATAATGGGTCCCAGTTTGTGTGGCGAATCATTGTAATTAGAGGTCCACGTATTGGTATAGTCCCCATATAACGATACCTCCCGATATTCGGCATTTTGATGATTTTTGCCACATTTTTCATGGATTTTTCTGAAAATTGGTATTTGTAGGTCATAATGGGTTCTAGCTCCTTTGGCGTAGCATTGCATGTATAAGTCCACGATTTGGTATAGCCCCCATATAACAGTACCTCCCGATATTCGGCGTTTTAATGGTTTTTGCCACATTTCTTCGCGGATTTGTCTAGAAATTAGTATTTGTTGGTATTAATGGGTTCCAGCTCTTTTGGCGAAAGACTGTATGTATAGGTCCACGTCTTTGTATAGCCCCATATAGCCGTATTTCCCGATATTCGGTATTTTGATGATTTTTGGCATATTGTCACATGAATATGTCTAAAAATTGGTATATGTGGGTCAAATGCGCTCTAATGTTTCCTTTATCCAAAGGTGGAGGGTATTAAAAGTTTGGCCCGGCCGAACTTAATGTTTTTTTACTTGTTAGTAATGCACTGGTAACTTTTTTTCCTAAGTATCTTTTGTTTGATATTTTGAAATACTAATTAGAAGAAAATATTCTTACCAAAATGGCTCAGTTAAGTTGGTTTCCTACCCGCAAGAATAAATTATTTTAAGGCCCTTCCAACTAAATGAACTATAAGCCAATTCTTTTACATATGTTGACCATATATCGCCACCAGTATTATTGCTTTTAAAACAACTGATGTCATAAAAATGAAAGTCTCCATATGGCGAACTTAACACATATTTTACTTAATACATAATATAGTTTACATTTTTAAGCACAAGTAGTGAATTTGCTGTATCCGATCGAACTTGTTCAAACGTTAATTTCAGAAAATTGTTTTCATAAGATATCCCAGTTTAATCGGGCTTACAGTGCTTCGAAATTGTGATTTGTGAACCCTGTATATAATACGTTCTAGTGTACGTAGTAACTCATTACGAATCTAACTTCATAAAATGCCGAATTTTTGAAGTACACAGTTTTATATTAAAACAAAATTTTATTAAGCATATTAATAGAAACTCTTTTTGGGTTTTTAAGGTTCTTATTTTTTTGTTATTTTTTCCTCTTTAGTTTGATTTTTCTTTTCAGCCACATTTTTGTTTCCTTCGACTAATGCTTAGTGAAACTTTTCCATTTCATTGTGTTGGCCACAAGAAAAAGTTTGTCAATTTCGACTTTGTTTGTGCGATAAATCTTAGAGAATTTAGCACTAATCTTCTTATGTTAAGTCTTTAATTTCCTATACACACGAAGTATCAATTTGAACCTGTCCTTGACGAAAATATTATAGACATTTCCTGTGAAATGGGGAAACGAAAAATCCTGGATATATCTTTGGATTTAAGTCGGTGATATCCATTTTCTACGAAAAGACTACACAACTTTAATTTCACTTTTTAAGGACATTTAGGTTTTGTAACTGATGAAAATTCATTGGAATAATTTTTTGTCATATTGTTTAAATGTTTCAATGAATTTGTTGATAAATGTAATTTTATTTTCCACTATGTGTCAAGTCCACCATCATTTTGTCGGATATTTGTAAATATGTTTTCATGAAAAATCGTTTAAATTAATTACTTTAATTTCCAGAATATAGTATGAACAAGTAAGCAAAGGCTATAGTCGTGCGGGGCCGACCATGTGATACACTACAACACTACAATACGTTAGAAACCCCCTTATGTCCATTCCAGATATTACCCTAAGCATTTTGACCAGGGACATTTGCCCAATATTTACGCACTCCGTCGAGCTGTTAATTGTGGTCCATTTTACAGCTAAATATAATCCAATGGTCATCCAAAATGCTAACTCCCTTCTCAGGCGTGTCGATTGGGTTCAAGTGTGATCAGGATTTTTTTCTGTTTTTGGTTAATTTGAGCCCCTTAATATTTTACGATCATCTCCAAAAGCTAGAACCCACTCTGCATCTACAAATTTAGACTCATATGATTTGCTTGTCCACGATATTTGGCTATATTCATCAACGAAATCAGCATAAAAAAGACAGAAGTTCGCCTTTTATGTATTTCGGATATCGTCTGTAAGCAATGTTGGTATTTTTTACACAAAAGAAGCGGTCTATTCTACTCGCTGTACTAAACTCTAATTTCATGTAAATTTTCGTGTAATTTGGTATATATTTGTGACATTTATAACGGCTGCAAAATCAGGAACATTTTTAGTTGTTGGTCCATTTCAACCCCTAAAAACAATCTTTAAAAAAAATATGCCTAACCCCTCTGAGCCTAACCCTACCCTTGTGAAAATTTTCGTGAGGATCGAATTGCAATCTGTATATAATAACCCCAACCTGTGTTGTATGGTGAAAAAAAAAAATATTACAAAATGTATACTTCGATATTATAAGTCAAATTGAAAAAAATCTCATGCGATAAAAATTATGAAAAAATAAAAAAATTTCACAAAATACTACAAAATCTATTATAACACCATTATTGGTACCTTTTTATGCGATATAATACTTTTATGTCAAGAGGGCATTCTGAATTGGCAAAATTTGTCAAAATCGGTCCAACCATTCTTAAGATATAAGCATTCAAGCTAACATCCCCTTCCTTTGTATATACACATTGTATATATTTCGCTATATACATCCGATATGTTTGCTATTGGCATCTACGTAACGGTCAGAATTGACCTGTTCGTCTATTTGTGATTTCGCCGGGATTAAAAATATTCGCGGTTTAATGGAAATTTTGACTTTTTTGTAACAAAAATGATATGATATATTTCACCCACTAAATATTACCCGATGGCCATCAAAATTGGGAGACTTCTGCCCAGCCCTAAGCTCTAGCCCCGTGCTAACTTCCACGTCGATTGGTCTATAATAGCGATCTGTAGAGCAACTGCAAAATCAGAAAATTTTTCAGTTTTTGGTCCATTTCAACCCTAAATATTATGCGATCATCTCCAAAAGAAACAGGGTTCTATTCTGACCCTATTCCCACCTCCATTCTGAATTTCGTGAAGATCGGACCATAATTGCGACCTGTAGAGTGATTACAAATTAACATGGACAGACGGACAGACGGACGGACGGACATACATATCTAGATCGACTCAGCTCGGCGAGATAGGAAGATCCATATATACTTTCCTTTGTGGAAAACCAATATTTTGTGGGGTTATATAATTTTTGGCCCAATCAAACTTATAATACCCCCAACACATAGTGTTGTAGGGTATAAAAATTCGAATGTGGATCAATAGCTGTGTTTTATTACTTTATATCTAACATATACTGCACCTCTTTATTTTTATACCCTCCACCAAAAAAGGTATGGAGGGTATATTAACTTTGTCATTCCGTTTGTAACTCATCGAAATAATCATTTTAGACCCAACAAAGTATATATATTCTTGATCAGCGTAAAATTCTAAGACGATTTAGCCCTGTCCGTCCGTCTGTCCGTCTGTCCGTCTGTTGTAATCACGCTACAGTCTAAACGAATTAAGATAGGAAGCTAAAATTTTGCACAGATCTCTCTTTTGTCTGCAGGCAGGTCAAGTTCAAAGATGGGCTATATCGGTCCACGATATCGTATAGCCCCCATATAACGGTACCCCCCGATATTCGGTATTTTGATGATTTTACCCACACTTTTTAGCGGAATTGTCTGAAAATCCACACAAGGAGTTCCTTGTGGGTACTTTATACCTCAGCAGAGAATTATCTATATAGGTCCACAATATCGTATAGCCCCCATATAACGGTACCCCCCGATATTCGGTATTTTGATGATTTTACCCACACTTTTTAACGGAATTGTCTGAAAATCCACACAAGGAGTTCCTTGTGGGTACTTTATACCTCAGCAGAGAATTGTTTATATAGGTCCACAATATCGTATAGCCCCCATATAACGGTACCCCCCGATGTTCGGTATTTTGATGATTTTACCCACATTTTTGAACGGAATTCTCTGAAAATCCACACAAGGAGTTCCTTGTGGGTACTTAATACCTCGGCAGAGAATTATCTATATAGGTCCACAATATCGTATAGCCCCCATATAACGGTACCCCCCGATATTCGGTATTTTGATGATTTTACCCACATTTTTCAACGGAATTGTCTGAAAATACACACAAGAAGTTCCTTGTGGGTTCTTTATACCTCGGCAGAGAATTATCTATATAGGTCTACAATATCGTATAGCCCCCATATAACGGTACCCCCCGATATTCGGTATTTTGATGATTTTACCCACATTTTTCAACAGAATTGTCTGAAAATCCACACAAGGAGTTCCTTGTGGGTACTTAATACCTCGGCAGAGAATTATCTATATAGGTCCACAATATCGTATAGCCCCCATATAACGGTACCCCCCGATATTCGGTATTTTGATGATGTAGCCACATATTTCAACGGAATTGTCTGAAAATCCACACAAGGAGTTCCTTGTGCGTACTTTATACCTCGGCAGAGAATTGTCCATATAGGTCCACGATATCGTATAGCCCCCATGTAACGGTACCCCCCCGATATTCGGTATTTTGATGATTTTACCCACATTTTTCAACGGAATTGTCTGAAAATCCACACAAGGAGTTCCTTGTGGGTACTTTATACCTCGGCAGAGAATTGTTTATATAGGTCCACAATATCGTATAGCCCCCATATAACGGTACCCCCAAATATTCGGTATTTTGATGATTTTACCCACATTTTTCAACAGAATTGTCTGAAAATCCACACAAGGAGTTCCTTGTGGGTACTTAATACCTCAGCAGAGAATTATCTATAGAGATCCACAATATCGTATAGCCCCCATATAACGGTACCCCCCGATATTCGGTATTTTGATGATTTTACCCACATTTTTCAACGGAATTGTCTGAAAATCCACACAGGGAGTTCCTTGTGGGTACTTTATACCTCGGCAGAGAATTATCTATATAGGTTCACAATATCGTATAGCCCCCATATAACGGTATCCCCCGATATTCGGTATTTTCATGATTTTAGCCACATTTTTCAACGGAATTGTCTGAAAATCCACACAAGGAGTTCCTTGTGGGTACTTTATACCTCGGCAGAGAATTATCTATATAGGTCCACAATATCGTATATCCCCCATATAACTGTAACCTCCGATATTCGGTATTTTGATGATGTTAGCCACGCTTTTCGATGGAATTGTCTTAAAATCAACACAAGTAGTTCCTTGTGAGTACTTCACCCCCTGAGAGAGAATTGTCTATACAGGTCCACGATATCGTATATCCCCCATATAACGGTACCTCCCGATATTCGGTATTTTATGATTTGACCCACATTTTTCATCAGAATTGTCTGAAAATCCACACAAGGAGTTCCTTGTGGGTACTTTATACCTCGGCAGAGAATTATCTATATAGATCCACGATATTGTATAGCCCTCATATAACGGTACCCCCCGATATTCGGTATTTTGATGTTTTTAGCCATATGTTTCAACGGAATGGTCACAAGGGGTTCTTTGTACACAAGGGGTTCTTTGTGAGCACTTTACCCACCGACAGAGAATTCTCTATATAGGTTAACGATAACGCATAGCTCCCATATAACGGTACCCCGCGATATTCGGTATTTGGATGATTTTAGCCACATTTTCCAATCGTATTGTCTGAAAATCCACACACGAAGTTTCTTGTGAGTACTTTACACGCAGACATAGATTTGTCTTTATAGGTCCACAATATCGTATATCCCCCCATATATCGGCACCTTACTATATTAGATATTTTAAGAATTTTTATTGGATTTTATTTTTTTGAAAATTTTCTAATTCGTTCCAAATGGTGGAGGGTATTCAAAGTTCGGCCCGGCCGAACTTACTGCTTTTTTACTTGTTTGTCCTCATTTAATATTTTTTCTTTTTACTCGTCATGGAAATTTCATCATTAAAAATAATATTTACCGCTGCGATCCAACATCGCAATTTTTAGCTTTTTTGAAAAAATATCAAACTTTTTTTCTCTGTTTTTGAAATTCATGTATGACAATTCACGCTTTTTAAAGTCTATTCAAATATTTTCTATTCGCTTCGCAAAAATTTTAAAACACTTTTATTATCACTAGTTTTTTACACCCTATACCACATGTAGGACGAACCCTGTTGAAGTTGGAGATAATCGGTAAAAAAATAGATATAGCTCCCATATATACCTTCGTCCGATTTGCCTAGTATGGAATTTTGCACATACTACCAAATTAGGTCTGAAAATAAGTATTCCAAATTTGAATCGGTAGAGACATAGCTATAGCTCCCATATATATTGCTCATCCGATTTGTTATGTTTGTCCTCCGCAGCCGTAATATGCACTCTGTAACAACAATATTTGGGTAAATATATAAAATGCAGCTCAGAAATACCTTTGCTAAATTTTATCGAGATCGGTTCAGATTTGAATATAGCTCCCATATATAACTTCATCCGACTTACCTTTTATTGTACACCAAACGTCTAATATTTGCCCAAATGGAATGAAATTGGAGATAATCGGTAAAAAATTAGATATAGCTCCCATATATACCTTCGTCCGATTTACCTAGTATGGAATTTAGCACGTACGACCGAATTGAGTCTAGAAGCTAGTATGCCAAATTTGGTGAAGATCGGCTCAGATATAGCTATAGCTCACATATATATTGTGCCTCCGATTTGTTGTATTTGTTACCCACAGCCGTAATATGCACTCTGTAACAACCATATTCAGGGAAATATATCAAATACAGCTCAGAAATATCTTTGCCAAATTTTATCGAGATCGGTTCAGATTTGGATATAGCTCCCATATATATCTTTATCTATTTTCAAATTAATCTTGCACCAAATGGGCAATACAAGTCCGAACTTAAAAGATACAAATGCTTCGGCATATTTAGTCCTTTGAACTTTAAATTACAATTATAATCATAGCGTGTATGATTGAATTCTCCCATAAAATCTTTTAATTGCTATGTGAAGTTCTACAAAATTAGCAAAGTGGTGTAGGGTATCATAAAGTCGGCCCGCCCGACTTTAGGACTTTCTTTACTGTTTTAATAAATATATTACAAGACTATATATGGATTGTTTAATTTTATAATATTTGTGATTGCACCGTTAACAATAGCTTTCTCTAATATCTAAATAGGAAACAATTAAATTTCAAGTTTAAATTGTCGTACATTTAGTTATTTATATTATGCTCATACATTTCCATAATATAAATTCTCTCTCTCTAGAAACTTTTCCTTGAATAACATTTGGCTAAAAGTAGGAAATGGAGGAGAAAAACTTTTTGAGATTCTAACAAATGTAACAGTTTAAAAAAATACCCATTTGCACTGATGATAAAGGCAGGTGGATTTTCTTCTCAGACAAATGAAAATATGCATAGAAAAGTAAAGATAATGCTGGAACATTTTTCAACATTGAGCTAACAATGGGAGAAACATTTTCTGCAACGAGTGTGAAGTATTACCAGAAACTAACGTGAAATAATCCCTTAAGTTGGAAAAATTTCGTGCTCATGTATAATCCCACTTTGCAAATAGAACTGACTTTTAAACTGCGCCGAAAAAAAGAAAGAGACTTCGAAAAGATTTTTTGTGAGGAATGTTGTGGCAGTCGCTTCAAAATCTTGAAATGGTTGCATTACTTAACGAGGATAGAAAAAACCGTGACACCACCTCCAGCTAGACTTTAGTTGGCATGGTACAGAAAACTATTGGAAAATTTATGGCAAACTTGATGATAAGGTTGCAGTTTTTCACAAATGCCGACATTGGAAAGGATCATCGAGATTTTGGGAATATTTCTTTGCTTTCGTCTACTTCTTTGTCTTTGGGGAAATCAAAGAAATAAAATATGGTCAAACGAAAATTGTCATTTACATTTTTATCGATTAATAAAAAATTAGATATTTTTATACCCTACAACACTATGTGTTGGGGTTATTATAAGTTTGATTGGGCCAAAAATTATGTAACACCTCGAAATATTGGTTTCCCACATAGGAAAGTATATATGGATCTTCCTAGCTCGCCGAGCTGAGTCGATCTAGCTGTATGTCCATCCGTCCGATTGTCTATCCGTCTGTCCATGTTAATTTGTAATCACTCTAAAGGTCGCAATTATGGCCCAATCCTCACGAAATTGAAAATGGAGGTGGTGTTAGGGCCAGAATAGAACCCAATTGTTTTTGGAGATGATCGCATAATATTTAGGGGATGAAATGAAACAAAAACTGAAAATTTTTCTGATTTTGCAGTTGCTCTACAGGTCGCAATGATAGACCGATCGAGGCGGGAGTTAGCACGGCGCTAAGGCTTGGGGCTGGGCAGAAGCTCTCCAATTTTGATGGTCATCGGGTAATATTTAATGGGTGAAATAGACCATAACATTTGTGTTAAATAAAAGAAAAATTTTCGATTAAACCGCGAATATTTTTAATCCCTGCGAAATCTCAAACAGACAAACAGGTCAATTGTGACCGTTACGTAGATGCCGATAGTAAATATATCGGATATATTTAGCGAAATATATACAATGTGTATATACAAAGGAAGGGGATGTTAGCTAGAATGCTTATATCTCAAGAAAGGCTGGACCGATTTTGACAAATGTTGTCAATTCAGAATGCCCTCTTGGCATAAAAGTATAAAATCTAAAAAAAAAATCAAAAAAGACGCCTATGATGATGTTAATATCGATTTTGTAGTATTTTATGACATATTTTTATTTTTCCATATTTTTTATCGCATGCGATTTTTTCAATTTGACTTATAAAATTGAAGTGTATATTTTGTAATATTTTTATACCCTACACCACATAGTGGTAAGGGTATTATGTCTTTGTGCATTTGTTTGTAACATGGAGAAGGAAACGAGATAGACCCATAGTTACTTTTGAGAACCTTCATAGAATCACTTTCTGAGTCGATTTATGCATGTCAGTCCGTCTGTCCGTCCGTCCGTCCGTCCGTCCGTCCGTCTGTCCATGTATTCTTGTGAACAAAATGCAGGTCGCATTTATTATCCGATTGAGATGAAATTTTCCAAACAATATTTTTTTGGCCCAAGGACGAACCCTATTGAAATTGGTGAGAATCGGATCAAATTTAGATATAGCTCCCATATATATCTTCATCCGATTTCGGGTTAAATGTGCACCAAATATCCACTATCAGTCCAAATTACCTGAATTTTGGCACACCCAACCGAGTTCGGCCTAGAAGCAAGTATATCAAATTTGGAGAAAATCGGTTCAGATATAGCTATAGCTCCCATATATATCTTTCATCCGATTTGATTTTTAAGTCCCTCAGATTCCTACTATGCACTCCACAACCGTGATATTTGGTACCAGGTATTAGATGGAGCACAGAAATAGCTGTTTTAAATTTTATCGAAATCGGTTCAGATTTGGATATAGCTCCCATATATATCTTCATCCGATTTCGGGTTATTGACCACCAAATGGCCGTAATAGCATCAATTTTGGCAAATCCGACCGAAACCAGCTTAGAAGCAAGTACACCAATTTTAGTAAAAATCGGTTCAGATATAGCTATAGCTCCCATATATATGTTTCATCCGATTTCGTCTTTAAATCCCTCACATTCGTAATATGCACTCCACAGAAATGATATTTGGTACCAGTTATCAGATAAAGCCCAAAAATTGTTGATTTTAATTTTATTAACATCTGTTCCGATTTGGATATGCCTCCCATATATATCTTCATCCGATTTCGTGTTAATTGTGTATCAAATGGCCAATATCAGCCCAAATGGCATGAATTTTGGCAAATCCGACCGAAACCAGCCTATAAGCAAGTACACACATTTTAGTAAAAATCGGTTCAGATATAGCTCTAGCTCGATAAATATGTTTCATCCGATTTGCTCTTTAAGTCCCTTACATTCGTAATATACTCTTCACAGGAATGATATTTGGTACCAGATATCAGATAAAGCCCAAAAGTAGTCGCTTTTAATTTTCTCAAAATCTGTTCAGATTTGGATATAGCACCCATATGTATCTTCATTCGATTTCGAGTTAATTGTGCAACAAATGGCCAATATCAACCGAAATGGCATGAATTTTGGCATATCTGGCCAAATTCAGCCTAGGAGCAAGGACACCAAATTTAGTAAAAGTCGTTTCAGATACAGCTATAGCTCCCAAATATATCTTCATCCGATTTCGGATTAAATGTGCAGCAAATGGCTAATATTGGTACATCAAATTTAGTGAAAATCGGTCGGATACAGCTATAGCTCCTATATATACCTTTCATCCGATTTGTACTTTAAGTCCCTCAAATTCGAAAAATGTACGATACAAGAATAATATTTGGTATCAGATGCAGCCAAGAAATATCTTCTTTTTCAGTTTTACAAATATCGGTTCAGATTTGGATATACCTCCTATATATATCTTCATCCAATTTCGTGTTGATTGCGCACCAAATGTCCAATATCAGCCCAAATGTCCTGGGTTTTGGCAAATCTGACCGAAATCAGCCTAGATTCAAATACATCAAACTTGGTGAAAATCGGTTCAGATATAGCTATAGTTCGTAAAATGAACGATAGAATTAGATTTTGATTTTGTACCAAATATTTCATAGAGCTCTGAAATGCCCTGTATAAACCTTTTTACGAGAGCTCTACTAAATATGCATAGTGGTGTAGGGTATCATATAGTCGGCCCCGCCCGACTTTTGAGCTTTCCTTACTGGTTTCTCCTTACAACACAGGTTAGGGATATTATATACAGATTGCAATTATCGTCCGATCCTCACGAAAAGGGTAGGGTTAGGCTCAGAAGGGCTAGGCCTATTGTTTTCAAAGATGTCCGCAATATATTTAGGGGCTGATATGGACCAACAACTAAAAATGTTCCTGATTTTGCAGCCGTTATAAAGGTCATAAATAGAAACCAAAGGACACGAAATCTCGCATGAAGTTAGAGTTTAGGACAGCGAGTAAAATGGACCACTATTTCTCTCTGAAAAATACCAACATTACTTACAGGCGATATCCTAAATACATAAAGGGGCATTTCTGGCATTTCATGTGGATTTCGTTGACGTATATAACCAAATATCGTAGACAAGAAAATCATATAGATGAGTCTAAATTTGGAGATACAGAGGGGCCTCCTGCTTTGGAGATGATTAGCTGTAAAATGGACCACAATAACTAACAGCCGACGGAGTGCGTAAATATTGGGCAAATGTCCCTGGTCAAAATGCGGAGGGTAATATCTGGGCTGTGCACCGTGACATAATTTCAAATGCGAAATCTACCAAAATGGATTTGGACATAAGGAAGCTTCTAACATATTGTAGTGTTGTAGGGTATCACATGGTCGGCCCCGCACGACTATTGCCTTGGCTTACTTGTTTATTTTTAAATAACATGTATGGGTTACCTTAAATAAAATGTTATTTAATAATTATATGAAAAATGGAAAGCAAATAGTATATTCTCAACCGTGATGCATATTTAGAAGAGCTCTGCGGAAAAATATATGATTATATTTTACATTTTTTATAAAGTGAATCATACCATATACAATGGATTGATTGATGAATGGATTTCAACCATCGATTGAATAAAACATTGTTGGAATTAAATGACAACTATATTATACCAAGGAAAAGCCTTACTTCAGTTTGTTAATTTACGAAATCATGTTTCCAGCGTCATTTAAGTTTGTGGTTAAAAACAAAATTGAAAAACGCTTTCCTCCAACAATGCCCACATTTTGTGTTTGCTCTTCTTCTGTCTTTCGCCTTCAGGGTCTTTGCCAGACCACTGGCGCTGAGGGAAAAAGTCGAATACAAATAATTTCCCATTAGATTTAGTGGCTTTCTTTCAAACTTTCATTCCTACATTCATTTCAAGTGACACCTGTTACCAGTCCAAAACTTTTGGAACAACCATTGTTCTTTTGTGTTTATCAGCTGCCATGAGCATACATTGTGAGTGTTTGCATTATATTTTTTGGCAAATGACTTTGGTGACATTATGTGTTATTTATTGTTGTATTGAATTCAAGTACACTTAGAAAATCTGGTGGGGTGTTAATTTGAAGTTTATGCCTAAGTACGGGAGATAAAGGCCATTTTCATACCAGTCATTTGAGACACAGTAGTCTGTATCTAGTGTGGTCTCTATCTTGATTTCAACAAATTTTAATTTTTTTCTTAAAAGAAACCATTTCCATATATCTTCATATTTCCATATCTTCCATAAACTCAAAATAAGTAAACATTAATAATGAGAGTTACGGCACGATCTGGAGGTAAAACGGTAGTGGAACATATGATTGATGACCGCCAGCCGTAATTCGTTTGTATATGCCAAAATCCATTCAATTTGGGCTTATATTAACAATTTGGCGCACGATAAACGTCAAATCGGATAAAGATGTATGTGGGAGCTATATCCAAATCTGAACCGATCTCAATATAAAGTCCATAACATATCTCTTTGCAACATAAGACTTCATCATATATATAACAGTTTTTCCGATTCTCGGTACTGAAAATTGACATTAAGACTTAATAAACCACACATACATGTAGTTCTATTTGGAATGTATGGACCTAATTTGTTTTTCTTTCTTAATGGTGAAATTAACGAATGTAGCCGTATATTAGGGTCTGTACGATGACGTGGACCTGCATAGGCAACTTTTGTCACAAGCTATTACAATATTCAAATGCGAAACTTGAAAAAAATGTGTTTATAATGTAGCTAAAATCATCAGAATACCGAATATAGGGAGGTACCCTTATATGGGTGCTATTCAAAGAAGTGTACCTACATGGCCCATTCTCTGTTTTATGCTGTACTGTCTATTACGAACTTCAAATACCAAATTTGAAACAATTCCGGTAAATAATGTAGCTAAAATCATTAGAATACCGAATATCGGGGGTACCGTAATATGGGGGCTATACAAAGAAGTGGACCTACATGACCCATTTTACGAACTTCAAATGCCAAATTTGAAACAATTCCGGTAAATAATGTCGCTAAAATCATCAAAATACCGAATATGGGGCTATACGAAGAAGGGGGCTATACGAAGAAGTGGACCTACATAGCCCATTTTCAGTTTTATGCTGTAGTATCTGTACTTCATATACAAAATTTGAAACTATTCCGGTAAATAATGTCGCTAAAATTATCAAAATACTGATAAAATACTGACAAAATACTGGGCGCTATATGAAGACGTGGACCTACATGGCCCATTTTCAATACCAAAAGTCCTGCAGGCACATTTGAGTAAAATTTTATCAACCTACTTCATTTCGTTCGGAAGCTAGAGTGATTTCCACAGACGGATAGACGTACAGACGGACGGACATTGATAAATCGACATAGAATTTTATGCTGATCAAGAATATATATAAAAAGTGTTCGTAGCAACTCTTTTTCAAGTTTACAACCAAATTTCTCTCAGTGTTTTATCAGGATGTATACATTAAGCGAATTTATATGTTTGCATGTCTAAACTGCAGTGTGGGCGCGGTTAGCATTGTCAGTGACATGTACACGCGTATGCAATGAACCATTAAATTAGCAAACCGTTTTTCGGCTGTTTTGCACTTTACAGTTTACTATTGTTTGGGGCAGTTCTCTTCGCTTCTAGACAAATTTTAAACAAAATGTTAAATTGTTGTGAAAAAGTGTTAGTTAAAAATTATAAATTTTTATTCTTTTGAATATTCAAAATATTATGTTATTCAACCTTTATTTCCTAACGATTTAAAGCTCAATGCCAGTATTTTATATTTGACCACAGTCATTGCTAAGTCTTCGATTACATTTTGATTACTGACAAATTCTTACAAGTTATCGATCAAAATACTCCAATTTTGCAAGTGGATTGAAAAAATATGAACCATATTTTTTATACTATGGTATTTAGGTATATGCACACATTTTGACTTTAAAGTTATTACCACCGTTGTGTCTATTATGATAATAAAAAATCAAATTGTTGATATTTTAGATTTTTCAATCCTTAAAAAATTAATGCAAATTTAATATGTCCCCAAAAGCAATTTCATCTGCTATTTTCAATGCAAGTAATATGTATAAAATTTTAATATAAATTCAAAAGTCGTTATTGACCGAACGTCAGCATCAGTCATTATTTACATTTGTTATATGTATTGTCTGGCACCCTAGTCATTGATGAACATTTAACATTAATATTCTCGTTAGGTCAATGTCGATGCTGCTGCGGTACTTTGTTCAAAATTTCGTTTATTTTATAACAATAATTCGAATTATGGTCTCATTTACAACAATTGTGTTGTGAATTTGAAATCATTTACCATTTTGAGGATTCAAAAATTCGTTTGTGAATATTCTGTTTGGTCAAAATGGCATAATAAAAACTTATGCTTAATAAAATTTCACAAAATTGTATTATTCACATTGAAGATTTAAATTGAAAATGTGTACATTTCAGAATATTGGTATGTTTCAGATGGTGATGTTGTACATGCAATACTATAGTAGGAAGTCAATGTAATCTCTATAAATAATTCAGTTGTATTTTAATCAACATGAAAAATATACTCCTAGAAATTATTAAAAATTATAGCACATATGTAGATACAAATAGTAATTTAACGGTCATGCTAATAAATCGTTCCGAAATCTAAAATTACGAAGTAATTTTTAAGTGCTATTATATAAGAAAGTACTAACCATGGACGATTTTGAACGTGCAAGGTATAAAACAACATAGTATGGAGGTTAGGAAAATAAAAATAAGCAGGTTAATAAAATTTTACTCAAAAATATTTCCAGTCCGTAGAATTGCTGGTACTAAAAAGAGGATACATAGGTTCTAGTTTGGGCATGGCCCCTAAAATCAGTACCAACCGATACGTAGACCACTTTAAGGAAATATCTTTGCAATGGTCGATGTTTTATATGGTCCCTATATAACTATATCTTCTGATATTCTGTATTTTCTCACATTTTTACAGGAATTGAGTCACATTTAGTATTTGGAGTTCGTAATGGATCTTCACTCCTACAACAGAAAATTTTCTATATAGGTCTGAGCTTCCTGTCCATAACCGTTTGTACACTTGCGTAAATAGAGAAGAGCGGCTTATGTCGGAATGTATAAATCACTGTACCTTGATCAAGAATCCATATACAAGTGAGATGAAAAAACTGCAACCAACTTCAGACGGCTGTCATTTCTAAGCCACTCGTCCGGCAGCTGTTAAAATTATTCCAGTGACAGATCATTGTACCGTATACAAGTGTACAAAAGCATTTTGTACAGAAAAAAAGTTATTTGTGATGGAATTCAAGCGTGATAGTGTGATTTCTTTATATTTGACTGGAAAACCACAAGTGGCTATCGTTAGAGCACTCCAGCATTCAAATGTGAATAAATTTTTTGTGTCTAGTACCATCGCTCGTTACCGTGATACTGGTAGCGTAGCCCGACGTCAAGGAAAAGGACGGAAGAAAACAGCAACAGATGAACATATCGGAATATTCCATTCGCCACATATTGAAAAAATGAGCTCGGGGTAAAGCCATTGACATTCCAAAAAGTACAAGAACCGCAACAGAAAGAACAAGTAAAAAAGCTGTAAGTTCGGCCGGGCCGAACTTTTAATACCCTCCACCATTTGGTACAAATTTGGCAATTTCCAAAAAAAAACCGTTAAAAATTCAGTTAAAATCTTAAAAATACCGAATGCTTATACGACGACGTGGGCCTGCATAGGCAACTTTTGTCATAAATTATTACAATATTTAAATGCGAAACTTGAAGAAAAATCTGTTTATAATGTAGCTAAAATCGTCAAAATACCGAATATCGGGGGTACCGTTATATGGGGGCTATACGAAGACGTGGACCTGCACAGACAATTTTCTGGCATGGGCTGAAGTATCCATTACGAACTTCACATGCGAAATTTGAAACAATCCCTGTAAATAATGTCGCTAAAATCATTAAAATACCGAATATCGGGGAGTACCGTTATATGGGGGCTATATGAAGACGTGGACCTACATGGCTCATTTTTTGACTTTAGATGAAGTATCCATTACGAACTTCAAATACCAAATTTGAAACGATTCCGATAAACAATGTCGCTAAAATCATCAAAATACCGAATATCGGGGGGTACCGTTATGTGGGGGCTATATGAAGACGTGGACCTGCACAGATAATTTTCTGTCTTAGGCTGTAGTATCCATTACGAACTTCAAATACCAAAATTGAAATAATTCCGGTGAATAATGTCGCTAAAATCATCAAAATACCGAATATCGGGAGGTACCGTTATATGGGGGCTATATGATAACTTGGACCTACATGGCCCATTTACGAACTTAACCTGCCTACTGGGAAAATATACATGTGTGCAAAATTTTAGCCTTCTATCTCAATTTGTTCGAAAGATAGCGTGATTACAACAGACAGACAGACAGACAGACAGACAGACAGACACACAGACAGACAGACACACAGACAGACAGACGGACATGGCTAAATCGTCTTAGAATTTTACGCTGATCAAGAATATATATACTTTGTTGGGTCTGACATGAATATTTCGAGGAGTTACAAACGGAATGACAAAATTAATATACCCTCCATAGTATGGTGGAGGGTATAAAATTGGCTCAAAAGAGCTAGAGAATTGCTTCGCTTGGTCGAAAGTGGTGGCCAAAGGGGTCAGTTGAAAATGTGCACCTTCGGTTGGCCACCAAAACTCAAACGTCGGCCATGGTGATGGTGTGGGTCGCCATAACAGCAGATGGTCGCTCTCCGCTCGTATTAATCGACCGTGGTATAAGAATAAATGCCGAATATTACCGCGGACAGCAAGTTTCGGTTTCATTATGGCATTTGAATTTGTTGCAGTTTTTTTATGTCACCCTGTATATTATTGGGTCTCAAATTATTTTTTCGATGGGATACAAACAAAATTATAAACTGAATGTATCCTCCATATTATAGTTGTGAATATAATAACCTTAAATATTGATCATTTCTATAAATAACATATTCGCACGGTTAGGATCGATGGAACCCCACCAAAATTATGTTTGGTGGAAATTTTGTTCAATTGTTGAATCTATATTGTAAAGACTTCTATGTAGTGATGCTAAAATGGGTTTTAGTAGCCTCGTAAAATGAGCTTGCATAGACAATTTGTACAGGCATTGATTTCTAAAGCTGCTTAATTAAATTAGTGAACTTTATACTAATATAAAAAGTATTTCCAAATTAGACAGTTGAAAAAATAAATTTTTTTGATTCCAAATTTTGTTTACTTTTCAAAATAATAAACAAAAATTGAATTAGTTTTTATTAAATTGGCAAAGTTTGCAATTTTACTAAAATAGTAGTTTTTGCCAGTAGTCGGCACCATTTTCCAATGCTCGGCATGTATATTTGCCAGTAGTCGGCATATGGTATTTCAGTAAAAAATATTATTTTGTATATTTCAATAGTATTTAATGTATTTCAAATAGTATAAAACAATGCTATATTACTAATTCACAATTTAATCCAGAATTTGAAATTAATTTCGTTTTTAAATAGTGTTTTATTCAATTATCATTCTAAACCAAATATAGGTAGAAAATCAAGAATAGTATGGTTACCTTCAGTAACGTATCGATTTTCATTTTAAAATAAGAATGAGATTTAATAAAAAAGTACCTTTCTTATATTTGGAATTTGTGAATTGATCTTTTTCCTTTAGATAGCCAATATTTTTTTTCAAAAATGCCACCGCTATCTAAAACGTCAAATAGCTGATGTAAAAAACCTATTTAATTTAGAAAAGTTGGTCAAAAAGCACAAATAAAAGCAACTGCCGACTCAAAACGATATTTTTATTTGAGTAGTTTTTGGATTATTTTTTAAAACTTTTCTCAAGTTTTGGTGAAATTGGTCAAAAATACGACTACTGGCAAATCTGTTTTTTTTTTTTCTGTTCCTAATGTCGGCATTAAATAATATAACAAAAAAATGCTTGATTTGTATTTTTTCAAGTCATAAAATGATCTTTGGACTCTTATTTACTATTATAAAATATTTCTGATTTGAAAAGTATTAAATTTAACGTATTTACATCGATTATAAAGTTGACACCATCACTAATGTTTTCTTTACAAACAAGCACTATCGCACGTTTTGGAAGACACTCACTGACAAAAACCGTTATTCTCTCGTAATAAATGATCGAAGCTCATTGTTTTTTTTTACAGAAAGAGATCAGAGATCACTGTTGACGTTTTTTGAAATTATTTCATTATTTGGTCAATACTATTCTTAGTTATTTAAGTTTAAATTTCAAAACTGCCGACTACTGGGACATTCCGAACTTAGGCGCACTTACCCTATAT
Organism: Musca domestica; assembly: GCF_030504385.1. Taxonomy (NCBI): domain Eukaryota; kingdom Metazoa; phylum Arthropoda; class Insecta; order Diptera; family Muscidae; genus Musca; species Musca domestica. The sequence continues at coordinate 50,449 of NW_026712279.1, forward strand.
GTTCAGAAACTGTTGCTGTTGTTTCGTGAAATCACAGACATACATGTGTTCAGATTGCTTTAATCTGTCATAAGATTTTTTAATTTTCATGTAAATTAATACAATAAATTTTAAATTAATTATTTTAAGGGCCAGTCATTGTATACTTTTTGTCAGTACAAATGAATGTACTTACTATTTGAAGTGGGTGTTCGTATGTGTCGAGGCTCTCTCATTAAAATAAACCTGTTTATGTCCAAACAAAATATTTACTCAAAGTATATACCCTCGTCATCAGATGCCTTTTATATCTTCCACAAAACTGGGTTTTATGTGATTCTTTTAATGATTTCACATCATTTAATACCTGATTATAAATTTAATCGTCTTATATGGTGCGTTCATTACAATTCAATACTTTCGCCATCACTTGATATGCTTGTATATGCATTGTTTTATTATGTAGGATTTCATTTTGTTGTATTTTAATACCGTTTATAAGCTAACCATGTTTGTGGTGAGTGGGTGTTTGTGAGCCCAACATTCCCCATGCTTCAAATATTCCTCTATGACGCAATGTGTGTATGGGATAATTTTATGAACTATATAAACTCACTTTCAAAGCGGGGCTGGGACAAACCTTATCCTACTTACATTGAAAGGACTAAAACGATGAATTGGAGAGTCGTCGTCTTAGTACATAAAGGGCCATAACAAGGTATATTTATATTATTAAATCACATATATATATTTTCGACACTGTTAATCTTTAAAAAACGTATCTTATTTTTTCATTTAAGAAACTTTCTCCCTATTTAAATTATATTAACTTTGAAATTCATTACCACAATTTAATCTTCCAAGTATTTAATGTTACACTAAAATGTAAAATGTCGAACATATGTTACATCAACAGACAAGCTATTATCATATGTCAACTCAAAATCGCTTCTTAGATGTCTGCGAATATTTGAAACATATGAATATAATGGCGAATATATTATTATCATATTATGCAAATTTTTATTGTTTTCAATATCAAAAATGCTTTAGACGTGAAGATCTGCAAAGTAAATCCCCAAGCTCTGGCAACAAAAACGTATCGGATTTAGGATTATTGGTAAACTGTAATTCTGTTAAATGATTTTTTTTTTTTTGGTTGTTTTAATGTACGTTTTCTTCAACATTTGATTGGTGTTAATATGTAGATGGTTTATTTGTTTGAGACAGAGAAGAACAATATTGTTGGAGGGAATTTATGCGAGATTAAGTCGAATTAAATTTATTAGGTGAGAAGTTTTGTTGGAAAAAATAAGAGGGTGCCAAACCTGGTTAAAAAAATAATTTATTAATTTGAAAAAAAATTGATGTTGATCAAAATGGCCCAATTTTTAAGAAATTCTGCAAAAAAATATAATTATTTGAAGTTATGCTAATTATACCTGTAAATGCGCCGAAATTGCGCTCCGATAAATAAAGGAAAAAAAAAAGAAATAAAAAACACAAATAATTTTAGTTTAAAATTCAAATAAAAGCAGTCGCTTTATTGATAAATAAATAATAGAAAAAAAGGGGAAAATTAGCAAACAGGTTACCTGTGTTACGATCGATCGATACGAAGAAGAATAATGCCGAAAGGTGGCGTCGGCGCAAACCAATACTCGTTAGAAAACTGCTAGTTGACAGTTCAATGGTGTAACAATAAGGAGTAGGCAGTTTTCTAACGAGTATGCAAAATCAAACACAATGAAATTAGAACGACAAAAAAGAGGGGCATTTCCAAACAATGCAAATAAATTAATTTAATATTTCTTGCGTAAACATTAGGCGCCCACCTTGCAACATTATGAATGTTGTAACACAGGTCGATATTATGTATTGTAACATGTAGGTACTATATAATGAAAAAGGAGGTGCAGTGTTTTGTGAGCAATTCAAATTTATTTTGGTAAAGTTAATGTTTTTAAAAATTCGGATTTTTACTAGGTTCTACTAATTGTAGCAGACTCCAGACAATACCCAACCAAATATGGTGTATTGTGCTATAGGTAATCCAGGCGTCGTTTGCACCCGATGAGTCACCACCTTTGAATACACATCCGGTCCCAGCACTAAAGCAACCCGACTTGGTCGAAAAAAGGAGGGATCTGCTAAAGGCAATCCAAGGAATGCCTCCTTGACCCTTTCATTGACGGCTTCGCGAGGGGTGTAAACGTGGCGAAGATCTGTAACCCTTGCCACTAAAGTTATGCTTTGAGTGACATCATAAACGGACGTGACCGTGATTCGGCAAAGCCGAATTCCATCTAGGTCGGAAGTGGGTAGTTTCAATTGGTCTACCATTGTCGCACAAATGAGACTCTGTATTGAGCAAGTATCCAGCACCGCTCGGACTGGAAAAGTCGGTCCGACACATTGAAGTCGTACTACTAGACTTGGGGATAAGGTCGCCACCGATTGTAAAGGCAGTATGCCCAGGGAACTACCAGATGAATGGCAGAAGGATCGTGAAACCTCGGACGAACGAAGATCGGATCTAGTACTCGGACCAGACATAGAGCTTGGGTACGGACGAGACCTTGTATGCTGGCGCGGACGGAACATGGGTTGAGAACCTCGACCAACATCTTTTCTATTATCATGCAGCAAAGCATGATGGTCCCCACCGCATTTGTAGCAGCTTTTGGTACTATGGCAATTACGCGCTTGGTGCCATTTGCCAAGGCAACGCGTACAATCTCGATGCTGGACCACAACATTGAGACGCGATTCCAGCGTCATTTCTAAAAATTGTTTGCAGGTGCTCAGCGAGTGCCTGCGCAGACAAACCCGACAGCTATATTATGTGGAGTGTCCGAATCGACCGCAGTAACGGTCGTACTCCCCAATTCTACCAAACGAGCGGTCGCGATTGAATCCACAGCTATGGATTCCGATCTGTTAGGAAAGAGTTGTCGACCCGATGAACCCGCAGAGACGGATTCAATATTCAAATGCCGTTCGTTTGAACCCGCAGTTACGGATTCCGCATTATTGATATTTAAATCCGCAGTGACGGATTTCGATAAAGTGGCAGCAACATTATTGGAATCCGCAGTGACGGATTCCGTTGACATTTCTATCGGATCCGCAGAGACGGATTCCGATTCAGTGAGTGTCACTGCAACGATTGGCTTCACCAAATCATCCACTACCTCCGAAGTAGTCCTCTGTTTTTTGTCGGCCCTTTCCAAATGGTTATCAATTGCCGTCACGAGATCGATGTTGTACATATTAGAGGAATCCATTTTCTAAGAAAAAATTGCGAATTTAAAGGGAATTCGAGATTGAATGGTCGATCAAAGCGACCAGTTTAGATATGGGCCGCTTTACAACGCCATTTGCTGTGCGAACATCGACAATTCGAACATGACCATCAATACCCGGGTATATATTTTCTACTCGGCCTAACTTCCAAGATGTCGGAGGAAGTTGTTCATGACGAATTACCACAAGATCGTCTTTTTGGATTTCGCGTTCGGGAAATTTCCACTTATAGCGCATGTGCAAGCTTTTTAAATATTCCTCTTTCCATCTAAGGCAAAACAAATGAGCAAGGGCCTGTACTTTTCGAAACCTATTCACGAGCGATAAAGGTTCGTTAGATACTACAGGCTCAGAAGGAGCGAGTAATGGAGCGCCAATCAAAAAATGACCTGGTGTCAAAGCTACAAGTTCATCCGGACTATCAGACATCGGACATAGAGGACGCGAATTCAAACAAGCCTCTATTCTGGCTAGAACGGTTGCCAATTCTTCTAAGGTAAGTCGAACATTTCGAACTTGTCTTCGAAAGTGTTGCTTGAAACTTTTCACTCCAGCTTCCCAGAGCCCACCCATATGTGGAGCACCCGCTGGAATGAAATGTCAATTGAGGCCCTGAGTTGCAAATACATTACAGACCGATTCGCAACTATTCCGGATGAATTCTCGGAAATTCCGACGTAACTCACGGGAAGCACCTACGAAATTCGTACCGTTGTCCGAATATATCAAGCTAGGACAACCTCGACGTGCCACAAATCGATGAAAAGCCAGCAAGAAATTGGCAGTGGACAAATCGGATACTGCCTCCAAATGTATGGCCTTGGTAGAAAAACAAACGAACACACAAACATATCCTTTTGTAATCTTACACGCACGGCTAGTAAATGACTTAATCTCAAATGGACCGGCGAAGTCGACCCCAGTTGTTGTGAACGCCCTATCAATTATTGTTCTTTCAGGTGGAAGCGCCGCCATTATTTGGCTACAATGTCGTTTCTTCTCCAAGATACATACTTTACAATTATGAACCACCGAACGAATCAAAATTTTTACTCGAGGAATCCAATATTCCATCCTTAGCGTACGAAGCATAAGCTGAACGTCTCCATGAACACATTTTATGTGGATGTATTCGACCAAAAGTTTCGCGAACCTACTTTTATAGGGAACAATTATGGGATGACGCTCCGAATATGAAAGGCAGGGCGCACGTACAAGACGACCATTAATTCTCATGACACCATTTTCGTCAACAAAGGGATTGAGGGGAACGAGGGAACTGTTTTTAGAAATGGGTTCCTTGTCGATTAGTTTTTTATAGTCTTCAGCAAAATGAAGCTTTTGAGTTGTAATTACGAGGCGAGTACGAACCTCTTTTAATTCTTCGGCCGAAATCCGAGAGTTTGGGTAATTAAATGTGCCCCTATACCGCGAATGGGTCTGGCGAATGAATCTTAAAACATACGCCATTGTGCGAAGTCCCTTTTCAAATGAGGAATATCTTTCGAGAATATCTTCGAAGGAAGGCGGAAAGAACGAAAAATGACAATGAACCGACCGTTTTTCAATGTCAGTCCCAAGCGGAGCCAGGTCTCGAATAGACCAATCCGACTTCTTTTTGCTAAGCCATTGAGGCCCATGCCACCAAAGAGAGCTCACAGCTAAATCTGCGGGCGATAAACCACGACTTCCCAGGTCTGCTGGATTATCCTCCGACCTAACGTGATACCAGTTATGATTCCCCACATTTTCCTGAATTCTACATACTCGATTAGCTACAAATGTAGTCCAAGTGGAAGGAGTTTTTCTTAGCCACGACAGCACAATAGTGGAATCCGTCCAACAATAAACTTGACGAAATTCTAAATCGATCTCTTTGACGATAATTTTTAAAAGTTCAGAGGCTAATACTGCGCCTCAAAGTTCAAGACGAGGGAGAGAAATAGATTTCAATGGAGCCACTTTTGTCTTACTATATAATAAATGCACGAACACATTTTTATCTGGAGATTCGATTCTCATATATGCTACCCCCGCGTATGCCTTAACAGAGGCATCCGAAAAGACGTGTAATTCAGCCGAACACTCAGGGGTATACCGAAGCCAACGAGGTATTTTTATCAAATTTACCTTAGGGTAACAATCGACGAATTTGCGCCACTCCGAATAAGTAGCGGGCAACAAGGGCTCGTCCCAACCAATTTGGTCTAGCCACACCTTTTGCATTATGATTTTCGCGGTCACAATAACCGGGCTAACCCAACCTACCGGGTCAAAAAGTTTGGCGATTGAAGATAGTACTTCCCGCTTTGTATAACTTGATTTAGTTTCAATAGGACAAACCTCAAAGTAAAACGAATCCAACCTCGCGTTCCATCTAATTCCTAAGGGTTTTGAGCCACTAGCTTCCTCAAACGACAAAACTTGAGCATCAACCAAGTGCTCTGGAGGAAAACAATCCAAAATTGACTTGTCATTGGCTGTCCACTTCCTCAATTCAACTTAGCCGAAGAAAGTGCTCCGATCAACTGGTCCCTAGCAATAAATGCCGTCTCGAGGTCATGTGTTCCGGCCAAAACGTCATCTACGTACATGGATGATCGCAATATTTTGGCCGCGAGCGGATATTCAGACTCAGTCTCGTCAGCGAGTTGTAGAAGCGTCCGGATTGCTAAGTAAGGCGCACAATTAAGGCCAAAAGTTACCGTTTGCAATTCATAGTCGAGAATGGGTTTGGTTGGCGAGTCCCGATAAAGAATTCTTTGAAGCGGTGTATGTTTGGGGTCTAAACGTATTTGCCTATACATTTGAGTAATGTCTGAATTGAACACGAACCTATACACTCGCCAACGAAGTAATAAAAGTACTAGGTCGAGTTGCAAAGAAGGTCCTACATGTAACATGTCGTTCAGACTAATGCCGGTCGAAGTTTTATTGGAGGCGTTAAAAACAACTCGCAATTTTGTAGTTTGTTTTTCGAGATTAATTACCGGATGGTGAGGCAAATAACACGAAAGATAATTATGGCAGATTGGAATGTCTGTTGGCTTCATGTGGCCAAGTTCCAAATACTCGATCAAGACCTTATCATACATAGCTTTCACCTCGGGTTTTTTAGATAACGACGCCTCATTACGAATAAATTGTCTGAGGACGCTTGGGCGAGATTCTCCCAAATGTAAATCTTCACCGAACCCAGATCGCAAAGGAAGCGTCACCACATATCTACCTTCGGAGTCTCTACGCGTCGACCTGATATAATTTTCCTCACAGATACGATCGGATGGAGTCATCATTTTCCGCTTAGGGATTTCTTCTAACTCCCAAAAGCGCAACAAAGTTTTGTTTAAGGAGTCCTCTTCCGCGACGTCAACCATAGTGGCAAATGTTCGAATTTGCGATGAAGGAATCGGTCCAGTGACAAGCCATCCGAAGACAGAATTTTGGGCAAGCAACGTTCCACAGAGAATCGAATGACATCCCTCTAATAAAATTTTTGGATACAAATCAGCACCCAACAAAAGATCCACTGGACGGGAGTCGAACAAGTTATGGTCTGCCAGACGAATATTTGGCATTTGGGCTCTAAAATCAGAGGAGACAGTGACCGAGGGCAGGTTTCCAGAAATGGACGGCAACTCCAGCGCACGAGTTTCTAAGTTGATCGATGGATCCAAAGGGCTTCCAATCTTCAGAGAACAAATTTTACGAGAATTGGCCGAAATTGCACAATTCACACCAGAGATAACAGCATTAGTTGAACCTACCGGAAGTTTCAACCTATTTTGCAAACGTTCAGTTAAAAAAGAAGATTCGGAAGCAGGGTCTATTAAAGCCCTAGCTGAATACGACATACCACAATGCAGGATATTTACCATTGCGGTTCCTAAAAGGACTGATTGATTTTGAGAGGCGTGGAATACTTGCCGAGAAACACCCGCCGAGGATGTAGAGGGACGAGATGAATTGGCTGGCGCGAGAAGTGGTGGATTGGTTGGAATCTGGCTCACCGAAGAAACAGGTGGGCTTGACCTTCTCGGGGAAGAATCATTACGATGTAGCAAGGTGTGATGGCTTCGCTTACATTTCGAACACCGATGCTGACTAATACAATTTTTTACCTCATGTATTTTACGCAAGCAATTTACACATAACCTACGACGTTTCACAATAGAAAACCTAGCCGAGGGGGACATATTTTTGAAACGAGGACATTCAGATAGCAAATGGGAAAGTTGGGGACACAGGAAACAATAATTATTCTGCGGAGGATTAGGAGAGCGAGAAGAATTGGTATTAGTCATATGACTTCGAAGTTTTTTAACATTAGACTTTGTGGGCTGATCATTTCCTCTCATACCATGTAGACACATGAGTGTCTGAATTCCTTCCGACAAAAAGCTATCTAGGTCTTTCCACAACGAAATAGATGATTTATCTTTAACACTCTGCTCCCATAAGGTTTGTGTAATTTTAGGGAGCCTTTCCAAACAAATAAAGACTAAAAACGGATCCCAATTATCCGTACGAACGTCGTAAATGGACATTGCAGACAAACAACCATTAATACCACGCTGGATTTGTTTGAGGCCCGAACATGTCTCAGTTTCAAGTACCGGGAGAGAAAACAATGTCTTAAACTGACTATGAATCAACAAACGCGGATTATCATACGTAGATTTCAACGCGTCCCAAGCTAGACCAAAACTGCGGTTAGTTAAGGGGAATTTAGCGACAATTTCACGAGCTTCCCCACTAGTTTTTCGAGTTAAGTGACAGATACGCTCAATATCACTTAATCTGGAATTATTAATATAAACCGCGCTAAAAAGATCTCTAAACGTTGGCCAGGAGAGAAAATCACCTTCGAAGACATCAGTATCGCATGGAGGCAACGCAAGATTGTGGACCATATCAAAATTCGGCGGATCAATAGCAAAACTCGAGCTATCCCTAGGATTCCCAATATTAGATATTGCGGAGCTAGAAGCCTGCGTACCCACATTCCGAGCAGTGTGGGTAGACGAGTTCGTTTTATTTAAATCTAAGTTTCTGGCCTGTACTTCCTTTGGAATTCCAGACGGGGTCTGGTCATCCTTAGGAATATCAGAGGGATCCTGATTTAAAGAAACCACTGAACTAAAAGATGAGCTTAATGATGATTTTCGAGATCGCCGGAATTTATGCAAATATTTATTAATGAGCGCGACACACTCCATATATAAGTCATGAACAACCTCATATTTCCCATCGACAACCACAATGTCTTCAGCAGTCGTATCCTCGGCAGTCGATAAATAGTCGAGACATTTTCCAAAGGAACTTTCTAAGTCAACCCATTTTTTATTTAACTCGGCACTTTTTACTTCTAAAATGAAAACATCTAAGTCTTCTTCTTTCGCGTCTTTAATTTTAGCACAAAACTTGACCATATTATCGGAAACTCTAGTGAAATTCTTGAGAGGATTTAGAGCCATGATGCTGCGAATAATATAAATTCACACGAAACGACAAATAAACCGAAGAAAATATCCAAAAAAATTCTTTTGATGAACCCAAAAATTGGAAAAAAGTGAATATTCCAATGAACGAAACGATAAATCCTTGTAAGGCTTGCAATAATATAAATTCCTTTACAAAAAAAAATCCGAAATTCGATTAAAAAATCAGAAAAATCAGCCAAATAATTAAGCTTAACCAACAAAATATTCCAAAAATCCAAAAAATTCGATTAGAAAATCGAAAAAGTTAACCAAATAATTAAGCCCGACAACGAAAAATTCAAAAAAGTTCGAAAATTCGACAAGAAAATCTAAAAAGTCAAAAAAATAATTCCAAAAACCCTGCAAATAATTCCAAAAAATCCGAAAAGCGAAAAGGACAACCAAATTAGCGAAAAGTTTCAAAATTTTGCATAAAATATTTATTTTCCCTTTATAAAAAAGCGACGAAATCCACAAAAATATGTAAAAAAAAGCCAAAAAATCACGAAATATTTAAAATAATATTAATAAAACAAGGTAATAATTGCAAAAATATTCGATAAAATATATAGAAATAATTATTTTTGCAACTATTTTTATTAAAAACGGCAAAAAATTACTATTTTTATGTCCAAATACAATAAAAATAATAATTTTTACAAACCGAATAAAAATTCTATATATGCGGACTGTAGGGTACACGATAAATTAAAATGTCCAAAATTACCTTAAAATGTGATTATACACACGCCACAATACAATAATCAAAAAATATTTTTCTTTGTTCCCAACGTGTTGACCAGTCACTATTGACCAACCCGATTAGTGTAGGGTACACGTGAACAAAAGAAAAAACGAAAAAAATAAAAAGATCAATTTCGAAAATATGTATGTGAGGCGCGTGTGTGTATGCTGTGTGATGACGAGACGATTGACCGCTCAACGTAAATATCCCAGCAAACTTTTTTTTCCGATTTTCTTCCGAATTCGGAAAAAAAACTCTGCACAAGTTTCCGACTCTGATGTCGAATTCGGAAAGAAATCGGAAAAAAATTGTGTGAGATTGCCCAAGATTTTGAAAGATTTTGCGGAAAAAATTCTGAAAGAACGTAAGAGTTTCGGGGCGAATTCGTATAGAATTCGGCAAAGAAAAAATTAAAATTCGGAGAGATATAGGATGTTTGATATGAAATTCGGAAAATTTTCGAATATTTGATACGAAATTCGGAAAAAAATCTGAATTTGTTCCATAGTTTTATCGGAAAATCGGAGAAATATAGGATGTTTGATGCGATATTCGGAAACGTATCGGATGTTTGATCCGAGATTCTGAAAATTTTCGGATGTTTGATTCGAAATTCGAAAAAAAATCTGAATTTATTCTGTAGTTTTATCCGAAAATCGGGAAAAATTCGAATAAATCATTCGAAAATCGGAAAATAATAGGATGTTTGATACGAAATTCGCAAATTTTTCGGATGTTTGATACGAAATTCGCAAAAAATCTGAATTTATTCTGTAGTTTTATCCGAAAATCGGGAAAAATTCGAATAATTCATTCGAAAATCGGAAAATAATAGGATGTTTGATACGAAATTCGCAAAAAAATCTGAATTTATTCTGTAGTTGTAATCGAAAAACCGAAATACTAAAATTTATCTAATTTTTTAAATAATTCATTCTGTATATATATTTTAATTTAATAATAGATCATTTTTATTCAGTCTTTTTGTGAAATTTAATGGATAAAGAAATTAAAATATAATAAAAAAAAACATAAAAAGTTACAATTCAATGTGAATAAGTATAACTAAGGTCTAAAACTTTATTTTAAAATAATTTAATTGCATACTTTTCGTTTATTTTTCAGCCGTTTGTTAAGTCTATCTTTAGCCGAATTAAAAAATGCTTTATATGGGTTTCTATGGTACTTCCCATAGTTCCCGGAATATGTTCCAATGCTGCATCTAAATAATAAAAAATGAAAAAATATGATTTACATTATCAAAGAGTTTAAAACACAAGGATACAAACCTTTAAGGAGCCTTATAAAATACATGTCCTTTACAGCCGTGTTTTGGTACATATTGTGCCACGAAAACGTTGTAATGACCTCGTCTGTTTGGAAAATAAGTTTCAAATTTTCAAATATAAAAGTCTTTATGTTGTCATGGGGTTGATTTTTTAAACGGCGTAGCTAAACAATTTAAGATATTAATAAAAGTAGAAATTGTAAAAAGGTGCTTACTTAATATAAGGTTCTGAAGGTCCAAATCTTCCTTCAATTTTTCATCGAATTGTAAAACTTCTTGGGTGGACCGAAGCTTTTCCAGCGAATATATATTATTTTTGATTTCAACCTCCTTCAGAATCCTATCAATGCTTCGTTTTAATACAATAAATTCGGTTGTAAAATAAGAAAAGATTTTCGAATTCTCATCGTTTTGTTTTTTATTTTGTTCTTCAAGGACTCGCAATTTATCTTCCATTTCATTCTTATTTTTTTCTAATAATAAATTTAGTTTAGCATTTTGTTCGAGAATCGTCTCATTTTGTTTAATTATCAATGATAGTAACTCAAAATTGTTAGTATTAGAAGCTTCCATTCTGTAAAAGAGGTAAAAAAATTGTCAGAAAATCCAAAGAAAATTTAATATATTTTCGAGTGACATCTGAAATAAGAATCTCAATGTTGTTTTCGCAAAAAGTTTCGTTTTCTGTCTTAAAAATTCCTAACGCTTTTCCCAACGATTGATCTAAATTAAATAAATTATCAAGATTATTTATCTTGTTGCAAATTAATGTAATTCCATTACTGTTTTTTTTAATTTTTCTAATTATGTACACGAAACTATCAAACTCAACTAAATTATTTGGCTGGTTTATAGAATATTTCCCATTATGAGTTACTACGGTTTTGAAGAAATTGTCCTCTATATGACTTTTTAATATTGGAAAATCAGTTTTTTTCTTATTTGCTTTAAGAACGATACTCTGCTCAACAATCCTGTTGGATATTTGAGATAAAATATTATTTCCATTTTTCACTTTTCTTTTTAATTGATATAAATAATTCTCATATTTGAATGCACTAAAGTTATCAAGGGAACCATACATGAGAACATCATTTGGCAAATGGATAAGACAGTGAGCATTATAGGTTAAATGAGCCTGCCCATAAATTGAACTTAATTCAACAATGAACTCAATAAGCAAACGTTCGGCAATCTTATTAAATTTAATGCACATGCGTTTATCACTAAGAATTCGTATGGAAATATGTAGCTTTATAAAATGATTGTATACACTATCGCTCACAACGTTCTTCAAAACCACAATTGAGCTATACAATAAAAACGAACGAAGCTCTGAAGCCTTCCACCTATCTAGTTCATCGATAGTTCTAGGAACCCTATTAAATTCACAGCAAAATTGTTTTGAAATTTGAAAGTTTCGGCTACTTATTTTTGCAATTTGATCAGCATTCAAACTAAATTCCCGGCTTTTTACTTTGGTCCACACTTTCAGAAGGTGCTTCATCACACCGAGGCACACAACGTGCATGTAATCCAGGGGAAACTGACTAACACATCCAATTTCTACAGATTCTAAAGCCAAACTTCCTAAATTTGTGTGATGTTCAGGATGAGCTCTGTTCTTGAAGGACTCGTCAGTGCGTAAGTCAGCGGAACAATGTGGGAATGTTATCCTTCGTTCGCCGTATTCCCCTTTCTGTGTACATTTTGTGCAGCAATAAAACCCCGAATGTGACTTAATATTAAGCAAAAAAGCCCGGGCGGGTGCGTCGCAGACAAAATTGCCTATTTCGATGTTGTACACTTTATTTCGGAACATGAACCCTTCTTCTTTATATTTGCTAATGTCTTCCAATAGGTATTGCAGAAATATATTTGTGTCTTTGGGTTTAGAAAATTTGTCTACAATGTTATTAATGTTAACATTAATGTAAACGCCTACAATAAAAACACTATCGTAGTTCTGGATGCTCACCATTATTGGCCAGATACATTTTTTGGAGCTCTTAAATAGTGGCAGACCGTCTATGCCGAAATTTAGAACAATGTTTGAAGAGTCATCCAAAACCTCAGTTTGTTGAAAAAAAAAATCAGTCAAACAATTTTCTATGCCATAATGCATATATGTACCCATTCCCATTTCTACAACCGTGGTATTTTTTGGCGTTTCTCGTAAAGTTCGAATATCCAAGGGCAATGTTTCGTCAAAGCATTTTAATTTGGAAAGGAGTTCGTTCATTGCATTTCCTGGTATTGAAAACTTAATGGACCATTCGCTTAAAAATGCTTTAAAATTGCTGCTAACTGGATTATTTGCTTGAAATACTTCATGAGGCGCCGGTTGTACATTTGGGATGGTGGCTTCTATTTCTTCCATATGACTTACAGAAGGCGATACTTGACTATTTGGGATGGGAGCTTCTCTTTCTTCTTTCTGCTGATTAACAGAAATATTTTCTGCCATGTCTATCTCTTCATCCCTATGTGGTTTGCTTAATATGTTGCGTAATAAATTGTCAGCTTGTATTTTAAGATTTCTCTTTGTAGTACGTCGTGACATTTTTAGTTAAATTTGAATTATTTACCTTAAAATTATGACTTTTTTCACTTTAAATTAAAACTTTTTACGCCAACACACTGCACACGTGCTTCGTTTAAATTCTGACGACAAACTGATCATAATCAAAAAACCAAAAAGAAAAATTGTATACACAAAATTCTTCAAATAATTTGAACCGAGCATGTGCAGAGTACTCGGAAACTTTTCGAAAGGAACGGTAAAAAAATCTCAACAGAAAAAAGGTAACTCTCTGCTGATGTAGGAATTTTTGTGTTTTTTTTTTTTTTTTTCAAATGAAACAAAAGAAACGAGTATGTGCAGATTACTCGGAAACTTTTCTGGAGTATCATTAGAAATTCTCGCCAAAAAAGAGTTAACTCTCTGTATACGCTGTTTTTTTTTCTCTTTTGCTTTGTTTTGTTCAAACAAAACAAAAGAAACGAGTATGTGCAGATTACTCGGAAACTTTTCTGAAGAAACGGCAGAAAATCTCGACAAAAAATCGGACATCAGAGCCCTCGGAAAAAATTGTTAGCTGGGATGTCACACGCGTATGTATGTAAATATAATTATGTATTATTGAACAGCGAAACAAAGGGAAATATTACAAGCAATGATTTTAGCAATTTAGTGGTGGTTTTTTTCTTATTGTTATTCACTTTCCCACAGTGGTAATCGAATAGGAATATGAAATATTCACTCTGAGGAATAATTTGAATTATTTTTATTAATAAAATGATCGAAATTTAACACGATTGTTAATTATATTTTATTAATAATATTACCACTGTTCGCAAACACAAAAATGCAATTTTTAAACAAATTTTAACCACTTTTTCCACAGATTATTTTTTTGCAACAAATATCTATTTTCACTTGTTTTCACTGTTCAATAATAATAGCTCATCCCACATTTGCTCTAGAAATGCCTTGTTACAATGGAAATTCCGATTCCATATTGCCGGACGCTGTTCCACGTCCCTTATGAATTGTTCAACGTTTAAGACTATTGTCGATTTCTTGGGAGCCATTTAAGGCAATTCAGCAAGACATCAAACAAGCAATGGAAATCTTTGAAATTTTTGAAAAAAATTTTAACAAATCAATTAGCTGCTTCTTTCTGGCTTTACATTCAAATCATTTGACAGTAGAACCAAAGTGTACCACTCGTTGTTAACTTCACTCCTACAACTTGTTCAACCGTTATGTTAAGCGCAGCGCGTTCTTTACTTTTTTTGTTTTGTTGGGGGAGCAGCAGCATTGATTTGAATGCTCATCTCTCCTTTACCTCTGCTCTCTGTCACTCTCTCACTCTGAAAGAACTTGGCTCCAGTGTTGCCGTTTGAAATTTTTATTTCAGCCCAAATTTTTTCTAAAAACCGCCCAAAATCGACCATATCCGCCCAAACTGTAAAAAGTTGAATAATTTGTATGTAGTTTGTATTCAAGTAAATTTTATTGAAAATTTTACACTATATATAAAAAAGGTACTCAAGTTTTTTACATTCAATATATTAAATACATTAGCGAAAATAAAAATTTTATCTTATTTTACTTCAAGTTTTTTTTTTTATATGTATTGATGAGGTCGACTCCTAACCTCATCACAAAGCGATGTAACTAACGAAAGAAACAGAAAACGCCGCGAGATGATCTTTCTCGTTCCGTGGCTGGAAGGGAACTCAATTTATTTACAACATATTCTTAACACTAAAGCTTACATCTAATACATTAACACATGCATTTGATTTACTAATGCACGCTGTGCATTAACGCACACAATACGTTGCGGGAGAAAACGAAACGTACCTAATTTGTGATCGTCTCTTTCTTATCTTCTATTTATGGCCGTGACATTTATTACATTATTTATTACCGACCATAAACCTAGCATTTGGAAAACACATGCATCTTGTGTTTTCTTTATTTAACTAATTTACA
The DNA here is from genome assembly GCF_030504385.1 of Musca domestica. Classification (NCBI taxonomy): domain Eukaryota; kingdom Metazoa; phylum Arthropoda; class Insecta; order Diptera; family Muscidae; genus Musca; species Musca domestica. Next base: position 65,754 of record NW_026712279.1, read on the forward strand.
TTCTTCCGAAAAGACAAATAAAAATGAGATAAGAATTTAAAGAAGAACATTCAACACACAAACTATTTTTACAACATGTACAGTTTCTACAAAACTAAACATGTATTATATATATATTTGAAATAGTAACATAATACCAGAATTCAATGTATTAAATACATTAAAGTCATTATTATTATTCAGGTTTTTATACCCTACAACACTATGTGTTGGGGGTATTATAACTTTGATTGGGCCAAAAATTATATAACACCAAGAAATATTGGTTTCCCACATAGGAAAGTATATATGGATCTTCCTATCTCGCCGAGCTGAGTCGATCTAGCTATGTATGTCCGTCCGTCCGTCTGTCCATGTTAATTTGTAATCACCCTACAGGTCGCAATTATGGCCCGATCTTCACGAAATTTAGAATATAACTGGGGTTAAGGTCAGAATATAACCCTATTTCTTTTGGAGATGATCGCATAATATTTAGGGGTTGAAATGGACCAAAAACTGAAAAATTTCCTGATTTTGCAGTTGCTCTACAGGTCACAATTATAGACCAATCGAAGCGAAATTTAGCATGGTGCTAGAGCTTTGGACTGGGTAGAAGCCTTCCAATTTTGATGGCCATCAGGTAATATTTAGTGGTTTAGTAGACCATAGCATTTGCGATAAATAAAAGTCAATTTTTCCATTAATCCGCAAATATTTTTACTGCCGGCGAAATCACAAATAGACGAACAGGTCAATTCTGACCGTTACGTAGATGCCGATAGTAAAAATATCGGATATATAGAGAAATATATACAATGTATATATACAAAGGAAGGGGATATCAGCAAGTATGCTTATATCTTCAGAATGGCTGGAGCGATTTTGACAAATTTTGTCAATTTAGAATGTCCTTGTGGCATTAAAGTATAAATACTAAAAAATCGCATAAAAAGATACCAATTATGATGTTCATATAGATTTTGTAGTATTTTGTGACATTTTTTTTTTCATATTTTTTATCGCATTCGATTTTTTCAAATTGACTTATAATATTGAAGTATTTGTTTTGTAATATTTTAACACTTTACAACACAGGTAAAGGTTATTATTTATATACAGATTGCAATTATCGTTCGATCCTCACGAAATTTTTCACAAAGGTTGGGTTAGGCTCAGAAGGGCTTAGCCTATTGTTTTCAAAGATGTCCGCAATATATTTAGGGGTTGAAATGGACCAGCAACTCAAAATGTTCCTGATTTTGCAGCCGTTATAAAGGTCCCAAATATAAACCTAAGGACACGAAATCTCGCATGAAGTTAGAGTTTAGGACAGCGGGTAGAATGGACCACTACTTTTGTGTAAAAAAATACCAACATTACTGGCATTTTGGATGACCATTGGAATATATTTAGCCGTAAAATGGACCACAAAAACTAACAGCACGAAGGAGTGCATAAATATTGGGAAAATGTCCCTGGTCAAAATGCTAAGGGTAATATCTGGGCAGTGCTCCGTGACATAACTTCAAAATCGAAATCTTCCAAAATGGATTTGGACATGAGGGAGCTTCTAACATATTGTAGTGTTGTAGGGTATCAGTGGGCCCCGCACTGCTATAGCCTAATGTATTATATATATTATTAAAAAACTTAACAAAAATCTATAAAATAAATAACGATTCATCTCAATAAAAAAATATAAAATTCAGTTAGTAATAAAAAAAAAAAAAATAAAATTACGTAAAAATAAACAATGAAAAATAAATGTGTACCCAATATGGAAAAAATCCGCTCAAAATCCGCCCAAACCACAAAATTTATCTTTTTTCCGCCCAGATTTGGACGGAAACGCCCAAAACGGCAACACTGATACGCGGTGCGTTGTAAAGCGGCCGTTTGTTGTTGTAAAACGAAATGCTTTTGGACTTTGGACACTTTTGATTTTTGTTATTATTATTTATTTATTTATTTTATTTTTTTTTTTTTTTTGAAACGCGAGCTCACAAATAAATAAAAACACTGCACCTACCTGATGTTTTGTTTATGTAGATGATGATGATGATGGGGGATGATGTTAATGCGGATGATTATGATGTTGATGATGAAGGCTGCGAAAATATAAAGGGAACGAAAACCAATTAGAATATTTCCCAAGGCTCGCATCCGGTTCGAATGGACCAAAATGTAAATGCGCCGAAATTGCGCTCCGATAAATAAAGGAAAAAAAAGAAATAAAAAACACAAATAATTTTAGGTTAAAATTCAAATAAAAGCAGTCGCTTTATTGATAAATAAATAATAGAAAAAAGGGGAAAATTAGCAAACAGGTTACCTGTGTTACGATCGATCGATACGAAGAAGAATAATGCCGAAAGGTGGCGTCGGCGCAAACCAATACTCGTTAGAAAACTGCTAGTTGACAGTTCAATGGTGTAACAATAAGGAGTAGGCAGTCTAACGAGTATGCAAAATCAAACACAATGAAATTAGAACGACAAAAAAGAGGGGCACTTCCAAACAATGCAAATAAATTAATTTAATATTTCTTGCGTAAACAATACCCTACAACACTATGTGTTGGGGGTCTTATAAGTTTGATTTGGCAAAAATTATGTAACAGCTCGAAATATTGATTTCCCACATAGGAAAGTATATATGGATCTTCCTATCTCGACGAGCTGAGTCGATCTAGCTATGTATGTCCGTCCGTCCGTCTGCCCATGTTAATTTGTAATCACCCTACAGGTCGCAATTATGGCCCGATCTTCACGAAATTTAGAATATAACTGGGGTTAAGGTCAGAATATAACCCTATTTCTTTTGGAGATGATCGCAAAATATTTAGGGGTTGAAATGGACCAAAAACTGAAAAATTTCCTGATTTTGCAGTTGCTCTACAGGTCACAATTATAGACCAATCGAAGCGAAATTTAGCATGGTGCTAGAGCTTTGGACTGGGTAGAAGCCTTCCAATTTTGATGGCCATCAGGTAATATTTAGTGGTTTAGTAGACCATAGCATTTGCGATAAATAAAAGTCAATTTTTCCATTAATCCGCAAATATTTTTACTGCCGGCGAAATCACAAATAGACGAACAGGTCAATTCTGACCGTTACGTAGATGCCGATAGTAAAAATATCGGATATATAGAGAAATATATACAATGTATATATACAAAGGAAGGGGATATCAGCAAGTATGCTTATATCTTCAGAATGGCTGGAGCGATTTTGACAAATTTTGTCAATTTAGAATGTCCTTGTGGCATTAAAGTATAAATACTAAAAAATCGCATAAAAAGATACCAATTATGATGTTCATATAGATTTTGTAGTATTTTGTGACATTTTTTTTCATATTTTTTATCGCATTCGATTTTTTCAAATTGACTTATAATATTGAAGTATTTGTTTTGTAATATTTTAACACTTTACAACACAGGTAAAGGTTATTATTTATACACAGATTGCAATTATCGTTCGATCCTCACGAAATTTTTCACAAAGGTTGGGTTAGGCTCAGAAGGGCTTAGCCTATTGTTTTCAAAGATGTCCGCAATATATTTAGGGGTTGAAATGGACCAGCAACTCAAAATGTTCCTGATTTTGCAGCCGTTATAAAGGTCCCAAATATAAACCTAAGGACACGAAATCTCGCATGAAGTTAGAGTTTAGGACAGCGGGTAGAATGGACCACTACTTTTGTGTAAAAAAAATACCAACATTACTGGCATTTTGGATGACCATTGGAATATATTTAGCCGTAAAATGGACCACAAAAACTAACAGCACGAAGGAGTGCATAAATATTGGGAAAATGTCCCTGGTCAAAATGCTAAGGGTAATATCTGGGCAGTGCTCCGTGACATAACTTCAAAATCGAAATCTTCCAAAATGGATTTGGACATGAGGGAGCTTCTAACATATTGTAGTGTTGTAGGGTATCAGTGGGCCCCGCACTGCTATAGCCTAATGTATTATATATATTATTAAAAAACTTAACAAAAATCTATAAAATAAATAACGATTCATCTCAATAAAAAAATATAAAATTCAGTTAGTAATAAAAAAAAAAAAATAAAATTACGTAAAAATAAACAATGAAAAATAAATGTGTACCCAATATGGAAAAAATCCGCTCAAAATCCGCCCAAACCACAAAATTTATCTTTTTTCCGCCCAGATTTGGACGGAAACGCCCAAAACGGCAACACTGATACGCGGTGCGTTGTAAAGCGGCCGTTTGTTGTTGTAAAACGAAATGCTTTTGGACTTTGGACACTTTTGATTTTTGTTATTATTATTTATTTATTTATTTATTTTTTTTTTTTTTGAAACGCGAGCTCACAAATAAATAAAAACACTGCACCTACCTGATGTTTTGTTTATGTAGATGATGATGGGGGATGATGTTAATGCGGATGATTATGATGTTGATGATGAAGGCTGCGAAAATATAAAGGGAACGAAAACCAATTAGAATATTTCCCAAGGCTCGCGTCCGGTTCGAATGGACCAAAATGTAAATGCGCCGAAATTGCGCTCCGATAAATAAAGGAAAAAAAAAGAAATAAAAAAACACAAATAATTTTAGTTTAAAATTCAAATAAAAGCAGTCGCTTTATTGATAAATAAATAATAGAAAAAAGGGGAAAATTAGCAAACAGGTTACCTGAGTTACGATCGATCGATACGAAGAAGAATAATGCCGAAAGGTGGCGTCGGCGCAAACCAATACTCGTTAGAAAACTGCTAGTTGACAGTTCAATGGTGTAACAATAAGGAGTAGGCAGTCTAACGAGTATGCAAAATCAAACACAATGAAATTAGAACGACAAAAAAGAGGGGAATTTCCAAACAATGCAAATAAATTAATTTAATATTTCTTGCGTAAACAATACCCTACAACACTATGTGTTGGGGGTGTTATAAGTTTGATTTGGCAAAAATTATGTAACAGCTCGAAATATTGATTTCCCACATAGGAAAGTATATATGGATCTTCCTATCTCGACGAGCTGAGTCGATCTAGCTATGTATGTCCGTCTGTCCATGTTAATTTGTAATCACTCTACAGGTCGCAATTATGGCCCAATCTTCTCGAAATTTAGAATGGAGGGGAGGCTAGAGCCAGAATAGAACCCTATTGCTTTTAGAGATGATCATATAATATTTAGGGGTTGAAATGGACCAAAAACTGAAAAATTTCCTGATTTTGCAGTTGCTCTACACGTCGCAATTATAGACCAATCGACGCGGAAGTTAGCATGGAGCTAGAGCTCATGGCTGGGCAGAAGCCTTCCAATTTTGATGGTCAATGGGTAATATTTAGTGTGTGAAATAGACCTTAACATTTGTGTTAAACAAAAGTCAAATTTTCCAATAAACCGCGAATATATTTAATCCCGGCGAAATCATGAATAGACAAACAGTCAATTCTGACCGTTTCGTAATTGCCGATAGGAAATTTATCGGATATATTTAGTGAAATATATACAATGTATATATACAAAGGAAGGGGATGATAGCTAGAATGCTTATATCTCAAGAATGGCTGAACCGATTTTGACAAACTTTGTCAATTCAGAATGCCCTCTTGACATAAACGAATAAAATCTATAAAAATCGCATGAAAAGATGCATGTAATGTCGTTAATATAGATTTTGTAGTATTTTGTGAAATATTTTTATTTTTTCATATTTTTTATCGCATGCGATTTTTTCAATTTGACTTAAAATATTGATATGTATATTTTGTAATATTTATATACATATACCTTACAACATAGGTTGGGGTTATTGTATACAGATTGCAATTATCGTCCGATCCTGACGAAAAGGGTAGGGTTAGGCTAAGAAGGACTAGGCCTATTTTTTCAAAGAGTCCGCAATATATTTAGGGGTTGAAATGGACCAAGAACTAAAAATGTTCCTGATTTTGCAGTCTTTTTCCATTCTACCGACACGCTGAAAATAACTTACTGGTAATATCCCAAATACACAAAAGCGAAATTCTGGCCTTTTTGTGCTGATTTCGTTGAAGAATATGGACAAATATCGTAGACGAGCAAATAATATAGATGAGTCTAAATTAAGAGATACAGAAGGGTCTCTTGCTTTTGAAGATGACCGCAAAATATATAGGGGTTTATATGACCCAAAAACAGAAAAAAATCCTGATCAAACAATTGAAGCCAATCGAAACGCCTGAACCAATATAATACTGGGCAAATGTCTCTAGTCAAAATGATAAGGGGCAGTGTTCCGTGACATAATTTCAAAAACGAAGTCTTTCAAAATGGATTTGGACATAAGGAAGGTTCTAACATATTGTAGTGTTGTAGGGTATCACATGATCGGCCCCGCACGACTATAGCCTTTGCTTACTTGTTTTATATTAAGTTTTTCATTCCATGTGTTTTATTTTATTTATATTTACAATGAGCTTTACAACAGAAACTGGAAAAGAATTGCATAAAACAAACTTGCTGCTTGTGCACGTAAAGAAGAACAAATATTTTCAAATGGTTTCAAATATATGCAAACAGCATATAACATGTCCTACGAATATACCTCATCCTTTTGACTATAAAATAAGTCATACCAAGGAACCAAGAAATCCACTACAAAACAAACGACACAGACAACCCTCAGCCATTCTGTTTTCATTCATTTTTCTTTTTCAAATAAATGTAAGGAATATTGTTTGTTCCCAAGAAATCTAGAAATGTTTTTGGAAGAGAAGTAAATAGCAACAAAAATTAGAATATGTTCCAATGTATAAATATTTGAGTGTGTGTATAACATGTTGTCCTCAAAGGCAAACGCGACAGCACATCATAGGAAAAATTGCACATCGTTATGACAAGACTTCTACTACCACTTAGCTCACGATTTTGCTCCGCATGTATTCCTTCTTATCCTGTCAGAATTACTTTTTTTCTATGATTTATAAAACAAATGGTGTAAATGCCTTACAGTGAGATTAAAAAAACCAGTAAGGAAAGCTCAAAAGTCGGGCGGGGCCGACTATATGATACCCTACACCACTATGCATATTTAGTAGAGCTCTCGTAAAAAGGTTTATACAGGGCATTTCAGAGCTCTATGAGATATTTGGTACAAAATCAAAATCTATCTAATTCTATCGTGCATTTTACGAACTATAGCTATATCTGAACCGATTTTCACCAAGTTTGATGTATTTGATTCTAGGCTGAATTCGGTCAGATTTGCCAAAACCCAGGACATTTGGGCTGATATTGGACATTTGGTGCGCTATCAACACGAAATTGGATGAATATATATATAGGAGGTATATCCTATATATTTTCACTAAATTTGATGTACCAATATTAGCCATTTGCTGCACATTTAATCCGAAATCGGATGAAGATATATTTGGGAGATATAGCTATATCTGAAACGATTTTTACTAAAATTGGTGTCCTTGCTTCTAGGCTGAATTTGGCCAGATATGCCAAAATTCATGCCATTTCGGTTGATATTGGCCATTTGTTGCACAATTAACTCGAAATCGAATGAAGATACATATGGGTGCTATATCCAAATCTGAACAGATTTTGAGAAAATTAAAAGCGACTACTTTTGGGCTTTATCTGATATCTGGTACCAAATATCATTCCTGTGAAGAGTATATTACGAATGTAAGGGACTTAAAGAGCAAATCGGATGAAACATATATATGGAGCTAGAGCTATATCTGAACCGATTTTACTAAAATGTGTGTACTTGCTTATAGGCTGGTTTCGGTCGGATTTGCCAAAATTCATGCCATTTGGGCTGATATTGGCCATTTGATGCACAATTAACACGAAATCGGATGAAGATATATATGGGAGGCATATCCAAATCGGAACAGATTTTAATAAAATTAAAATCAACTATTTTTGGGCTTTATCTGATAACTGGTACCAAATATCATTTCTGTGGAGTGCATATTACGAATGTGAGGGATTTAAAGACGAAATCGGATGAAACATATATATGGGAGCTATAGCTATATCTGAACCGATTTTTACTAAAATTGGTGTACTTGCTTCTAAGCTGGTTTCGGTCGGATTTGCCAAAATTGATGCTATTACGGCCATTTGGTGGTCAATAACCCGAAATCGGATGAAGATATATATGGGAGCTATATCCAAATCTGAACCGATTTCGATAAAATTTAAAACAGCTATTCCTGTGCTCCATCTAATACCTGGTACCAAATATCACGGTTGTGGAGTGAACATTACGAATGTAAGGGACTAAAACACTAAATCGGATGAAACATATATATGGTTGCTATATCTGTATCTGAACCGATTTTCACTAAATTTGATATACTTGCTTCTAGGCTGAATTTGGTCCGATGTACTAAGATTCAGTCCATTTGGACTTATATCGGCCATTTGGTGCACAATTAACCCGAAATCGGATGAAGATATATATGGGAGCTATATCCAAATCTGAACCGATTTCGATAAAATTACAAACAGCTATTTCTGGGCTGTACCTTATATCTGGTACCAAATATCACGGTTGTGGAGTGAACATTACGAATGTAAGGGACTAAAACACTAAATCGGATGAAACATATATATGCTTGCTATATCTATATCTGAACCGATTTTCACTAAATTTGATATGCTTGCTTCTAGGCTGAATTTGGTCCGATGTACTAAAATTCAGTCCATTTGGGCTTATATCGGCCATTTGGAGCACAATTAACCCGAAATCGGATGAAGATATATATGGGAGCTATATCCAAATCTGAACCGATTTTCTCCAAATTTGTTGTATTTACTTTAAGGCTAATCTCGGTCAAATGTGCCAAAATTCGGGCCATTTGGGCTGATATTGGCCATTTGGTGGTCAATTAACCCGAAATCGGATGAAGATATATATGGGAGCTATATCCAAATCTGAACCGATTTCGATAAAATTTAAAACAGCTATTTCTGTGCTCCATCTAATACCTGGTACCAAATATCACGGTTGTGGAGTGCATAGTAGGAATGTGAGGGACTTAAAGATCAAATCGGATGAAAGATGTATATGGGAGCTATAGCTATATCTGAACCGATTTTCTCCAAATTTGATATACTTGCTTCTAGGCCGAACCCGGTTGGGTGTGCCAAAATTCAGGTAATTTGGACTGATAGTGGACATTTGGTGCTCATTTAACCCGAAATCGGATGAAGATATATATGGGAGCTATATCTAAATTTGATCCGATTCTCACCAATTTCAATAGGGTTCGTCCTTGGGCCAAAAAAATATTGTTTGGAAAATTTCATCTCAATCGGATAATAAATGCGACCTGCATTTTGTTCACAAGAATACATGGACAGACGGACGGACGGACGGACGGACAGACGGACGGACATGCATAAATCGACTCAGAAAGTGATTCTATGAAGGTTCTCAAAGTAACTATGGGTCTATCTCGTTTCCTTCTCCATGTTACAAACAAATGCACAAAGACATAATACCCTTACCACTATGTGGTGTAGGGTATAAAAATAAATAAAGTCCCACTGTAATTTACTAACAAAAACGATATCTTATGACACGGTGTGCTTTGGTTTACATTACGACACATTCCTCCTTTTACACTTTTAATGTTAGTTGAAGGCATTGTTAGTAGACAACCCAAAAGGTGAATGGGTGTCTGATGTTATATTGGCATTGAGTAAACATAAACATTGGGAAGCATACCAAGCCACACGTATCCTTGAATGCATATTTGCAAAAATAGTAATAATTGCCGATGTTATTGTCTGATAATTGAAAATGTAAAATTCATTGGAAAACAAGTAAGCAAAGGCTATAGTCGTACGGGGCCGACCATGTGATACCCTACAACACTACAATATGTTAGAAGTCCCCTTATGTCCAAATCCATTTTGGAAGATTTCGCTTTTAAAATAATGTCACGGAGCACTGCCCAGATATTACCCTTAACATTTTGACCAGGAACAATATGTACGCACTCCGTCGTGCTGTTAGTTGTTGTGGTCCATATTACAGCTAAATATAATCCAATGGTCATCCAAAATGCTTGAATTCTTCCCTGTCCTTAACTCTCTTCTTATGCGTGTCGATTGGCGTTGATTGTGTGATTAGGAAAATTTTTCTATTTTTGGTTCATTTGAACCCCTAAGTATTTTGCGATCATCACCAAAAGCATCATCTAAACAAGCTAGAACTTCGCCGTTTATATATTTTGGATTTCTCCAGTAAGTTTTTTTTAGCGTTTCACTAGAATGGAAATGTTTGTATTTTTTCACACAAAAGTAATGGTCCATTCTAACCGCTGCGAGATTTCGTGTCTTTAGGTTTCTATTTGTGATCTTTTTAACAGCTGAAAAATCAGGAACATTTTTGTTGGTCCATTTCAAATCTTAAATATATTGCGGACATCTTTGAAAACAATAGGCCTAGCCCTTCTGAGCCTAACACTGAAAATTTTCGTGAGGATCAGACGTTAATTGCAATCTGTATATGATAACCCCAACCTTTGCTGTAAGGTGAAAAAATATTACAAAATGTATACTTCAATATTATAAGTCAATTTGAAAAAATCGCATGCTATAAAAAATTTGAAAAAAATTTCACAAAATACTACAAAATCTATAACAACATCATTATTTTATGCTAAGAGGACACTCTGAATTGACAACATTTCTCAAAATCTGTCCAGCCATCCTTGAGATATAAGCATTCTAGCTAACATCCTCTTCCTTTGTATATATTTCGCTGTATATATCCGATATATTTCCAGCGGCATCATTTGCGATTTCGCCGGGATTAAAAATTTTCGCGGTTTAATGGAAAATTTGACTTTTATTTAACACAAATGTTATGGTCTATTTGACCCACTAAACATTACCCGATGACCATCAAAATTGAAACAATTCTGCCCAGCCCTAAGCTCTAGTCCCATGCTAATTTCCGTGTCGATTGGTCCATAATTGTGATCAGTAGAGCAACTGCAAAATCATTAAATTTTTCAGTTTTTGGTCAATTTCAACCCCTAAATGTTATGCGATCATCTCCAAAAGAAATAGGTTTCTATTCTGGCCTAAACCCCACTTCCATTCTAAATTTCTTGAAGATCGGACCATAAATGCGACCTGTAGAGTGATTACAAATTAACATAAACAGACGGACGGACGAACATACATAGCTAGATCGACTCAGCTCGGCGAGATAGGAAGATCCATACATACTTTCCTATGTGGGAAACCAATATTTCGAGGTGTTACATAATTTTTGGCTCAATCGAACTTATAATACTCAATCAAACTAATAAACTCCTTCAAATTAACTTAACTGAGATGGTATTGAAAAAAGCCTCTAGCCTCATTTTAAAATACAGGGCATCATGATACCTGGCAAAATTTTAGTTTACCCATGGCGAAGTGTACAAATGATTCGGTCCGACTGAACTTAATGTTGTGAAGGGTACAAAGATTCGTCCGGCTAAATTTAATGACGTGAATATTTATTGCAATATATCAGAATATTTTGTGAAATGTGCATCATGATTGGCACTTAGTATGTTTTCTACTGGAATTACTTCCTGTATAACCAATTCTATTAATTCCTTCCAAAGGAATGAGTTTTAATTTTGGGATCACAATGGGAGGATTGGTGTTCCCAAAACAAGTCAATATATAGTACTATATAAGGATACCTCCTGTCAGATAACGATGGCACAGCTAAATATATACACGAGAGACTACTCGCACATACTAAAATAATGAAGACAAATTCTAATACTCGATATTAAAAAAAATTCGATCAAAATAAATTTGAATACGTTTCATAATTGAAAATTTGATTAGAAACGACTAAATATAGATTGCTAGACATAGATACCAAATTGTATATATATATATATATATATATATATATATATATATATATATATATATATATATATATATATATATTTTTTTTTTTACTGCAGAAACTTTATTTCAAATTATAGCGGTGAAAAGAATCTCGTTCAATATTCAATATTAATTATGCTTTTGATATATCTTCCCTACTCAAATACTGAAAATCTGTGTAACACTTATTATAAAATTCTCTAAAAAATCGATATTAGTTGTTTTTGATAAATCGCCAGTCTACTTGTTTTGGATATTTTGAAATGAATTTCCGCTTTTTTTTTTAAACAAAAGCCTAGTCCAGATTACTAGGGCATTACTGTTTTAATATGTAATTAATATTCTACCTTTCGGATCTCATCCCAACCCATCAATATGTTTCTAATGGACAAACAACAGAGGTCGCATGTTCCACAACGATAATAAAAGCTTCATTAAAATTCCTGCGCTGAGAAATTGACATGCAGTTTGCTGGTTTCCCATAATAAGACCCAACAAAGTATATATATTCTTGATCAGCGTAAAATTCTAAGACGATTTAGCCCTGACCGTCCGTCTGTTGTAATCACGCTGCAGTCTAAACGAATTAAGATAGAAAGCTAAAATTTTGCCCAGATCTCTCTTTTGTCTGCAGGCAGGTCAAGTTCGTAGATGGGCTATATCGGTGGACGATATCGTATATCCCCCATATAACGGTACCCCCCGATATTCAGTATTTTGATGATTTTAGACACATTTTTTAATAGAATAGTCTGAAAATCCACACGAGGAGTTCTTTGTGAGTCCTTTACCCCCTGAAAGAGAATTGTCTATATAGGTCCACGATATCGTGTATCCCCCATGTAACGGTACTCCCCGATATTCGGTATTTTGATGATTTTAGCCGCATTTTTCGACGGAATTGTCTAAAATTCTACACAAGCGGTTCCTTGTGAGCACTTTACCCCCTGAAAGGGAGTTCTCTATATAGGTCCATGATATCGAATATCCCCCATATAAAGGTACCCCCCGATATTCGGTATTTTGATGATTTTAGCCACACTTTTAAACGGAATTGTCTTAAATTCAATACAAGGATTTATTTGTGAGTACTTTATCCCTAGACATAGATTTGTCTATATAGGACCTCAATATCGTTTATCCCCCCCCCATATATCGGCAACTTCAGAGATTTTAACAGAATTTTTATGGATTTTATTTTTATTTTTTTTTTTTTTGTTAATGTCTTAATTCCTTCCAAATGGTGGAGGGTATTCAAAGATCGGCCCGGCCGAACTTACTGCTTGTTAAGTTTCTCATTTGAATATTGTAATGGCTTATGACAAATGTTACCTTACAGGTGGATAATGTCTAGCTTGCGAAAAAGGTTTGTAATCTCTCTGGAAAAAATGTTTAAAGATTTCTTCAAACTCTAAGTTTTTGAAATTTTCGTTAACGACATTTAAAATGAAATTCCTATCTTTCGAAGGACATTTTCCTCATTTGGTATGATAATATCAAGGAATAATTCATTGTAAATTTCCTTTACGCCAATGTACGTGACGCGTGAGATGTATAATCATATTTTTTCTACCATTTATTCAGTAACCTCATTTAGGATTAACAAGTAAAAAAGCTGTAAGTTCGGCCCTCCACCATTTGGTACAAATTTGGCAATTTCCAAAAAAAAAATATATAAATAAATAAAATCCGTTAAAAATTCTGTTAAAATTTTAAAAATACCGAATGCCAATACGACGACGTAGACCTGCATAGGCAACTTTTGTCATAAATTATTACAATATTTAAATGGACCTGCACAGACAATTATCTGACATGGGGTGAAGTAACCATTACGAACTACACATGCGAAATTTGAAAAAAATCCCGGTAAATAATGTCGCTAAAATTAACAAAATACGGAATATTGGGGTGTACCGTATATGGGGGCTATACGAAGACGTGGACCTACATGGCCCATTTGCAGTATCTATTGCGAACTTCAAATACCAAATTTGGAACGATTCCGGTATATAATGTCGCTAGAATCATCAAAATACCGAATATCGGGGGGTACCGTTATATGGGGGCTATACGAAGACGTGGACCTGCACAAATAACTTTCTGTAGTATCCATTACGAACTTCAAATGTCAAATTTGAAACAATTCCGGTGAATAATGTCGCTAAAATCATCAAAATACCGAATATCGGGAGGTACCGTTATATGGGGGCTATATGATAACTTGGATAACATGGCCCATTTACGAACTTAACCTGCCTACTGGCAAAATTTTAGCCTTCTATCTCAATTTGTTCGAAAGATAGCGTGATTACAACAGACAGACGGACATGGCTAAATCGTCTTAGAATTTTACGCTGATCAAGAGTATATATACTTTATTGGGTCTGACATGAGTATTTCGAAGAGTTACAAATGGAATGACAAAATTAATATACCCTCCATAGTATGGTGGAGGGTATAAAAATAGCATATATTATTATATTTGTAGATTTAATACTACGGTCTGTCGTTAAATTTAAAGATTAGGCCACGTTTAAAATCTTTTTTTATTTTTGGAATTTCGCCCGAGTGAGTTTGTACCCATATCTCGTTTAGTATGATTAATATACATTTTATTTATTAATTTACATTTTTGTTTATTGTGTCTTTCTTTTAAATATCTATGGGCAAGTGGTTTCATGCTAATTTTTTTAATACCAAGAAATTCCCAAAAGGGAGCAAACAAACACATTCCGGACTGGTATACACTGTCAGATATAATGATGATCATCTCACTCATACTTAAATATTCAAGGAGAGTTCGTGAATCAACGAAGCCTGACAAATGGTCAGGAATTCCTTGACAGTCCTTGCAAAATGACATCGAAAATCATGTAATTGTTAATGCGAACAAATGATAAACGTTTTTAACTTTACCATTCGCTCGTTCGTTAAGTTTACGTAAATGTTAAACCCAGCAACAACAATTACACACTGTATTTAATATGCAAATGAACAACATCAGTTGTGTCCTCATCCGCATCAGTGACCATTATTACGGTTGCTCTGGTCATGGCTACAACTACAAGGACGAGTCAGCTGAAAATCACTTCTGATGGCTTTCGTTATTAGTTAACTTTCTGATTTTCAACTTTCCATTAAATTGAAACGCCATCAAAATCTCACTAGCCCATTTCGACAGAAAGTTGAAGTTGTTGAAATTGTGAGTGTCTATTTGAGAACAATTACAATTTTATATGTTTTAAATACTCAGGAGTATTGTTAAGTATGTCCGGCTTTAAAAAGTTATTACACTGTGACGGTATAAGTCGTTTCAACTATGTCCTAGACGACATAAAAACATTTTAAAAGCTTATTTTCTCAATTCAGACAATTTAATTGCTAAGATGTGACAGTTTTAAAATTGAGCATCTTTAAGTCGTCGGAGAACATAACTTAAAATAATAATACAAGTACATCTCTCAGCGGACATGAAATTTAAGGGTAATATTTTATTTATGAAACCTAAATAGCAGTAAACTTTAAATTGACAACCCGAATTGCCAGAAATTAATATCATTAAAAATCATTAAACTCATCAAAATATATTAATTGTGTTCAATAAGAATTACATATTACAAGTAATTTGGCTTGAAATATACTACTATACTCCTAAATGAATTTTTGTTGGAAAGAGAGGGTCACCAGAAATTTAATCGGGAGTGTATTTTTCAGTGTCTAGCACAGTTTACTTCTGACTACTTGTTTTCCGTCTCGGATCACGTCGACACCAAGGTTGCTGTATCAAAGAAAAAATTGCGAAAATTTATCGATGTACTTTTAAAAGAAATCAACTTTTAAGAAGAAATCGAATCACTCACTGCTACTAAAGAGTCATTCCGTATTCGATTCATTTAATTTTGAACCTAGAAAATATGGCCTACCTACATACGGACCACTTTTAGGTTAATTTTTAACCCATCAACGGGATTACACCCTGATAAAGTTCAGAGTGCGTTTCAAACTCTAGATCCGTTAAACTGAAGAATGCTAGTTTCTGCTATCCGAAATAAAACCAGTAAGGAAAGCTCAAAAGTCGGGCGGGGCCGACTATATGATACCCTACACCACTATGCATATTTAGTAGAGCTCTCGTAAAAAGGTTTATACAGAGCATTTCAGAGCTCTATGAGATATTTGGTACAAAATCAAAATCTATCTAATTCTATCGTGCATTTTACGAACTATAGCTATATCTGAACCGATTTTCACCAAGTTTGATGTATTTGATTCTAGGCTGAATTCGGTCAGATTTGCCAAAACCCAGGACATTTGGGCTGATATTGGACATTTGGTGCGCAATCAACACGAAATTGGATGAAGATATATATAGTAGGTATATCCAAAACTGAACCGATATTTGTAAAACTGAAAAAGAAGATATTTCTTGGCTGCATCTGATACCAAATATTATTCTTGTATCGTACATTTTTCGAATTTGAGTGACTTAAAGTACAAATCGGATGAAAGGTATATATAGGAGCTATAGCTGTATCCGACCGATTTCACTAGATTTGATGTACCAATATTAGCCATTTGCTGCACATTTAATCCGAAATCGGATGAAGATATATTTGGGAGCTATAGCTATATCTGAAACGACTTTTACTAAAATTGGTGTCCTTGCTTCTAGGCTGAATTTGGCCAGATATGCCAAAATTCATGCCATTTCGGTTGATATTGGCCATTTGTTGCACAATTAACTTGAAATCGAATGAAGATACATATGGGTGCTATATCCAAATCTGAACAGATTTTGAGAAAATTAAAAGCGACTATCGACTGATATCTGGTACCAAATATCATTCCTGTGAAGAGTATATTACGAATGTAAGGGACTTAAAGAGCAAATCGGATGAAACATATATATGGAGCTAGAGCTATATCTGAACCGATTTTTACTAAAATGTGTGTACTTGCTTATAGGCTGGTTTCGGTCGGATTTGCCAAAATTCATGCCATTTGGGCTGATATTGGCCATTTGATGCACAATTAACACGAAATCGGATGAAGATATATATGGGAGGCATATCCAAATCGGAACAGATTTTAATAAAATTAAAATCAACTATTTTTGGGCTTTATCTGATAACTGGTACCAAATATCATTTCTGTGGAGTGCATATTACGAATGTGAGGGATTTAAAGACGAAATCGGATGAAACATATATATGGGAGCTATAGCTATATCTGAACCGATTTTTACTAAAATTGGTGTACTTGCTTCTAAGCTGGTTTCGGTCGGATTTGCCAAAATTGATGCTATTACGGCAATTTGGTGGTCAATTAACCCGAAATCGGATGAAGATATATATGGGAGCTATATCCAAATCTGAACCGATTTCGATAAAATTTAAAACAGCTATTCCTGTGCTCCATCTAATACCTGGTACCAAATATCACGGTTGTGGAGTGAACATTACGAATGTAAGGGACTAAAACACTAAATCGGATGAAACATATATATGGTTGCTATATCTATATCTGAACCGATTTTCACTAAATTTGATGTACTTGCTTCTAGGCTGAATTTGGTCCGATGTACTAAAATTCAGTCCATTTGGACTTATATCGGCCATTTGGTGCACAATTAACCCGAAATCGGATTAAGATATATATGGGAGCTATATCCAAATCTGAACCGATTTCGATAAAATTACAAACAGCTATTTCTGGGCTGTACCTTATATCTGGTACCAAATATCACGGTTGTGGAGTGAACATTACGAATGTAAGGGACTAAAACACTAAATCGGATGAAACATATATATGGTTGCTATATCTATATCTGAACCGATTTTCACTAAATTTGATGTACTTGCTTCTAGGCTGAATTTGGTCCGATGTACTAAAATTCAGTCCATTTGGACTTATATCGGCCATTTGGTGCACAATTAACCCGAAATCGGATGAAGATATATATGGGACCTATATCCAAATCTGAACCGATTTTCTCCAAATTTGTTGTATTTATTTTAAGGCTAATCTTGGTCACATGTGCCAAAATTCGGGCCATTCAGGTAATTTGGACTGATAGTGGACATTTGGTGCACATTTAACCCGAAATCGGATGAAGATATATATGGGAGCTATATCTAAATTTGATCCGATTCTCACCAATTTCAATAGGGTTCGTCCTTGGGCCAAAAAAATATTGTTTGGAAAATTTCATCTCAATCGGATAATAAATGCGACCTGCATTTTGTTCACAAGAATACATGGACAGACGGACGGACGGACGGACAGACGGACGGACATGCATAAATCGACTCAGAAAGTGATTCTATGAAGGTTCTCAAAAGTAACTATGGGTCTATCTCGTTTCCCTCTCCATGTTACAAACAAATGCACAAAGACATAATACCCTTACCACTATGTGGTGTAGGGTATAAAAACTGTTAGAGAGTTAATTTTAACGAGATCGGTTCAGATTCGGTTCAGATTCGGACTCGTATTGCCCATTTGGTGCAAAATTAATTTGAAATCATATATATATATATATATATATATATATATATATATATATATATATATATATATATATATATATATATATACATATATATATATATATATATATATATATATATATATATATATATATATATATATATATATATATATATATATATATATATCTTATCTGATTTCAAATTAATTTTGCACCAAATGGGCAATACGAGTCCGAATTTAAAAGATACAAATGCTTCGGCAGATTTAGTCCTTTGAATTTTAAATTATAATTATAATCATAGGGTGTATGATTGAATTCTCCCATAAAAACTTTTAATTGTTATGTGGAGCTCAACTAAATTAGCAAAGTGGTGTAGGGTATCATAAAATCGGCCCCGCCCGACTTTAGAACTTCCTTTACTGGTTTTCTCTCGCATAACAGGAAATTATTAATTATTTTTTTCGTTTTCACCTACAACTCCACACTAACACCGTGAACAGGAAAACACATAAAGTAATTTTCTACTTGGTTTAATGTCAGCTAAGTTTGCATATAATTTATAACCAAGTTGCTAAATTTTTGTCAAAACATTTGTAACAAACAAATTGTTATAGTTTCCAAAGGAACTCCTTTGTTAGTTTACATTTAAAAATTCAACATACTTATTTTTATTTTGCTTTTCAAAGCCATTAAAATCTGTTTAGGAATACATCAACGTTTGTCTGCCCTTCCCACCTAAAATACGAAGCATTACTAACATCTATACCAATTGCAAAATTCCGCCAAGTCAATTTAATCTGTGCATTATGAATAGCAATATTTTTTATTTCTCCTCTGGGCCATTTGATATTATGCGTGAACTTTGATATATGGGCAGTGCAATGGTGCCACTTCTTATTAGCCTCAAGTGTGCGACTTGTGCCACTAATGCGAGACTGACATTTATCCTCAAACCATTTTGGCCGCAAGGTACTCAAACCTAATTCTACATATGAATTTAGCTTAGATAAGAGCGAAAATCAACCATAAATATGAATGCGTATACATTCCCACTTACCGTTTGGCCATATTAAGGATGACCAATTGGTTTACCTATCCCTATAATACTAAAAGTTATGACTTAAAGATAATCGCTTTTTTGATAATCTTAGAAAACCTTATATTTATGCTTCTTTTTCGCTTTTGCTTTAACATCATGCAACATTTTGATTCCCTCTCTTATTCACAATGCTAAAACTTTTCTATTTTTGGTTGTTTTTCATCATTTGACAAACTTTCCCAATAGAAAGTGTGTGAGATGGACAAATCTTGTGGAATTTACCACTAATCTTCTTAGGTCAACTTTCTTAAAAATAAATGGTTATTTTCAAACGTATCGATTGTGATTTTTCTTAATTTTGTGATAATAAATGTAGAAAACATTAGATACATTTTTATACCCTACATCGCAAGGTTGTCAGGGTATTATGTCTTTGTTAATTTGTTTGTAACACGGAAAAGGAAGCGAGATAGACCCATAGTTACTTTTGAGGATCTCCATAGAATCATTTTCTGAGTTGATTTATGTATCCGTGTCTTATGTGTCTGTCCGTCCGTCCGTCTGTTCATGTATTCTTGTGAACAAAATGCAGGTCGCATTTATTATCCTATTGAGATGAAATTTTCCAAACAACATTTGTTTGACCCAAGGACGAACCCTATTAAAATTGGAGAAGATATATATGGGAGATATATCAAAATTTAGATATATCTCCCATATATATCTTCGTCCGATTTTCCTTTTATTGTGCACCAAACGTGTAATATCAGCCCGAATAGTATGGAATATGGCACATATAACCAAATTAGGCCTGAAAATAAGTATGCCAAATTTGATCGAAATCGGTTCAGATATAGCTATAGCTCCCATATATATTATTCGTCCGATTTGTTGTATTTGTTACCAACTGCCGTAATATGCACTCCGTAACAACGATATTCAGGGAAATATATCAAATACAGCTCAGAAATATCTTTGCCAAATTTTATCGAGATCCCATATATATCATTATCTGATTTTTATACCCTACACCACATAGTGGTAAGGGTATTATGTCTTTGTGCATTTGTTTGTAACATGGAGAAGGAAACGAGATAGACCCATAGTTACTTTTGAGAACCTTCATAGAATCACTTTCTGAGTCGATTTATGCATGTCAGTCCGTCTGTCCGTCCGTCCGTCCGTCCGTCTGTCCATGTATTCTTGTGAACAAAATGCAGGTCGCATTTATTATTCGATTGAGATGAAATTTTCCAAACAATATTTTTTTGGTCCAAGGACGAACCCTATTGAAATTGGTGAGAATCGGATAAAATTTACATATAGCTCCCATATATATCTTCATCCGATTTCGGGTTAAATGTGCACCAAATGTCCACTATCAGTCCAAATGACCTGAATTTTGGCACACCCAACCGAGTTCGGCCTAGAAGCAAGTATATCAAATTTGGAGAAAATCGGTTCAGATATAGCTATATCTTTCATCCGATTTGATCTTTAAGTCCCTCACATTCCTACTATGCACTCCACAACCGTGATATTTGGTACCAGGTATTAGATGGAGCACAGAAATAGCTGTTTTAAATTTTATCGAAATCGGTTCAGATTTGGATATAGCTCCCATATATATCTTCATCCGATTTCGGGTTAATTGACCACCAAATGGCCAATATCAGCCCAAATAGCCCGAATTTTGGCACATGTGACCGAGATTAGCCTTAAAGCAAATACAACAAATTTGGAGAAAATCGGTTCAGAAACAGCTATAGGTCCCATATATATGTTTTATCCGATTTGGTGTTTAAGCCTCTCACATTCGTAATATGCACTCCACAAGAATGATATTTGGTACCAGATATAAGATACAGCCCAGAAATAGCTGTTTGTAATTTTATCGAAATCGGTTCAGATTTGGATATAGCTCCCATATATATCTTCATCCGATTTCGGGTTAATTGTGCACCAAATGGCCGATATAAGTCCAAATGGACTGAATTTTAGTACATCGAACCAAATTCAGCCTAGAAGCAATTATATCAAATTTAGTGAAAATCGGTTCAGATATAGCTATAGCTCCCATATATATCTTTCATCCGATTTCGTGTTAATTGTGCGTCAAATGGCCAATATCAGCCCAAATGGCATGAATTTTCGTACATAAGACCGAATTCAGTCTAGAAGCTAATACGTCAAATTTGGAGAAACCCGGTTCAGAGATAGCTATAGTTCGTAAAATGCACGATAGAATTAGATAGATTTTGATTTTGTACCAAATATCTCATAGAGCTCTGAAATGCCCTGTATAAACCTTTTTACGAGAGCTCTACTAAATATGCATAGTGGTGTAGGGTATCATATAGTCGGCCCCGCCCGACTTTTGAGCTTTCCTTACTGGTTTCTAATTAATTTTGAACCAAATGGGCAATACAAGTCCGAGTTTAAAGATACAAATGCTTCGGCATATTTTGTCCTTTGAACTTTAAATTATAATTATAATCATAGCGTGTATGATTGAATTCTCCCATAAAAACTTTTAATTGTTATGTGGAGCTCTACAAAATTAGCAACGTGGTGTAGGGTATCATAAAATCGGCCCCGCCCGTCTTTAGGACTTTTTTTACGGGTTTAATATTGAAATTTATGCCTTAATTCACAAAAATACGGGATATTTGAAATAACCGTTATATGACGGCTATACGATATGGTGGACTTATATAGCCCATCTACGAAATTGCATAACCGCAGACAAAAGTCTGATATGTGCTTAGCTTCCTATAACAAGTCTGAGCCCCTGGGTGATTACAACAAATGGACAAAAAGTCATGGCTACATACATTTAGTATTTTATGCTGATCATGAATACACATTGAAGACATCTGCAAGACGTTGACTTTATTGAAGAAGTTAATATCGCAAATTACAACAAAAAACACTATAATTTTCACAGCCAGCAGACAATTAAGAATTTTCACACACGTTTCCAAAATAGGGTATTTTTCTTGCAAACACCCTTGCATTTTTTGTCGCTAATTTTTCTACACTTGATATCATTCATGTGTCAACGAATGGAACTTTTTGGATTTCTTTTGGGGTTGTCATTTAACTTAATTGCCAGACATTAATTTGTCACGTTATATACATTTTGTTTGTGTTCTTTTCCTTTGAAAAATCATTGTGTCAAAGTTTTCTTGGTAGTCTTCAGATTATTTGAAGGAACTGCTCTCTAATTATGTGTGTTAAGATATTTGGGTGAGTATTGGTCGAGAAGGAGAAATTAAAGGATTTAATTGTTTTGAACAATTTTAACCAAAAATCCGTTTACTAACTCACTATTCAAATAAGACATTGTCGCACAAATTAAGTAGGTATGCCTTATACGTGGCCAAGTAATAACATTTATAAGGAGGGCAATATCCTTGTTAAATTAAAGGGTAAGAAATCCAATTTGTAATACATTCGACTAGGTATCATAAAAATTGTTGTCGTCTTATATTTGGCTGTACTATATTAAACACAGTTGCCGTTATCGGTTCATCGGAACTATCACTAAATTAGGTATTGACCTCTGGAGTGCCTTATGGCTACAAATGTAATATATCATTTGACACAGGCAAAACTTTCATCATCGAAAAAAATGGTATTAGACTGTATTTCTCTTTGAATCAACCCGTTTCAAAATATTTGGCGGCGATCTAGAGGTGTCCATCTATCTGGCTGGCGGGGACGACAACTCTCGAAGTGAGTATCCGATTAGGTCCAAATTTTGTGTATCGTATGAGCATCTGATTCTCATCAAACTCGTCACATCACAAATTTCTAATCAATCCAAAATAGCGATTTTATCCAAAATGTTTCTCTCTCTAATATGAATGTGGAATTTATCGGCCCACTCCACAAAAGTTTAAAATGTATCTTTATTATGTAAATTTGTTGCATTATGCAAATTCAGAACCTAATCCATCAAAACTCTCTAAATGGATTCTCTCCTCCCATATATGTCTTCAGTTAACGTAATAGCACCTTAACTTGTTTCGTTTGGCATCTGAAAATATTTAATTAACTTAAAAGCTTTGGCCGTGATATCTGACTTTTTGATCAAAGTAGTATTATTTTTGTAACTCTGAAATCAAGTAGCATTATTAATTTTTTTACACCCTGCAACACTATGTTTTGAGGGTATTATATGCAGGTCACAATTATCGTCTGATCCTAACGAAATTTGGCATAGTGGTAGGGTTAGGTTCAGAATTAAGATGTACATTTGGACGAAAAAAATAAAAATATCCTCCATCATTTTCGTTATAGTTTAAACCATTAAAAATATGCCAATTTCACCGTAATATTTTATAAACGCTTAATACTTGTGGATTTAGGAAATAGAAGCATTAGTATTATTGATTTCAAATATCACAATATTATTATCTTAAATCTCGACATGAATCCTTTCATGATTTGTAAAAAATCCAATGATCAACTCCACATGTATTCCCAATATAAACGTTTATTTGTTACTAAAAGATTTAAATTCTTCACATTTTTTTTTTCTTTTTTTTTTTTTTTTTTTTGATGATAGCCCCAATTTCTGGTATGGCATCAATCTATTGCTGCCTTTCATACAGTATCGTATCGCTCACTTTATTTCTAGCCATTCCGCAGACTGTGTATCTTGATTTAGCCATGCATTTTTTCCTAAAAACAATTGAATTTGGATAGCTCAATTGGAATTAATTCCATTCGAAGCAAAAGAAATTCTGCGGAAAGTTTTTTGGTTTCGTTGAGATGTTGTTTTTGGAAATTAAGCGAACTTCGACGAAATTTATTTGTACTGTTTTGAAGTTTTTCTTTTTATTGCTTTGATTTTCTCTTAATTTGTTAAATTTCAATTAACATCGTTGCATCGAAGTAGATGTATCGTTATTTCGCAGTCATCTCATTCAATTTAAAGTAAACAGGATTAAGTTGTTGTTCCACCTTCTGTTGCGGTTCAGTTGTTGTCGTTTTTATATTCAAGTTTATTCATGGTATCCATCAGGAAATGGAAAGGGCAATTAATACATTTTATTGCGATAATTTATTAAGTCAAGTGTAAAGCGTTAAGTAGCTCTACAGCTTCGTAATGGATTCGCCGTCCTATAGTTTGTTTTTACACTGTGAACTGTGTGTTGGCAGCAGCGAATTTAGTAGCATCATTTCCCAAGGAAACGTTATGTTGGCCATTGTTCAATGGTGAGTAATTAATGAATATATTTCATTAGCGGGAGAAAAATACAATTGAATGCAATAAAAAAGAAAGTAAACAATATGAAAAAGTAAAAAAGCAGTAAGTTCGGCCGGGTCGAACTTTGAATAACCTCCACCATTTGGAACGAAATAGAAAATTTTCAAAAAAATAAAATCCATTAAAAAATCTTTTAAAATCTTTAAAATATCTAATATAGGAAGGTGCCGATATATGGGGGAATATACGATATTGTGGACCTATAAAGATAAATCTATGTCTGCGTGTAAAGTACTGACAAGGAACTCCTTGTGTGGATTTTCAGATAATTCAATTGGAAAAAGTCTCTAAAATCATCAAAATACCGAATATCGCTAACCTATATAGAGAATTCTCTGTCGGGGGGTAAAGTGCTCACAAAGAACCGCTTATGTACAAAAAAATCCTTGTGACCATTCCGTTGAAAAATATGGCTAAAAATATCAAAATACCGAATATCGGGGGTACCGTTATATAAGGGCAATACGATATCGTGGACGTATATAGATAATTCTCTGCCCAGGTATAAAGAACCCACAAGGAACTACTTGTGTGGATTTTCAGACAATTCCATTGAAAAATATGGCTAACATCATCAAAATACCGAATATCGGGGGTACCGTTAAATGAGGGCTATACGATATCGTGGACCGATATAGCCCATCTTCGAACTTGACCTGCCTGCAGACAAAAGACAGATCTGTGCAAAATTTTAGCTTTCTATCTTAATTCGTTTGGACTGTAGCGTGACTACAACAGACGGACAGGGCTAAATCGTCTTAGAATTTAACGCTGATCAAGAATATATATACTTTGTTGGGTCTAAAATGATTATTTCGATGAGTTACAAACGGAATGACGAACTTAATATACCCTCTATACTTTTTTTGGTGGAGGGTATAAAAATTACTATAATTTCTCTAATCGGTGAGAAATTATTGTGGAAAAACATCTAAGGGATATTAGCCATGGATATATATTTTGGAATGCGAAATAATTTAAGCGCTAAATCAATATTTGAAGCTAGGACTTGAAAGCTATCCGAAGAAGGTAATGGTCACTTAAACAGTTGTACCAGTGGTTTTCCAATGAATGATAGACACCGTTTGGTGTTTATTCATCGGTAAATAATGTAGCTAAAATCATTAAAATGCCGTATATAGGGATGTATCGTTGTATCGGAGCTATACGAAGACCTGGACTTGCAAAGACAATTTTCTGTCATAGGCTGTAGCATCTATTACAATCTTCAAATACGACATTTCATACAATTTCGGTGAGTATTGTACCTAAAATCGTCAAAATACCGAATATAAGGAGGTACTGACATATGGGGCCCATACGAAGACCTGGACCAGAATAGACAATTTTCTGTCATAGGCTGTAGCATCAATTACGAAGATCAAATACGACATCTCAAACAATTTCGGTGGGTATTGTACCTAAACACGCCAAAATACCGACTTTAGGGAGGAAGTGATATATGGGGCCTAAACGTCACAGACTGTAGATCCCATTACGAATTCTAAAACCGTAATTTGAAACATTTTCGGTGAACAATGACGATGAAATCATCAAAATACCGAATATTGGGAGGTACCATTATATGGGGGCTATACGAAGGCGTGAAATGCATAGAAAATTTTCTGTCATAGGCTGCAGTATCCATTACGAACTTCAAATACCAAATTTGAAACAATTCTGGTGAATAATGTCGCTAAAATCATCAAACTACCGAATATTTGGAGGTACCGTTATATAGTGGCTATACGAAGACGTGAACCTGCACAGTAAATTTTCTGTCTAAATCGACTTAGAATTTCACGCTGATCCAGAATATATGTACTTTGTTGGGTCTGACATGAGTATTTCGAGGAGTTACAAACGGAATGACAAAGTTAATATACCCTCCATAGTGTGGTGGAGGGTATAAAAAAACACTAATATAGGGTATACTATTGCCGGTCCCACATACAAGTTTGCTTCCTTTGTTTTCAATTCCATTTTATTTAAAAATCAGTGATAGCTATCACTTGTCTTTCCTACTATTTACTATTTTTCTTCTTGTTCAAAACTCTCCATTTTCAACAAAAGACTATCAGATTCAGATTTTCATTGCAATATTCGAATACAGAAGCATATTGAATCAAATTGCTGAAACTCCAATAAAACTTTAAATTAAATTTGGCAATAAGGAATTGCACAACAAACCGAAATTAGTACATTGAAGGGAATTCTTATGGATCATGGAAATCGCAAGGGTCAAAAGACAAAAAAAAAACTTGGAACATAACAAAAGTTTTGAACAATCGCAAGGAAAGTTTGTGAATATATACATACAAATTTTAGGGCTACTTAGTATTAAAACTTTGATCTAGAATTGAATCAAATAATAACTCAGCCTTGAAGAAATTCTAGGCCTGCAAAGAATATAGCATAAAAGCAATCTGATGATATTTTTATCAAGTTATTAAAATTATTTAATCCCTCAATTGTAAACATTTTACGTTACTATGATGAGAGGACTTTTACAACCCGTTAAGAACCCGAAAAGACAAATTATAGCTGAATTAGTTGAAAATGATGACAAAACCTTCGAAATTCCCAAATTCGTTGCATATGGGCAAGACCAAAATATGAAGCAATACAGTCCATTTTCAATACCAAATTTTAATTGTTATTGTTAAAAAATGTGAGCTTTATTTTCGTATCAACAGACGGATTTCTAGCCGGACGGAGATTGTTAAATCGGAGATTGTTAAATCTCTAAAAAAACATTGCTAACAATACATGCACTATGAATAACTGGGGTTATGTTACCTTCGCTAACTCAGTATGCTATACATGCATAAAAATACTAAAGACAATGGACACAAAAACGCCAGTCATCGCTTGTGCCCCAAAAAACCTACAGGCATATATAACCGTTTGTGAAGGACCATTTCTTGGTCTTGTAAAAGTACATTTTAATAACAAGATTTTCTGGCACATTTCTTTCAAAGGAATTTCTTGTAACATTTTTTTGTACGATTTCCACAAAATTCAATTGATAACGGCAAGACGGGATTTATTTAGGATGAAAATGGTCAGTTGGTATGGATAGTTTTATCCTTACCCCATAGTTTTTCTTGGTCAGCATGTGTTTGGCAAAGGTCATAAAATGTTATGAAATATTAAATGGAACGTAAAATATTTTTGATATGTTTTCAATGATTTTTTCTAACCCATGGAAAAGAAGTATTCGTTTGGTGTTTTCTGTATGGCCTAGATTTTTGCAGCTGCGGTTTTATTTGGTTTTAGGAAACACATTTAATAAGTGGTGTCTGTAATCATTTCCAAACGGTTTTAATGTTAAAGAATTTTATCGGGAAGGAATATAATTAGTGCTTTTTCTAGAAATTTTAACAGAGACATATTCATAGCATTCCTAAAAATTGCTTTCAGGTGTTAGCATCGTGAATTTATATTTTTATAAATCTACTAATTTTTTTATGTCCTAATCAACACGGAGAATGATTTCGCTCTGCAGAAGACAACGAGAGTCCCATAGTTCCTTTTGATGGTGTAAATAGAGCCGATTCTAAGCCGATTTATTTATGTCGGTCCAATTTTATTATGCGCCAAATGTGTAATACGAATATAGTATTGCTCCCATATTATTATTCATCCGATTTGATATTTTAGTCCCCTCAACCATAATATACACTCCATAACTAAGATATACAGATATTAAATACAGCTCAGAAATACTTCTGTCAAAATTTTATCCATATCAGTTCAGAACGGGATATATATTTTATCCGATTTCACGTTTATTGTGAATCGAATTGATTAGATTGTAGCACATACGACCAAGTTGGTGGAAATCGGTTTAGATATAGCTATAGGTCGTTCAAAAACAAGAGACAAAACCAAAGACGACACTTTCATGCGTGAATTATCCTAATTTATAGACATCGAGAACATCTTGTGGGCTGTAATTATGGCCAGATCTTCACGACATTTTGCATGGAGGTAGCGTTAGGATCAGAAAAGAAGCTTATTGTTTTGGAAAATATAATTAATTAGGGGATAAAATTGGTTAAAATCTTAAATGTATGTTTAGCGATCATCTCAAAAAAAAATTTCGTGATGATCCGGACATAATTGCACCATGTAGCGGGATTACAAATTAACATGAAGAAGCAATATTTCGCGATGTTACGAAAATTTTGGCACAATTTATTACAGGGTTGTTATAAAATTAGAATCTATAGGTTTACAACGAACCCAAATTTGCATTTATTGCTGCTCTCGATGTTTCCGGGACTATTCTTCATTGGCATTACATTATAGCTAGTACACTAACTTCGTGCAAGGATTATACCTACATACATAATTACTTAAATCTTGACCAAGAGATTTTAAATTAAATAAATTAAGCGTTTTATTCTGCGAGAAACTCCATTTGAATCTCATTCACTTTCCAACTTTTTCAATCAGGCGGTCTCACATTCACAAATAATTTTTACCATTTTTAATTTGAAATAACAATTGACAGTGTGTCTGTATAACGAATAATGAAGAATTATTGCGGCAATAAATACTGTCGCAACACCACACAATTCGAAGCACGAGATAAACGTCCACGAATTCCCATAAATGTAGGCATTTCATTCAAAGCCCATGGTAAGGTTGGTAAAGGACGAATGGTTCTTTTCCCTTAACATTTCCCATTTTTGGGCACTGATATTCGGAAATGGAAATAATAAAAACGAATCACGACGCCATTTATACATGTTTTTTTCGACTGTCTAGACAGGCACAAAAACAGAGCAACAGAGCAGAGCACTAGCACCCAAAAATAACGAATGAGTGAACGAACACGCGAATTCGGGCTAGAAGAAGGTCATATCTGGGGAAAGTGAAACAATAATGTTTGTCTGCGGAAATGGGTTGATTTATGGATGTCCAGGTCAAGCAATTTAGCACAGTTTAACGAAAGCAAGCATAGACTATGATCGTCATTTATGAGCTGAGAGGGTATATGATGTTGGTGATGATGACTACACAACTACTGTTGATGGGAATTCCAATTAATAATATCATAATTTTTAATTGCCTCGGACTAAAAAAAAAACGAAAACAAAATTGTGGCGTTGTCTTGCTAAACTAAAGGTCACAACAAATAAAGTGAAAAGTTGTAGAAAAATGAAGAGGAAAGATATTCTGTGGTTAATTGGAGCAGATTTTTCTATCAATTATCCTTTTGTTTCATTATACAGTAAAATTCTAAAGTTCAACAACTAAGGATGCCTTACCGCATAAGATTTAACAAATAAGTCCGACGATACTTTCTTAAGTAATGACCATCTCATATATTTTTAATCCCAAATATTTGAAAGTTCCCTTATATGGGGCTATGTATTTATTGTAGTAGTTTCAATCCACAGAGAATATTTTACAGCAGATTTTCTTGAAATTGGGAAGAAATCTAAAAAATCAAAATTTGCATTACACATTCCATTTTCCAATGCCAGATTTATAGATTTATCTTTATAAAGATTTATCTTTAGCAGTGCGTGCTCTATTGCAATTTAAATGCAGAATTCTGTGTTGTTCATGAAATACAGGGTTGCCCATATTCGACGGACCCATGACTCTTTGGGCCCATTCCAATCGGCGAGGCTTGTCCGCAGGCAACATTCTTTGCGTCAATTGAATTTTGTACGGGAACAAATGCAAATCAATGCGAATAATCCGTTGTAAAGTGGACCGAGCCATGTCCAACTGCTGAGAACGACGTTTTTGGGATGTTCTTGGGGACCTCTCAACACTGGCTCGTACGGCAGCGATATTCTCGCCGATCGCCTTGGTCGACTTTTATATGACCTCTTCGGATTAGAAAGAGCCTTACCAGTCGAAAATTTTTCGTATAAACGCTTAATGGTGTTCTTCACATTTTTTAATGTTTTAAAAACACGTTGAGTTTTCAAAATTGACTTCGTCTGTTGAATGTAAATTTCAACTATTTCAGAGCGCTCGCATGGCGTGTATTGGTTCATGGTAAAAATCTGCTTGGACTGACGCTTCTAACGCGGTATGTCATTAAACGATGTGACATCTCTGTCAAAAGTTATGGCGTTGCCAGATGGGTCCGTCGAATATGGCAACCCTGTATTTACTTTTGGTGGAGGACATTATGTTTACATAACATAATGTTTTTTTACTTGTTCTGTCCGAAACTATTTCAACGTCTCCATATGTAAACCCTAGACACCAACTGTGACCTCAATATGAAATTTCAGGACTTGCGATCTATCCATTTACTCAACAGCAAATTTAATAACATTTAGTACACATATCCATATCTCTTCATCCTAGAGAAGAGACATTGTTTCAATATTAGTACCATTTAGTTAGTTATCATATCCAAATCCACTTCTAAATCTCAATCCCAGATACCAACAGAAACCTTAATATCAAATTTCGTCATTTCAGCTCTATCCCAACAACCAATACACAACTTTTTACTTCTCGTAAAATTATAGTACACATTTTAAAAAACCACCTTCATATTTTAACAACAGACACTAACAGTGATAGCTATATCAACTTTTAGGATTTCGGCTCTATTCCTTTACCCAAAACCAAATTTAGTACTATTTAGCACTTTTCGTACAATTATAGCACCCATTTCCAAAACCACCATATCTCAATTCCAGATACCAACAGAGACCTCAATATCAAATTTGAGGATTCCAGCTCTATCCCTTCACCCAATACCAAATTTAGTACAATTTAGTACTTATCATACAAAAATTAATCAATAAATAATCTTTACAACAAAAATGCATTCTAATTTGTACCACTGTAGGTTAATTAAGGTTTATGGCAATTTGAGTTGAAACACACTTTACAGCCAGATTAGATTGTTTCACATTACTTTAAACTCAGCCCTTTGTTCGTGAACTTTTGTCACGCATTCAGCTAACTCTGATGAGAGTAATATTACTGTTGCACGCTCTTCGTGAAACGCGTGGTATGAAAAATAATGCAACATCGGGCAAAACGAGTGGAACTACTTTTGTAACAAAGAACACACACTCTATTCTAAATTACAATTTTCAAAATCGAAATTTTACGTTTTCCCTTCCAGAACACCCCCTTTTAAATGATACACCCTCCCTCCTCTTGAACATTGTTTGCAGGGTAATGATGTTGAGAAATTCTTATCCAAGTGATGTTTATCACTTTAGTAAATAGACAGGGGTGCAACAATGACATTGTTCGAATGGTTTTTGTTTCATTATTGCGACACGTCACATCATCATCCCCTTTCATGTTCTCCTCAATAAAATGACGGATTCTCTGGTTTCACAGGGACCAGTGTGTATTGTGGAACATTCTGTTGCACTGGTCATTCGATCATTGATTATCCTACCAAATTCCTTGAATGTATTGGCTTTCAATCATTATCCATGCGAAGTAACGGATGACTGATTGAAAATCGGGCTATATGCATCATTTCTAAGGATTCCCAAATGATATGTTGTTGTTGTTAGAAGATCACTTAATCTCTGTCGCAGGATAAAAAGAAAAAAAATCATGCATCTGCTGAAACTTTACAAATGACGTATGGGATGTTTATCGATTAAAAAGTATTACAGTTGGGACGCGGAAATGGTTAGAAAACACATTTCTGTGTACATCGATGCAATTCAGTTTAAATACCTTTGGTCGGCGAAGTTAAGTAGCTTTGGTCCCGAAATTTACAGCTTTAATCTTACCGATAGATGTATCTTACGAAAAAAGGTGAAAGAATCGCCGCTTGTGATTTCATTTAAGATTAATTTAATATCTCCACTATTTTCGGTCTTTTAAAGAAGCTTAAAGTTATATCATTGTTAAATGTATCCTTAAAATTGTTGACTCTTTGTATATTTTTATAAACATTGTTTGTAAAGATGCACAGTTCATATCGGCATGATAAATTTAAAACAAGAACCCTTTTGAAGTGTGAAGAATGCATGACGCGTGTGCATCATTTCTCTTTGCAATCACAACAAACAGTCTAAGAGATTTTAATGCTATCTACAACCGTAGCACTCGGAAAAGGTCTCGCCCATGGTGTATGTACGTTCATGTGGCGGCGTTGAAAATGTGATAACATTAGGAATTATTTCAAGCCAATTTGAATTTTGCACTATTTTTCATTATGTTTTTGGAGAAACACGAATGGCTGTACGACCCGGGTGATAAAAACAACTTTAAATTTTTTTCCTGCTGAGGACGGTGGCGGTCTTTTAGAATGAGAAAATCCATTATTGTGGGTGCAAGAACAAAGGGGGTTTAGGTAGTGTTGTTTAAAAGAAAGTTAAGTCAGTATTCAATCAATTTTAACGCAATCAACCCACTGCACTCTCTGCTTACACAGTGGGATGAAAAAAGCAATATATTTTCAAGTAATTTCTTCTACCAAAATCAAGGAGATTTCTGTGAGCCAGTTTGACCTCTTTATCGAAAAATCAAAAAAATGAGATACAAATTAAAATGTCTAAAATGCATATTTTTGATACATTTAACTTTGTCGTCATTGTAATAAAGTGTGGCAGTACCAAAAAGTTGACCTGTACTTATAATTATACCCTACACCACAAGGTGGTCAGGGTATTATGTCTCTGTGCATTTGTTTGTAACAGGCAAAAGAAAACGAGATGGACCCATAGTTCCTTTTGATGATCTGCATAGAACCACATTCCGAGTCGATTTAAGCATGTCCGTCCGTGTGTCCATTTATTTTTGTAAACAAAGTACAGTTCGCATTTATTGCCCTATCCAGATGAAATTTTGCACATATCATTTGTTTGGCCCAAGGACGAACCCTATTGAAATTGGGAATAATCGGTAAAAATTTAGATATAGCTCACATATATATATTCTCGTTCGACTTGCCCTTTTTTGTGCACCAAACCTCTAATATTTGCCCAAATAGGCCTGAACATAAGTATGCCAAATTTGATCGAAATCGGTTCAGATATGGCTATAGCTCCCATATATATTGTTCAGCCGATTTGTTGTTTTTGTCCTCCGAAGACGTAATATTCACCCTGTAACAACAATATTTGGGGAAATATATCAAATGCAGCTCAGAAATACCTTTGCTAACTTTTATCGAGATCGGTTCAGATTTGGATGTAGCTCCCATATATAACTTCGTCCGAATTAACCCTTTTTTGTGCACCAAACGTCTAATATTTGTCCAAATGTGATAGAATTAGGCACTTACGACCGAATTGAGTCTAGAAGCTAGTATGTCAAATTTGGTGAAGATCGGTTCAGATATAGCTATAGCTCCCATATATAATGTTCATCCGATTTGTTTTATTTGTTAACCACAGCCGTAATATGCACTCCGTAACAACGATATTTAGGGAAATATATCAAATACCGCTCAGAAATATCTTTGCCAAATTTTATCGACATCGGTTCCGATTTGGATATAGTTTCCATATATATACACTTATCCGATTTCAAATTAATTGTGCACCAAATGGGCAATACAAGTCCGAATTTAAAAGATACAAATGCTTCAGCATATTGAGTCTTTTGAATTTTAAATTATAGTTATAATCGTAGCGTGTATGACTGAACTCTCCCATAAAAACTTTTAATTGTTATGGGGAGCTCTACTTAATTAGCAAAGTGGTGTAGGGTATCATAAAGTCGGCCCCGCCCAACTTTAGGACTTTTTTACTGGTTTTTCGAAATGTAAAATCACAAAATTCCTAAAAAATGTGTGAAATGGCCTTTGCAGTTAGTGGTACTATTATATGGGGGCTTAGGAAAATATTAATACATAATACATATGTAAAATAACATTATTAAATGTAAGTACTTTTCAGAAAGAGCTTTTCTTCTACTAAGTAAGAAGCTTTTCAATTACATTATCAACTATTATCAAAATTAAGTGTGAATTCTGGCCATAAAATGTTTTATAATAGGTTGGAAAAGTCCAACTGCGAATCAGAAAAATCAAAGTATCTCCAATGTGGTTCACGTATATAGCTTAAACCTTTAATTTAGTTTTTGTAACTATATAGGGGAATATTGATAGTTGATTTTTTACTCCTTTTTGAGCTATTTCGTTATAAATTGTAATTGAAACCAAAATCCCACAATGTGGCAACAAGTTTTCATTGTTGCTTTTTTATACCCTCCACCTTGGAAAGGAGGGTATATTAACTTTGTCATTCCGTTTGTAACATCCCTAAATATTCGTTTTAGACCCCATAAAGTATATATATTTATAATCAGCATAAAATTCTAAGTCGATTTAACGATGTCCGTCTGTCTGTCTGTCAGTCTGTCTGTCTGTCCGTCTGTCTGTCTGTCCGTCTGTCTGTTGAAATCACGATACAGCCCACATTATTTGACGTAGAGCTCCAAAATTTAGCAGAGCTATTTGCATTGTGTCTAGGATGGTTGGTATTGAAAATGAGATATATCGGTCCACGTTCTGGTATAGTCCCCATATAACGGTACCTCCCGATATTCGGTATTTTGATGATTTATGCCACATTTTTTCACGGATTTGTCTTAAAATTGGTATTTGTAGGTCATAGCGGGTCCCTGAGCGTGTGGAAAAACATTGCATGTATAGGTCCACGTTGTGGTATAGCCCCCATATAAAGGTACCTCCCGATATTTAGTATTTTAGTTTTTTTTACCACATTTTTTCACCGATTTGTCTAAAAATTGATATTTGTGGGTCATAATGGTTTCCAGCTCCGGTGGCGGAACATTGCATGTATAGGTCCATAATTTGGTATAGTCCCCATATAACGGTACCTCCCGATATTCGGTATTTTGATGATTTATGCCACATTTTTTCACGGATTTGTCTGGAAATTGGTATTTGTAGGTCATAACGTGTCCCTGAGCGTGTGGCAAAACATTGCATGTATTGGTCCACGTTGTGGTATAGCCCCCATATAAAGGTACCTCCCGATATTTAGTATTTTAGTTTTTTACCACATTTTTCCACGGATTTGTCTGAAAATCGGTATTTGTTGGTCATAATGGGTTCCAGCTCCGGTGGCGAAACATTGTAATTATAGGTCCACGTTTTGGTATAGCCCCCATATAACGGTACCTCCC
Organism: Musca domestica; assembly: GCF_030504385.1. Classification (NCBI taxonomy): domain Eukaryota; kingdom Metazoa; phylum Arthropoda; class Insecta; order Diptera; family Muscidae; genus Musca; species Musca domestica. The sequence continues at coordinate 101,570 of NW_026712279.1, forward strand.
GATATTCGGTAATTTGATGATTTTTGCCACATTTTTTCAGGGATTTGTTCGAAAGTTGATATTTGTTGGTCATAATTGGTTCCAGCTTCGATGGCGAAACATTGCATGCATGGGTCCATGATTTGATATAGCCCCCATATAACGGTACCTCCCGATATTCGGTATTTTGATGGTTTTTGCCACATTTTTTCACTGATTTGTCTAAAAATTGGTATTTGTGGGTATTAATGGGTTCCAGCTCCGGTGGCGAAACATTGTAATTATAGGTCCACGTTTTGGTATAGCCCCCATATAACGGTACCTCCCCATAATCGGCATTTTAATGGTTTTTGCCACATTTCTTCTAATGCTTCTTTTACCCTAAGGTGGAGGGTATTAAAAGTTTGGCCCGGCCGAACTTAATGTTTTTTTACTTGTTTAGGCATCACAAGGTCATGCGCTAGAACCTTTGATTATTACACTTTTTACAAATGTGTTTTAGTTTAAGCGTTATGCTGTCTGCAACAACACGAACAACATCTTTTAGCCTCCAGTCATAATCTAATGTTCTACACGTGCACTATGCATTGATCCCATTCAGAAGGATGGCATTCGTCTATTATCATTGATATGGTCCAGTGGGTGGTGCAAGTTTTGGCATCGGCCCTTTGTTTGTGCTAATGGTGTTGATGTTTTTTTAGCTGTTGCGGTTCATTCGTTGCTTATTACATTGTGGTGTTGATGATATGGCAGATACATCAAGTATAAGGAATGTAAAGAAATTGGTGGTTACTAATTTTGTGTTATTTGTCAAATTTTATTGAACATAAGACTTCATATTTTAAAAAATATTAGCTATATGCGAAAAACTGAATTATATAGAATGTATGTAATATAATGCAAAATAAAAATATGAATGAAAACCAGTAAGGAAAGCTCAAAAGTCGGGCGGGGCCGACTATATGATACCCTAAACCACTATGCATATTTAGTAGAGCTCTCGTAAAAAGGTTTATACAGGGCATTTCAGAGCTCTATGAGATATTTGGTACAAAATCAAAATCTATCTAATTCTATCGTGCATTTTACGAACTATAGCTATCTCTGAACCGGGTTTCTCCAAATTTTACGTATTATCTTCTAGACTGGTGATTTGGGCTGATATTGATCATTTAGTGCACCCGAAATCGGATGAAGATATATATGAGAGCTATATCCAAATCTGAACCGATTTCGATAAAATTTAAAACAGCTATTCCTGTGCTCCATCTAATACCTGGTACCAAATATCACGGTTGTGGAGTGAATATTACGAATGTATGGGACTAAAACTCTAAATCGGATGAAACATATATATGGTTGCTATATCTATATCTGAACCGATTTTCACTAAATTTGATATACTTGCTTCTAGGCTGAATTTGGTCCGATGTACTAAAATTCAGTCCATTTGGACTTATATCGGCCATTTGGTGCACAATTAACCCGAAATCGGATGAAGATATATATGGGAGCTATATCCAAATCTGAACCGATTTCGATAAAATTACAAACAGCTATTTCTGGGCTGTATCTTATATCTGGTACCAAATATCATTCTTGTGGAGTGCATATTACGAATGTGAGAGGCTTAAACACCAAATCGGATGAAAGATATATATGGGAGCTATAGCTATATCTGAACCGATTTTCTCTAAATTTGATATACTTGCTTCTAGGCCGAACTCGGTTGGGTGTGCCAAAATTCAGGTAATTTGGACTGATAGTGGACATTTGGTGCACATTTAACCCGAAATCGGATGAATATATATATGGGAGCTATAGCTGTTTCTGAACCGATTTTCTCCAAATTTGTTGTATTTGCTTTAAGGCTAATCTCGGTCACATATGCCAAAATTCGGGCCATTTGGGCTGATATTGGTCATTTGGTGGTCAATTAACCCAAAATCGGATGAAGACATATATGGGAGCTATATCTAAATCTGAACCGATTTCGATAAAATTTAAAACAGCTATTTCTGTGCTCCATCTAATACCTGGTACCAAATATCACGGTTGTGGAGTGCATAGTAGGAATGTGAGGGACTTAAAGATCAAATCGGATGAAAGATATATATGGGAGCTATAGCTATATCTGAACCGATTTGCTCCAAATTTGATATACTTGCTTCTACGCCAAACTCGGTTGGGTGTGCCAAAATTCAGGTAATTTGGACTGATAGTGGATATTTGGTGCACATTTAACCCGAAATCGGATGAAGATATATATGGGAGCTATATCTAAATTTGATCCGATTCTCACCAATTTCAATAGGGTTCGTCCTTGGGCCAAAAAAATATTGTTTGGAAAATTTCATCTCAATCGGATAATAAATGCGACCTGCATTTTGTTCACAAGAATACATGGACAGACGGACGGACGGACGGACGGACAGACGGACTGACATGCATAAATCGACTCAGAAAGTGATTCTATGAAGGTTCTCAAAAGTAACTATGGGTCTATCTCGTTTCCTTCTCCATGTTACAAACAAATGCACAAAGACATAATACCCTTACCACTATGTGGTGTAGGGTATAAAGACAAAAGTTGACTTTGCAGGTCTACGTCGTCGTATAGACCCTAATATAGAGGCTAAGATTTCAATAGTAACGGTATTTATTGTATTTATTTATTTCTTTTTTTTTAAAAAAAAGGTATAGATGTTTGGAATGTATTTCCAATAAACAAAATAATTGGCTATGGTGTTTTGATTCTTTTGGCTGCAGTAGGCGAACGTGATTTTAATACATAATTTAATATTTTTTCGGGAAAGAGTCATGCGAATCTGAGGTTTTAATAACTTACAGAATGTTATATAAAAACGCTTGAGGAAATTTGTATAAAATTGTATGTTTGATATGTACCAGATCTCCCAGAAATTAACAAATCTAAAAAAAGTTTATTTCTTATGTTCCATATACAGATAATTCCCCTTAAAGAATTTACTTTTTAAATTATATTATTTTTGTATTTTATTTCGGTTACCTTTGTAATGTGCACAATTTATAACAAATTAGTTTTGAAATGTTGTGCAGGAAACACATCTTAAATCTTCTACCATGTAGGATTATATAGATAAGTAAAACACACACGCATAATCGCTAAACAGTCAACGCACGTGTCATTATGAATTATGTGGATTCGGAAGATTTCAAATAATCTTTTGGTTTATGAAAACAAATTGAAATTTTGTTGTAGCTGAAATAAGTTAGGCACAAATTGAGGAAATTTGAAGGAAATTAGTTTTGATTTGATATTACGATGAAGAGATAAAATTAAAAGTTTATTGAGGATGGACTGGGAAGATATTTTATATTTAGTTTGTAGTACGGCATCTTGCTAATTTCAATCCCAGACTAGGTGGTGCGGTACAAAATAACGTTGAGGGTTAAATGTAGGTTTCCTTTGCTTGGTTGACAAATGGTCGTTTACATGAGCTTAAAATAAAAAATTGCAGAAAATTCCACTGAAAATTGAATTTTAAAAACAAGTAAGCAAAGGCTAAAGTCGTGCGGGGCCGACTATGTTATACCCTACAACACTACAATATGTTAGAAGCCCCCTTATATCCAAATCCATATTGGAAGATTTCGCTTTTGAAATTAGGATTTTGATTAGTGACATTTTCCCAATATTTATGCACTTCGTCGGGCTGTTAGTTGTTGTAGTCCTTTTTACAGCTAAATATAATCCAATGGTCATCCAAAATGCTAGAATTCTTCCCAGTCCTTAACTCTCTTCTCAGGAGTGTCGATTGGCTTAAATTGTGTGATCGGAAAAACATGTCTGTTTTTGGTTAATTTGAACCCCTAAATATTTTGCAATCATCTCCAAAAGAAAGAAGCCCCTCTGTATCTCCAAATTTAGACTTATCTATAAGATTTGCTTGTCTACGATATTTGGCTATATTCGTCAACGAAATCAGCATGAAAAAGTTAGAAGTTCGCCTTTTCGTGTACTTTGGTTTATATTTGTGACCTTTATAACGGCTGCAAAATCAGAAAAATTTTTAGTTGTTGGTCCATTTCAACCGCTAATATATATCGGACATCTTTGAAAACAATAGGCCTAGCCCTTCTGAGCCCAACCCTACCCTTGTGAAAATTTTCATGAGGATCGGACGATATTTGCAATACTTATATAATATCCCCAAACCTGTGTTGTAAGGTGAAAAAATATTACAAAATATTATAAGTCAAATTGAAAAAATCGCATGCGATAAAAAATATGAAAAAATAAAAATATGTCACAAAATACTACAAAATCTATATTAACATCATTATTGGCATATTTTTCTGCGATTTTTTTTAGATTTTATACTTTTATGTCAAGAGGGCATTCTGAATTGACAAAATTTGTCAAAATCGGTACAGCCATTCTTGTGATATAAGAATTCTAACTAACATCCCCTTCCTTTGTATATAATCATTGTATATATTTCGCTATATATATCCGATATATTTATTATCGGCATCTACGTAACGGTCAGAATTGACCTGTTCGTCTAATTGTGATTCGCCGGTTTAATGGAAAATTTGACTTTTATTAAACACAAATGTTGTGGCCTATTTCACCAACTAAATATTAACCGATGACCATCAAAATTGGAAGGCTTCTGCCCAGCCCTAACCCCTAAACCCATGCTAATCTCCGCTTTGATTGGACTATAATTGCGACCTGTAGAGGAACTGCAAAATCTGGATTTTTTTTCAGTTTTTGGTCCATTTCAACCATAAAATATTATGCGATCATCTCCAAAAGAAATAGGGTTCTATTCTGACCTTAGCCCCACCTCCATTCTAAATTTCGTTAAGATCGGACCATAATTGTGACCTGTAGAGTGATTAGAAATTAACATGGACAGACGGACGGACAGACATACATAGTTAGATCGACTCAGCTCGGCGAGATAGGAAGATCCATATATACTTTCCTATGTGGGAAATCAATATTTCGAAGTGTTACATAATTTTTGGCCCAATCAAACTTATAATACCCCCAACACAAAGTGTTGTAGGGTATAATAATTTTATTATTTTGAAGACATCTGAGTAAAATTGGCATGCAATTCTTTACGATATGCAGCATGCCACTCTTCGGAATATCATGGGGCACAAAGAATACATAAGCCTACAAAGACGCCCTTCAATGAAAACGATAGGTAAAAAACTATCGTCTTGGCTGGCGTGTCTTCTTCACATCATAGATTAAAAAAAAATATATATATTAATTAAATGAAGTATTAATTGAACTCTTGGCTGAGGCATTTACTGTAAAAGATTTTATTTAATTCCAGTTAAAATGCCTATTAACTTTGTCTTCTTTTTATTTGTGGACAAAAGTTTCTTAAATGCCAACCAGACAAACACGCAGTGTTAATCATTTTATCAATAGCTCAAAAAATTCACCAATGAATGTTCCAATGATAGACTGATAGTGATCTCACCCTTCGTAACAACACAACACTTTACACAAACTGTAATAAATCTATGTTTCCGTCGCGGAACACTCAAGGTTGCAAGTGGTACTCAGGCGATCGATGATACGCACGAGAAATTATTTACCACAAAATTGCTTCCAGCCAAGCTTGTTGTTCTTGCTAAACAAACTTAACTGCCTTAATACGATTCTAAGCGTATGTGCCTATAGTAAAATGACGCTATGATGATGATCGACTGTAACACGAAGGATGCCACAACTTGAGGACAAACAACCTTATAGCTACTACCTCCGCTTTAAGTTACCAGCATTTGATAAGACAAATATATGCCTCATTAAAATGCCTGTTAAGAAAATGGGGTAAATTCATGGAAGGAAATTAGGAGGCGATCTCATAATATCCATTCCACAGTCTGACTGGCTGGTTGGTGGGAGTATTCGATTTCGCCCCATCTTCGTACAAACCTAGACGAAATTGAACATGCAACATGCATCTTCAGTAGAGCTCCTGTAACCTAACAGCTTATGTGAAGTAGATCATACCAAGTACGAGGAATATTCAATTCTGAATCGATTTTCACTAAATGTGACTGAGTAATTTTTACTTTTCATTTGAGATCCACTAAATAAAAAATGGCAGTAGATAGTATTCGGTTAGTAGATCTAAAATCTAAAAGGGTTTTGGATTCCCAGGTCAAACTTTTCTAGGGCCCATTATATATAGCCTTAACCATACACAGGGCCTCAAATATTTTTTACACATTTTGCAATTGATTTGGCCCCTTATTTGTCATCTTGGCTTCTAATGGTGTAGAAAACCTCTTCGCAGAACATTTTCAATGTAGATCAATTTTTCGGAGTAGTGCCCATATTAAGGGATCACAGACGTATCTGTAGGAAATTTTTCCCAAAATACTTTACTTTTACCATTTTGGCTCATTGTAAAGCTATGTTCAAAATTTCCTTCCTTCCCACTGGCGCAAAAAGTATTCAGCAATTGTAACTTGACTGACAACTCAAAACTCGGTTTTGTTTGCAGATATTTCCTCAACAACTTACACCACCCATATTTCTCTCAGTGTATTTGTATGCCGTCGATTACAAATTACAAAAATAAGGAAAACAACCGCAAAGAGAACAAGAGATCAAAAACAAAACCCAACATGAATTGCCACAAATAATAGATTCTTTGATTGGACAATTAGCACCATACAAAATAATTTGGAAAATTTTGAAGGAATTCCTGGAAATGTCTTGAAATTAATAACATGGTAACAAAAAGACACAAGTACTCCATTTCTCTATACATCACTTGAGGAAAGAAACGTCCATGATCATTTCCAAAGAAAACATTGAAGGAATTTCAAAGAACATCATAACAACTCCATAAATAACAATTGATTTGTTGAATAGAGGGCAATAGACTCAGACCGCTTATTAGACATAAAGGCGCATATGCTAATGTCACATACAATTGTTTTGGGTCTCAAGGTGGCATAGTTGGTTGTCGGCGATTTTCATTAATGCCAACAAACCGACATGTTTAGAATTTGTCATTACCTCAAATAGTTTCGGCAAATGATGGATGACTAAAGGCTTACTTTATTTCCTTCTTTTCCGAAAAATGTAGACAACAAACAATCTAAAAGCCTTTTGTTAGATGAAGTGTTCAAAAAGAAAATGGGTCATATGGAAATTTCAAAATCACACCCAGTTGTCAGCCTATCGTCTACCAAACGCATGCAGTCATCGCCTTTCGTTTTTGTCACGCATTTTGTTATTGAAAACCAAAAAAATATGATTTTTTTCATGTCTTTCAATCTCTGTCTGGTCACACAGAGTAACACCTCTTGTTTTGTATATCTAAGAATGTATGCATGCAGTGGACCCAAACTAACTTGGAAACCCCATTCAAGTGAAAATCGCTAGGCATTGTATGCCTTATGTACCTGAGTGCATTGTTATTTATGTCCAAGACCGCATGTTGCAATTTCTTGTTCGTTGTCATTTCCGCGTAGGTTTAACATTCATTTAGATTTATATTTTGACTTGTTCTAAATGTTATATAGTAGTCGCGGTTTTCTTATTTTTGATTGTTGATTCTTGTGAATCGTTTAAACAATGTCACCGTATCAAATTTGTACGCACATTGTTCCTGGTATCAATATGGATTAGTTTGATCAGAATAGTATGGTTAACTGGATGGACAAAGGGAATTGACATTTATGACAAATTATATTGCAGTACTGCACTACAATGCAACAACTTTCTACAATACCAGAGAATTAATTTTTTGTAAACGTTGAGAACTTTGTAGAAATATTTATGTATCTACGTGGGAGATGTCTTTATACCATACAACACTATGTATTGAGGGTATAGGGAAGTATATATGGATCATCCGATCATCCGATCGCCGAGCTGAGTCGATCTAGCTACGTATGTCCATCCCTCTGTCCGTCTGTCCATGTTCATTTGTAATCAAACTACAGGTCGCTATTATGGCCCAATCCTCACGAAACTGAAAATGGAGGTGAAGTTAGGATCATAATAGAACCCTATTCCTCTTGGAGATGATCGCATAATATTTAGGGGTTGAAATGGACCAAAAACTAAAAAAATTCCTGATTTTGCAGTTGCTCTACAGATCACAATTATAGACCTATCGACGCGGAAGTTAGCATGGGGCTAGTGCTTAGAACTGGGTAAAGCCTTCCAATTTTGATGGTCATCGGATAATATTTAGAGGGTGAAATAGACCATAACATTTGTGTTAAATAAAAGACAAATTTTCCATTAAACCGCGAATATTTTTTATCACAAATCGACGAACAAGACAATTCTGACCGTTACGTAGATGCCATGTGTATATTAAAAGGAAGGGGATGTTAGCTAGAATGCTAACATCTCTAGAATGGCTGGACCGATTTTGACAAATTTTGTCAAGTCAGAATGCCATCTTGGCATAATAGTATAAAATCTATAAAAATCGCATACAAATATGCCAATAATGATGTTAATATAGATTCTGTAGTATTTTGTGACATTTTTTGTCGCATGCTCAGAAGGGCTAGGCATATTGTTTTCAAAGATACCCGCAATTTATTTAGGGGTTGAAATGGACCAACAACAAAAATTGTTCCTGATTTTGCAGCCGTTATAAAGGTCACAAATAGAAACCAATGGACACGAAATCTCGCATGAAGGTAGAGTTTAGGACAGCGGGTAGAATGGACCACTACTTTTGTGTGAAAAATCACCAACATTACTTACAGGCGATATCCGATATAACCTCCACTATACTATGGAGGTTATATTAATTTTGTCATTCCGTTTGTAACTCCTCGAAATACTCATGTCAGACCCAACAAAGTATATATATTCTTGATCAGTGTAAAATTGAAAAAGGCTAAAAAAAAATTGAGATAGAAGGCTAAACTTTTGCACACATGTATATTTTGTCAGTAGGCAGGTTAAGTTCGTAAATGGGCCATGTAGGTCCAAGTTATCATATAGCCCCCCTATAACGGTACCTCCCGATATTCGGTATTTTGATGATTTTAGCGACATCATTTAACGGAATTGTTAAAAATTTGGCATTTGAAGTTCGTAATGGATACTACAGGCTAAGACAGAAAATTATCTGTTCCACGTCTTCGTGTAGCCCCCATATAACGGTACCCCCCGATAATCGGTATTTTGATGATTTTAGCTACCTTATTTAACGGAATCGTTCCAAATTTGGTATTTGAAGTTCGTAATAGATACTGAACAGAAAAAATGAACAGAAAATGGGCCATGTAGGTCCACGTCTTGGTATAGCCCCCATATACCGTACACCCCGATATTCGATATTTTGAGGATTTTAGTGATATTATTTACCGGGATTGTTTCAAATTTCGCATGTGAAGTTCGTAATGGATACTTCAGCCCATGCCAGAGAATTGTCTGTGCAGGTCCAAGTCTTCGTATAGCCCCCATATAACGGTACCCCCCATATTCGGTATTTTGATGATTTTAGTTATATTTTATAATGTAAACTGATTTTTCTTCAAGTTTCGAATTTAAATATTGTAATAACTTATGACAAAAGTTGCCTGTGCAGGTCCACGTCGTCGTATAACCATTTGGTATTTTTAAGATTTTAACAGAATTTTTAACGGATTTTATTTATTTATTTATTTATTTATTTTTTTTTTTTTGGAAATTGCCAAATTTGTACCAAATGGTGGAGGGCATTTAAAGTTCGGCCCGGCCGAACTTACAGCTTCTGTACTTGTTACATAATAGACCTATAGCGTGATTACACATACATATGGTGTTGTAGGGTATAACTAATGCCCAGATTCTATACGTCACTCGAAAATCAAAACGAAGCGAAGGAAGTCCTTCAACGTCGACTTCAATTCGGCTTCTTTAAGCTACCTTACTTATACTACACAAAATTGGATTTTTGCAGAAATAACAAGTAAGCAAAGGCTACAGTCGAGCGGGGCCGACCGTTGAATACCCTACAACACTATAATAAATGATACAGTTTATATAGGCGAGATACTCGAAAGAATTCCACAAGACATTGTGACAAATAATAAAAGAAAACCATCAGGTTTCGTTCTCTAATTTTCGAATAAAAGCAACTTAAACTCATTTCCAATTTATTGGTAGATGTTGCACGTTAATGGTCTTCCTAGATCTGGAACCAATATTTTCCAAAGACCTATAATATCTTGGAAGTGGCAAAAGATTAACATTTATTATTGGTTTTTGACTGAAACGAATCTATATGAGGTACAGACATTTGACTATATTCTTCCACGAAATCAGCGTTAACGAAATAGTCAGAAGTGCGTCTTTTCTGTATTTGTGAATTCTCCAAAAAGTCACTGGAATGGACATTTTCGTATTTTGTCTACAAAAGTTGGCAAACTCCGTTACACATTGAATATTTTTGGATGGCCAAACAAAACTGCTTGGCTTTTGCAATGTCTGGTAACCCCTATTCAAATGTGCGTGAGGATCGGGCGATAATTCGACCTGCTGACAATTTTGCAGTTTTTTGGTCCATTTCAACCCCTAAATATATGGCGATCATCTCCAAAAAGAGCAGGCTTCTATTCTGACCCTCATCTTATCCCCATGCAAAATTTCGTAAGGATCGGGTCATGAATGCAATCTGTATATGATATCCTGATATCCTAACTACTTAGTTTTGTTGGCTGTAGGAATATTACCAAATGTTTAATTCAAAATGAAAATATGCCAAAAATATGACAAAATTGAAAATATATGAGAAAATTTTACAAAATCAATATTTTCATCTTTAGAGAGATATTTTTATGCGATTTTTAGACGTTTTTTCTTTCCTGCCGTTCCAGCCGTTCTCGACATATAAGAGATCTTTCAAGCATATCTTCTTTGATAGACATATATATCGCACATATTATGCTATATATCCGATTTGTTGTATGTTAACATCAATGTAAAGATCAGAAGTAACCTTGTCATGGCTTTGTGATTTCGCCGGGATTTAAAATCTCGCGGTTTAATGAAAATTTTTGAATTTTTTCAATAAAAAAGATATGGTCTATTTTACCCGCTAAATATTATCCGATGACCACCCAAATTGGTAGGCTTCTTCCCCGCCCTAAACTCTAGGTACATGCGAAATTCCGTGTCGATTGGTCTATAATTGCGACCTGTATAGCTACTACAAAATCCGACATTTTTTCAGTATTTGGTACATTTCAACCCCTAAACATTTTGCGATCATCTCCAAAAGAAATAGGCTTCTATTCTGATCCTAGCCCCACCTCCATTCTAAATTTCGTGAAGATCGGGCCATAATTGCGACCTGTAGAGTGATTACAAATTAACATGGACAGACGGACAGACGGACAGACGGACAGACGGACGGACGGACATACATAGCTAGATCGACTCAGCTCGGCGAGCTAGGAAGATCCATATATACTTTCCTATATGGGAAACCAATATTTCGAGGTGTTACATAAATTCTGGCCCAATCAAACTTATAATACCCCCAACACATAGTGTTGTAGGGTATAATAAATAAATAAATCAAATGCTATATTATACACAAGTAAGCAAACAACTTTCTTAAAAAGAATGAGCATGAATTCTGTGCTGTTTTATGATTTTAGAATGATTGTGTGAACTCAGTATCAAAATTTGGAATTTTGTGATAATCATGAGAATCCTTTGTGTATACAAATATTTCCGTATTCTATTTTGATTTGAAATGGTAGTAGGCCTGCAATACAGAGCCCCTTTCTTTTATCCAATTTAAAAATTTATGCTTTGGTTACAATAGTATTAGCTCAAATTCAAATAAATTGTACTTTACATCTTTTTACACTTAACAAATAAAAAATCAAGTAAAAAAGCAGCTAAGTTTGACCGGGCCGAACTGTTATTACCCTCCAACATTTGGAAGGAACTTGAAAAATGTAAACAAACTTCCGGAACTACCACTTAAATGAAAACTGTTATATGGAGAGTATACGAAGACGCGGACCTGCTTACGAAATCTTTTGTCATGGCTGTAGTATCCATTATGAACTTCAAATACCAAATTTGCAAAAATTCCTGTGAATAATGTCGCAAAATCAGCAAAATACCGAATATCGCGATGTACCGTTATATAGGGGCTATATTTAAACATGATGCTACATACGAATTTTTTTGTCATAGGCTGTGGTACCCTTTATGAACTTTAAATACGAAATTTGTTGAAATTTGCACAAATCATAAAAATACTGAGTATTGGGAGGTACCGTTATAGGGGGCCTATACCAAGACGTGGACCTGCATACGAAATTTTTTGTCATAGCCTGTAGCACCCATTACGAACTTCAAATGCGAAATTCGAAATAATTCCAGTAAATAATGACGCTAAAATCATGAACATACCGAATATCGGAAGATGCCGCTATATAGGGGCTATACGATGATGTGGACCTGCATACAAAATGTTTTCCATAAGTTGTAGAACCCCTTAAGATCTTCCAATACGAAATTTGAAGCGATTCCGGTAAACAATGTTGCTGAAATCATCAAAATTCCGAATATCAAGAGCTACCGTTAGATGAGGGCTTAACGAAGACGTGGACCTGAATAAAAAAATGTTTGTCATAAGCTGTAGTATCCATTACGAACTTCAAATACGAAATTTGAAATAATTCCGGTAAATAATGTCACTTATGTCATGAAAATACCAAATATTAGGAAGTACCGTTATAAGGGGGCTATACGAAGAGGTGGACCTGCATACAATATTTTTTCCAAAAGTTGTAGTGCCCCTTAGGATCTTCCAATATGAAATTTTAAACGATTCTGGTGATCAATATTGCTGAAATCATCAAAATACCGAATATAGGGAGCTACCGTTATATGGGAGCTATGCGAAGACGTGGACCTGCATACAAAAATGTTTGTCATAGGCTGTATTACCCATTACGAAATTTAAATATGAACTTTGAAATAATCACAGAATATCGGGAGGTACCGATATATGGGGGCTATACGAAAACGTGGACCGACATGGCCCATTTACGAACTTGACCTGCCTACTGGTAAAGTATTCATGTACGCAAAATTTTAGCCTTATATCTCAATTCGTTCCAAACATAGCGTGATTACAACACACAGGCAGACATCGCTAGATTGTCTTCGAACTTTACGCTGATCCAGAAAATATACACTTTGTAGGGTTTATTATAAATATTTCGAGTAGTTACAAACGGAATGACAAAGTTAATATACCCTCCATAGAATGGTGGAGGGTATAAAAAGTCAATTCTGATAAAACAAATTCTTAATACATATTTACGTCAATTAATAAATCTGCGAGTCTAGTTAAATTGCTAAGATTATCAAAAAATCAATTTCAGAATGTAAGTTCAGTAACACACTTCTTATGAATCTATTTGGACTATGTTCAGTTTAAAACAAATATGATTGATATCTTTCATACTTATCATGACTGCATAATCAGTTATAATAACCACTTGTCCTTGAGATCGATTATTAGCAACACATCATACCATTCGTATAAAATGTGCTTATCATCACTTCTACTGCTCTGGAGGGAGCCAGTAGAATACAAAAAATTTTACTGCACATACGAACAATTCAATGGTGACGGCGGTGATGGTAACGATGATGTAAGCTACATTGATGAAAATCTTCTTATTACAGACGAAATAACAACGTACGACGCTATGCAGCCAAGTGGTACAAGAAATATATTGAAGACATAAACGTCAATACCATTTTAAATAGCCTTAAGAAATCTCCCAGAGTTTTAAGCACAAGAAATCGTCTTTACCATCCAAGAGGAAAAATCAATATGCATTGATGGATGCTGCACACTGCATTAGCATCAGCCTTCCAGTTCCTCAGCCGTGGCATTCATTTATCCATTGTGGGGTATCGCAGGCACCATCAGCATTGTTAAATATTATAAATATCGACAGCTCACAGCGGTTTAAGTTAATGATCATAGTGTTTTGCTGACATCTCTGAGATGATCGCCACTGATGCTGTCGACAAAGTAAAGAAATCAATATATGTATTCAAATATAATCTTGTTATATGAGTGTGTGTGAGAGTGCGTTAAATTTTCAAGGGATATTGTGATGGAAGGTATGTTCTGCACAGTGTCTATATTTTGAATGAGAAAAAATGGAACAAAGATGAGAGGAAAGAATAAAATACCTCTAAGCAGCCAGCCGATTGCTTTAACCAGTAAAAAAGGTTTTGACGTATTTCCGTCTTAAGATATTTTTCCTTAACAACAAAAAGGTTGATAAGTTAGCAGTAATGTTAATTCGATAGCAAAAATAAATACTTATGTGGTAACCGATTTGTAGCCTTCGTGGGTCATAAGTAATTTGTTAATAATTCGATCCCAGCAATAAACCTCATAACAAGTTTTACTGCTGGAATAGGATTCCTTAAAATGTTTTTTGCGAATGAAATCCCTATTTAAGTTATTCGTGGATAAAATTCCTCCATCAACTGTCAACAAGTTTCCAATTCTGTAGTTAAAATACATTCTACAAATCTTTCGTATCCAAGTTTTCCATCTATTGGCAATTTCCATAGGTCTCGTACTTATAGTTAACCGTATGATAAAAATATTCCCGACATATGAATCGTTTTTATACCCTACACCACAAGGTGGTCAGGTATTATGTCTTTGTGCATTTGTTTGTAACAGGCAAAAGGAAACGAGATAGACCCATAGTTCCTCTTGATGATCTGCATAGAATCACATTCTGAGGGGATTTATGCATGTCCGTCTGTCCATGTATTTTAGTAAACAAAGTACAGTTCGCACTTATAGCCCTATCCAGATGAAATTTTGCACAAATCATTTGTTTGGCCCAAGGACAAACCCTATTTAAATTGGAGATAATCGGTCAAAATTTAAATATAGCTCCCATATATATCTTCGTCTGATTTGCCTTTTATGGTGCACCAAACGTGTAATATCAGTCCGAATAGTATTTAATTTTGCACATACAACCAAATTAGGCCTGAAAATAAGTATGCCAAATTTGATCGAAATCGGTTCAGATATAGCTATAGCTCCTATATCGGTTCAGATATAGCTATAGCTCCCATATATATTGTTCATCCGATTAGTTATTTTAATATATTTGCCCAAATGGGATGAAATTTTGCACTTACGACCGAATTGAAGCTAGTATGTAAAATTTGGTGAAGATCTGTTCAGATATAGCTATAGCTCCCATATATACTGTTTACTCGATGTGTTATATTTGTTACCCACAGCCGTAATATGCACTCCGTAACAACAATATTCAGGGAAATATATCAAATACAGCTCAGAAATATCTTTGCCAAATTTTATCGAGATCGGTTCAGATTTGGATATAGCTCCCATATATATCCTTATCTGATTTCAAATTAATTTTGCACCAAATGGACAATACAAGCCCGAATTTAAAAGATACAAATGCGTCGGCATATTTAGTCTTCTGAACTTTAAATTATAAAAACTTTTAATTGTTATGCGGAGCTCTACTTAATTAGCAAAGTGTTGTAGGGTATCATAATGTCGGCCCCGCCCGACTGTAAGACTTTCTTTACTTGTTTTCATTCATTTAGGCATGCATCAGTCATCGTGATATTTGGTATTTGTTTTTTTTTTTTGTTCCTTCGTATTATCGAGGAATTACCAACAATGACTGGCCAACAGATATACAAGCCGTACGACATAGTCAGTCACACGCCATGCAATATACTGCTGGTTTTGGACGACAGAAAGAAAAACTGCTGGAAGTCTCGGAACCCCAAGCGTTGCTCTGGTTGAGCGGTAAATCTGTTGGTTTTTGATGCTGCAGTTCTTCAGGAGTTCTTCAGCTTTGTTGTATATTTCATTGGTTAAAGATCAATCAGTTGTCGTTTTGTATTTCACTTATAAACGTGAAGAGTGGCTGCTACATGTTACATGCTATGTTAGAGTGATATGGTCTTACCGACTGCAATGTGAGTGAGTGTGTGCAAAAGATTTGTTTTAGTCAGGAGTTCTACCATTATTTTCTCTAAAGGCATAAGTCATATTGAATTGTTAAAAAATGCAAATTTAATTCACATTTATTTAGATTTTGTAGTAATCACGTTTAGAATTCCATTTCAGTTATTTAAAGCATATTTTGGATACAGCGATGGGAATTAGGACATGCAAATGCATAAATCCGGTATTGAGTATTTACTTTTAATTTTTTTATCTCTTAAATTCTTTAAATATGTTTGAAGTAGCATAGCTTATTCGTCCTTGGCGAATAAAAATATGACTCGTATTTGATAAAACTAGAGGGATAGGCAGTGCTGCAACTGAGACTTAAATGAAACAACATAAATAGCGTAGGTAATGTACAACATGTTGTAAATGATTAATTATTTTAAGTGTTCGCACAGTTGACGGATATGTTGTGGTCTGGATAGACTGTTGTCGTCGACTAGTTGATGCTATTGTTGCAAGTCAACTCAAGCAAGTAAAGCGGTTAACTTTTGTTACTACATTGCTAATGGAGAACTCTTAGTCAACACTGTAACGATCTGTGTTTAAATGTTGTTGGATTTGTTTAGCCTTCTCTTAGCATTGCATGCATTAAAAATACTCCTGGCTCAGTAAGCTAAATGATATTAATAACTCATTTCTTGTGGGCATATAATTTCTCATTTAACGGGGCAATCATTGTGGTAGCGCCTTCTTTAATCACATTAAGTTTCAATAGTTCAACTGGTTACCGTGCGTAAGACGGATATTGTTTTGAGTAGGACAACTGTTTTCTTTTCGATTCATTGTCAATTTAGGAAAATCCTTGTACAAATTTCGAAGTATTTACGATTTATTAATCATCACTAAATGTTTTTACCTCACGAAGATTTTTTGAAATGTAAGCAGTTAAAGCAGACGTTGATTGATTATCATTGTGTAACCTTCAGTACCTTAAAGGATTTTTTTGGTTATTGCAGATTGAGCCGCTTACTTCCAAATCAACAATTGGTTTCCTGAAAGAAAAAATCATTCATCATTAATCATGAAAAGAAAATTTTGTAATATTTAAAAACACAACCTTACTTCGTTTAAAGTTTGGTTATGAGTACCTCGAACATTTATTGATTCCATTTGACGTAGAAGATATATTAAAATGTGCAAATCCTGAGTCCAAACTTGAGAAAATTTGCTTTTGTTAGCAGATTGTTATACCGTACAATATTATATATAACACCTCGAAATATTGGTCCAATATACTGGAAACTATATGTGGATCGTTTTATCTCGCCGAGCTGAGTCAATTTAGCTATGTATGCCCGTCCGTCTGTCTGTCTAAATTGGAATCAGGCTACAGATCGCAATTGTGACACAATCCTTACAAAGTTTTGCATGGAGGTGGGGTTATGGCCCTGTGGACAAAAAAGAGAATAAAATTGATATTTTAGTTGCTCTAGATGTAACAATTATAGACCAATCGACTCGTCTGTCTGTCTGTTGTAATCACGCTATCTTTCGAACGAATAGAGATAGAAGGCTACAATTTTGCACAAATTTTTATTTTCAAGTAGGCAGGGCTATGTAGGTCCACGTCTTCGTATAACCCCCATATAATGGTACCTCCCTATATTCGATATTTTGATGAATTTAGCGACATTATTCACCGGAATTGTTTAAAATTAGGTCTTTGAAGTTGGAAAGGGATACAGAAATTGTCTGTGCAGGTCCACGTCTTCACATAGCCCCCATATAATGGTACCTCCCGATATTCGGTATTTTGATGATTTTAGCGAAATTATTAACCAAATTTGGTATTTGAAGTTCGAAAGGGATTCTACAGCCTAAGACAGAAAATTGTCTGTGTAGGTCCACGTCTTCACATAGCCCTCATATAACGGTACTTTGATGATTTTAGCGACATTATTCACCGAAATTGTTTCAAATTTGATATTGAAGTTCCAAAGGGATATTACAGCCTAAGACAGAAAATATACTGTGCAGATCCACGTCTTCGTATAGCCCCAATATAACGGTACCTTCCTATATTCGGTATTTTGATGATTTTAGCGACATTATTTACCGGAATTGTTTCAGATTTGGTAATTTGTTTGGAAGTTCGTGATGGATACTACAGCCTATGACAGATTTTTTTATGCAGGTCCACGTCTTCGTATAACCCCTATATAACGGTACCTCCCTATATTCGGTATTTTGATGATTTTAGCGACATTATTCACCGGAATTGTTTCAAGTTACGTCTTTAGAATTCGTAATGGGATCTACAGTCTGTGACAGAAAATTGTCTATGCAGGTCCAGGCCTTCGCTTAGGCCCCATATATCAGTACCTCCCTAAATTCGTTTTTTTTACGTGTTTAGGTACAATACTCACCGAAATTGTTTGATACGTCGTATTTGAAGATCGTAATAGATGCCACAGCCTATGACGGAAAATTGTCTTTGCAGGTTCAGGTGTTCGTATAGCTCCGATATAACTATATACGGTATTTTCATGATTTTAGCTACATTATTCACCGTTTATTTCAAGTTTCGAATTTGAATATGGTAATGGCTTATGACAAACAATGCCTATGTAGACCCTAATATAACGGCTATATTTTTTAGACCCCAATATAACGACTATATTCGGTATTTTTAAGAGTTTAAAAGAATTTTTAACAGATTATATTTTTGAAAATTTCCAAATTCGTTCCAAATGGCGGAGGGTATTCAAAGTTCGGCGCGGCTGAACTTACTGCTTTTTAACTTGTTTTTACCTTACAACGCTATATATGTGTGTTTTATATTCATGCCGAAATTTTGCATGAGGATAGAATCAGGATAAGGATAGAAGCCTATTGTTTTGGAAGATGTTCGCCAAATATTTAAAATGGACCATACTATGGAGGGTATATTAACTTTGTCATTCCGTTTGTAACTCCTCGAAATACTCATGTGAGACCCAACAAAGTATATATATTCTTGATCAGCGTAAAATTCTAAGTCGATTTAGCGATGTCCGTCCGTCTGTCTGTCTGTCCGTTTGTCCGTCTGTCTGTCTGTTGTAATCACGCTATCTTTCGAATGAATTGAGATAGAAGGCTAAAATTTTGGACCATGTAGGTCCACGTTTTCATATAGCTCCCATATAATTTGATGATTTTAGCGACATTATTCAACGGAATTGTTTCAAATTTGGTATTTGAAGTTCGAAATGGATACTACAGCCTAACACAGAAAATCGTCTGTGCAGGTCCACGTCTTCGTATAGCCCCCATATAACGGTACCTCCCGATATTCGGTATTTTGATGATTTTGGCGACATTATTAACCGGAATTTTTTAAAATTTATTACTTGAAGTTCGTTAAATGTTTAAATTTAGTTAAATGTTTTTCTTAAAGTTTCAAAAGTAAGGAATTTTTGCGCATAACGTCTATATTGGGTCAAAGTGTTCAAAAGATATTTTATTAAATCAGTGTTGGCATGTTTGTTTTGGATATCGTAGTACTTTGTTGTTGCAATTTCTTAATCCCATTATTTTTTTTTTAAATATATTTTAGTATTAATATATATATATATATTTTATTTTATTTTCATATATTATTATTTATTTTTTTATTTTATTTATTTATTTTTTTTTGAGATCTGTACTTTTACCAGTCAGTGATATTGCCAGAAAACAGAAGCCAATACATTGTTTTGGAAACTTTTATATTTTGCTACGAATCCAAAAAAGTCAACTCCTCCATTGTGTAGTTGTTTACCAGCCGACAACACCGACTACCTATCGTTCGTTGGAAATATATATGAGCATTTTTCTTATACTTTCTGCCGCTTTTAATAAAATGTTTTCTTTTCCATGGGTGTCATTTTCCTTTCTGTTTTACTTTTTCGTCAGCGTCATCAACGACATCACATCTTCAATCTTGTCAAATGTGTGGCCTACTTAAGCTTATTTGGTACTTCTTCGTTGTGGTTATTGCATTGTCGATAATAATGCTGTTGTGACAAAAGACTTTTCGTTTGGCTTAATTACATTTAATGATGCGTTATCTGCCACTAAATGCAACAATTTACTTCAACTTCTTCATTTTCAGATGTGAGACAAGAACTACAAACAGGCAGACAGGATGGTCGTCAGTCGGTCGGTCATAATAATAATAACATCGAAGGAATTATAAAACCACAAGGCATAAGTCACCCTCGCCAATAATGATTCCGTCCAATTACAAAGTAGCTTAACAGTGGGAACTAGGATGGGGTTGATAACTTCTCTTTACCGTTTTTGCTTACAAGAAAATAAAGCCTGAATGTTAAACTAAATTACTTAAATATTCTTTGCTTTTTTAGGGGGTTTGGAATTCCTCAAAGATTACAGGCCTATTTAGGACATAAACTATTTCTTTGTAAACACCTGTGTCTATTTTTGGATGTACAGGTTTTTAGTCAAATTCACACTTAAATGGAAATAAATGCCAAAGATCAGTCATTTCTTTACTAGAAGAAAACTGAGGGAACCGATCGCTGATTCCTTGGGCAGCTGCATTAATTGTGCCATTCTAATATGAGTTTTAAAGTCTAAAGTTATCAACTATTTTTTTTTCCTTTACAATGTATTGCACATTTGTAATGTTTTTATACCCTACACCACATAGTGGTCTGCCTGTCCATGTATTCATGTGAACAAAATGCAGGTCGCATTTATTATCCGATTGAGATGAAAATTTGCACAAATCATTTATTTGGCCCAAGGACGAACCCTATTGGAGATAATCGGTAAAAATTTAGATATAGCTCCCATATATATATTTACCCGTTTTGCCTTTTATTGTGCACCAAACGTGTAATATCAGCCCGAATAGAATGGAATTTAGCACATACAACCGAATTAGTATGCCAAATTTGATCGAAATCGGTTCAGATATAGCTATAGCTCCCATATATATTGTTAATCCGATTTGTTATTTTTTGTCCTCCGCAGACGTAATATGCACTCTGTAACAACAATATTTGGGGAAATATATCAAATACAGCTCAGAAATACCTCTGCTAAATTTTATCGAGATCCGTTCAGATTTGGATATAGCTCCCATATATAACTTCGTCCGATTTACTTTTTATTGTGCACCAAAAGTCTAATATATGTCCAAATGGGATGGAACTTGGCACTTACGACCGAATTGAGTCTAGAAGCTAGTATGTCAAATTTGGTGAAGATCGGTTCAGATATAGCTATAGCTTCCATATATATTATTCATCCGCTTTGTTATATTTGTTACCCACAACCGTAATATGCACTCCGTAACAACGATATTCAGGGAAATATATCAAATACGGCTCAGAAATATCTTTGCCAAATGTTATCGAGATCGGTTCAGATTTGGATATAGCTCCCATATATATCTTTATCTGATTTCAAATTAATTTTGCACCAAATGGGCAATACAAGTCCGAATTTAAAAGATACAAATGCTTCGGCATATTTAGTCTTTTGAACTTTAAATTATAATTATAATCATAGCGGTATGATTGAATTCTGGAGCTCCACTAAATTAGCAAAATGGTGTAGGGTATCATAAAGTCGGCCCCGTCCGACTTTAGGACTTTCTTTACTGGTTTAATTCTGCCATTGTAGCTCGTTTGAAAGTATTTACTAACAAGGAAGTTAGCATGTCGACATGCATATTATTTTGAACAATAAACGAAATGCAAATCGACCAGATATAATGGAGGAAACTTAAATATCAAATAAAATCTTTACAAATGACCATATAAGATCGCTATGAATTATTAACACCTACCAAAACCGGCGACAATCATTTGTTTACTAGGAAGCATGGCGATGGTGAATGTACCTCAACTTATTAATATCATACCGAAATGCCAAAATCCATACATACAAAAGACCACCCCACAGAAAACAAGACAACAATGCAACCAAATCACTGCCAAACAATGTCCCACATCTTAGGCCATATAAAGAAAAATGGAAGTCGTTTGCTAGACAATGGTTTGGAAAATATATGTATACGTCCTTTTTATATTAACGTAACTAACGTGATTTGTTCGAATCAACTCGACGCTGAGTGGAGCCTTAACTACATAGAGTTGTGGTTTGTTGGTTGCCACTGTTACCTCAACAGCAACCGGCTAACAATTGTTGCAACAATCAGTGTCTCAATGCCGCCAACTACAAACCAATTGAAAGTGTTTACCTGATTTGTAGAATGGTAGCGAAAAACACTTGTGGCACACAAAACAAAAATCGTGATTTATATTTGCATTCTTGTAGTTAAAATACTGGTTTTAACTAAAGGCAGTCGTCTAAGTCAACCACTGAACTTTTGGCCTCACATCGCTGAAATGTGCCTCCGAGCTATTCTTAATATGGTGACTCATAGAAAAAATGATCGACCACATTCTTCAGGAGCTTGGAACAATTGAACTTTCACCCAGCAAGTACAATGGTAGCGAACCGGAATCAATTGGAAACCACAGTAACAACAATAACAATTGACTTTACCAACAATGCTCCTCATGCAAAATGAATTAAGGTAATCTGCGTCAAGCTATGATAAATATTCAGATATGTATTCATTGTTGATCTTGAAATTACGTTAGCGTTTGTTTTTAGCCAATCGTTTATAAAATTCAAAATGAATCGGATAAAAATATATATGGGAGCTATATCCAAATCTAAACCGATCTCGATAAAATTTGGCAATTTCTGAGCTGTATTTGATATATTTCCCTGAATATCGTTGTTACGGAGTGCATATTACGGCTGTGGGTAACAAATACAACAAATCGGATGAACTATATATATGGGAGCTATAGCTATATCTGAACCGATCTTCACCAAATTTGACATACTAGCTTCTAGGCTCAATTCGGTCGTAAGTGCCAAATTCATCCAATTTGGGCAAATATTAGACGTTTGGTGCACAATCAAAGGTAAATCGGACGAAGTTATATATGGGAGCTATATCCAAATCTGAACCGATCTCGATAAATTGTAGCAAAGGTATGTCTGAGCTGTATTTGATATATTTCCCCAAATATTGTTGTTGCAGAGTGCATATTACGTCTGCGGAGGACAAAAATAACAAATCGGATGAAACATATATATGGGAGCTATAGCCATATCTAAACCGATTTCGATCAAATTTGGCATACTTATTTTGAGGCCCAATCTGATCGTTACGTGCGAAATTCCATACTATTCGGACTGATAACACGTTTGGTGCACAATAAAAGGCAAATCGGACGAAGATATATATATAAAATCAAAATAATCAAAATACTGAAGTTTGGGAGGTACCATTTTATGGGGGCTACAGTAGTATCCACTTCGAACTTTGATATAGAAGGTTAAAATTTTGCACGCGTGCTTATTTTCCCGTAGGCAGGTTAAGAACCTCCCGATATTCGGTAGTTTGATGATTTTAGCGACATTATTCACCGGATTTGTTTTAAATTCGGTATTTGACGTTCGAAATGGATACTACTATAGCCCCCATAAAATGGTACCTCCCAAACTTCAGTATTTTGATAATTTTAGCGTCATTAGTTAGCGGAATTGCGGAAATAACCATATATCTCGGAACTGGGCGGACCTTCGTATAATTTTGTTAATGCCAATGTAGACTTCATAAGCTTTCCGTACGTAGCCATATTGTGCCGGCAGAATTGTCCTGGAAGGCACAGTTTGGTGTAAACTTGTCCTGGCACATAGTATTGTGCTATGAGTTAATGGGTATATGTTGCCTTACAATCTTTGGAATATAATTTAATTATGATTATATAATGCATTTTGTTAGCGTTTTTATACGATAAGTAATTAAAAATCAAAAATATTAAGGAAAAAACTATTTTTATGTAGCTCTGTTAAGTTAACATAGCTATGTTATTTTCTCTGTTAAATTCGTGGCTCTAGTTAAATTCGGAATTTATCGTAACGGACCTTTATTATCTATCGAAAAAAAATTTAAATCATCACACATTATTAACATGTCATCATAAATAACAAAAATGCAACAAATGCATTTTTGACTACAATTACATAACATTTTTCGTTCCTAGTTTCTTAATTCCGTTTCCGCTCCATTCAGCGTTCCAAACACATAGGTACACTCTCCTATATAGACAACAGCGTATAAAACTGTCTTCATAAATATCATAAACACCTTTGCGAGAGCTATGAAGTGCTGCTGTGGGATTTTTTCCGAAATGAGGCAAACATTGCATACAAATCCCATTTGAAATGCATTTATAAATTCCCTGTTGTTACATTTCTACATTGTAATTTTGTTGTTTTGCACAGACTTTGTTTATAATATTTCACATAGCTGCTTAAACTTTCTAGTGTACTTTTAGTTTAACAACTACGAAAGGGGTAGTATTGTTGCTCGAGTAGTCATCCTTTGCTTTGGTGTTAAGGACTTCATAGTGGAGGAACGTTTGCAGCCAGGACTAGTAACACATTCAAATTCTTGATTTAAGTTTTGCTACTGCTTTAAGCTGGTGTTATGAAAATTTTGAGGGAAATATATGTTTGATGATGACTTTACATCCTACCCAGACGTGTCGATTTTGGTCAAGTAGTTTATATTATACAAAACATTTAGAAGGTAATGAATTTTAAACATGTTTTTCATTAGCACGTATATTTTAGGTAAATATTTAGTTATTACCAAAAAAAAAAAATATTTGCATCCTTGGTGTAGCCTGCGAGTATGTCGTCCTATTTGAAAAACAAAATTCTCTATGACTTTTTTTCAACATTTTTCCGATGTTCTCATCTTCTTTCTTCCCTTTTGGGGCGTAGCAAGTAGATTTATGTTGCACATTTGGACTTTTTGTTACCTTGTTCACAGGATGTTTCCGCTGCTTTGTACCTTAATGAATATTCTACAAGGAAAGGTAAAATACCGTGGGTATTCTTGTACCGTTAGTCAGTAGAAAATGTAAATTTATGCATATATTTCCATGGGAGGATTTTCATATTTCACTTTTTTTCTATTCGACCTTACTGTTTCTAGCAGATGTAAATGAAATAATATCTCTTTAACTACATTCCAAATTTTAACGAGTTTTTTGCGTTTTTCAAGATAAACAAGTAAGCAAAGGCTACAGTCGAGCGGGGCCGACCGTTGAATACCCTACAACACTATAATAAGTGATACAGTTTATATAGGCGAGATACTCAAATGAATTCCACAAGATATTGTGACAAATAATAAAAGAAAACCATCAGGTTTCGTTCTCTAATTTTTGAATAATAGCAACTTGAGCTAATTTGCTCATTTCCGATTTATTGGTAGATGTTGCACGTAAATGGTCTTCCTGGATCTGGAACCAATATTTCCCAAAGACCTATAATCTCTCAGAAGTGGCAAAAGATTAAAATTTATTATTGGTTTTTGACTGAAACGCATCTATATGAGATACAGACATTTGACTATACTCTTCAACGAAATCAGCCTTAACGAAATAGTCAGAAGTGCGTCTTTCCGGTATTTGTGAATTCTCCAAAAAGTCACTGGAATGGACATTTTCGTATTTTGTCTACAAAAGTTGGCAAACTATTTCGCACTTTGAATATTTTTGGATGGCCATCCAAAACTGCTTGGCTTTTGCAATGTGCGTGAGGGTCGGGCGATAATTACGACCTGCTGACAATTTTGCAGTTTTTTGGTCCATTTCAACCCCTAAATATATGGCGATCATCTCCAAAAAGAATAGGCTTCTATTCTGACCCTCTCCATGCAAAATTTCGTAAGGATCGGGCCATAAATGCGATCTGTATATGATATCCTGATATCCTAACTACTTAGTTTTGTTAGCTGTAGAAATATTATCAAATGTTTAATTCAAAATGAAAATATGACAAGAATATGACAAAATTGAAAAAATATGAGAAAATTTTAGAAAATCAATATTTTCATCTTTAGAGAGATATTTTTATGCGATTTTTTTAGAAGTTTTTTCTTTCCTGCCAAGAGGCCATTCTGAATTAATGAGAACTGTCGAAATCAGTTCAGCCGTTCTCGACATATAAGAGATCTTTAAAGCATATCTTCTTTGATAGACATATATATCGCATATATTTTGCTATATATCCGATTTGTTGGATGTTAACATCAATGTAAAGACCAGAAGTAACCTTGTCATGGCTTTGTAATTTCGCCGGGATTTAAAATATTCGCGGTTTAATGAAAATTTTTGAATTTTTTCAACACAAAAGATATGGTCTATTTTACCCGCTAAATATTATCCGATGACCACCCGAATTTGTAGGCTTCTTCCCTGCCCTAAACTCTAGCTACATGCGAAATTCCGCTTCGATTGGTCTATAATTGCGACCTGTATAGCTACTGCAAAATCCGACATTTTTTCAGTATTTGGTCCATTTCAACCCCTAATCATTTGGCGATCATCTCCAAAAGAAATAGGGTTCTATTCTGACCCAAACCCCACCTTCGTGCAAAATTTCGTAAGGATCGGGCCATAATTGCGACCTGTAGAGTGATTACAAATTAACATGGACAGACGGACAGACGGACGGACGGACATACATAGCTAGATCGACTCAGCTCGGCGAGCTAGGAAGATCCATATATACTTTCATATGGGAAACCAATATTTCGAGGTGTTACATAATTTTTGGCCCAATCAAACTTATAATACCCCCAACACATAGTGTTGTAGGGTATAAAAATGAAATGTAGATTTATTGTGATAATTTCTTGTAATAAGGTACGAAATTACTTGTAAACAAGTAAAAAAGCAGTAAGTTCGGCCGGGCCGAACTTTGAATACCTTCTACCATTTGGAACGAATTAGAAAATTTTCAAAAAACATAAAATCCATTGAAAATTCTTTTAAAATCTTTAAAATACCTAATATCGCAAGGTGGCGTTATATGGGGGGATATACGATATTGTGGACCCATATAGACAAATCTATGTCTGGGGTAAAGTACTCACAAGGAACTCCTTGTGTGGATTTTCAGATAATTCCATTGGGAAATGTGGCTAAAATCATCAAAATACCGAATATCGGGGGTACCGTTATATGGGGAGATACGATATTGTGGACCAATATAGACAAATACCTTTCAGGGGTTAAAGTGCTCACAAAGAAATCCTTGTGTGGATTTTCAGAGAATACCATTGGAATATATAGCTAAAATCATCAAAATATCCAATTTCGCGGGGTACCGTTATATGGAAGCTATACGTTATCGTTAACCTATACAGAGAAATCTCTGTCGGGGGTAAATTGCTCACAAAGAACCCCTTGAGTACAAAGAACCCCGTGTGACCATTCCGTTGAAAAATGTGGCTAAAAACATTAAAATACCGAATATCGGGGGTACCGTTATATGGGGGATATACGATGTCGTGAACCTATATAAACAATTCTTTTTGAGGGGGTAAAAAGCCCACAATTGACTCCTTGTGTGGATTTTCAGATAATTCCGTTGAAAAATGTGGGTAAAATCATCAAAATACCGAATATCGGGGGGTACCGTTATATGGGAGATATACGATATCGTGGACCTGTATGGACAATTCTCTCTCAGGGGGTAAAATACTCACAAGGAACTACTTGTGTGGATTTTAAGACAATTCCATTGAAAAATGTGGCTAACATCATCAAAATACCGAATATAGGGGGTACCGTTATATGGGGGCTATACGATATTGTGGACCGATATAGCCCATCTTCGAACTTGACCTTCCTGCAGACCTGTGCAAAATTTTAGCTTCCTATCTTAATTCGTTTAGACTGTAGCGTGATTACAACAGACGGACGGAGAGGGCTAAATCGTCTTAGAATTTTACGCTGATCAAGAATATATATACTTTTTTGGGTCTAAAATGATTATTTCGATGAGTTACATACTATGTATGGTGGAGGGTATAAAAAGTATTATATTTTCAGCATATAACAAAAAGGCACGGTAAACGAAGGGATTTTTTTTTGTAACAGACAAAACCAACTTACATGGTTATGCTACTTCATTCAGGTAGAACGAAAGCATAACAAGTGGAGAAAGATGTAAATGCTTATAAGTACGGTTGTAAGATTTAGAAGATTTTCCAAAAGATTTTTAGTTTCATTTAATTCTTTGGTTCCTCTTCTATTAAGCTTATGATCTCGTCACTTGGGTAAAAAATGTTTTTTGTCATAGAAGTTATTTTTAAAATAACTTCTGGGGAGAATATCCCAGACAAAAAAACAAGGGAACTGATGAGGATTGGTGGCTCTTTCCGAAACCTAGGTATTCCCTGCCTTACCACCTGGTAAACATTACCATCGTTCTCCACTAATAAACAAACGTTGTTTTTATAAAAACAACAATAAAGGGATAAAGCCTGACCATTTTTCAACAACAAAGATAATAAATCGTATTAAAGTTCGTAGTTTTAGTGTGCCAGTAATACACTATCTAACTCAATCCAACATACGAATTCCTATACACACACGTTTCAACACGCTCACGTTTATAATGAATTTATATGCAGATTTAGCATCATTTGCGAAATGAAAATTCATTTTAATATTTTATTAGCTGTTTATACGCTTTTAATCTCAATTTTCCGTTTCGTATCCCATCTCATTTTTAGCACATTCCGACCTTGTGTTTCTCTTGTTAATTTTATTTGTTACCACGTATTTAAAGACATTTTCACATCCCTTTTCAGTTATGCATGTGATTTGTGTTTATTTACATAATAAATATGATCTGTGTTTTATTTTTTAACTTTGGTTCGAAGTTAGCTGTAGGGGTAAAGCAACATTTTTCAAACATACCAACCGAACGAAAAAGCAATGATGATAAAAATGTGTATATTGGAGAAAACGTAGAATGAACACAACATTTATATCTGGGTTTGATTACCTATTGTATAGAGTCATATTCTATGGTCACTACTGTGTTAATCTCATTATTCTTTTCTCCTTTCTTTAAATATTATATTTTAATATTATCTCTGTACCAATTGATTCTCTATTCTAGAAGATGCTCTCTTTTGAATTTAATGTTACATTCTCTTTCTCTCTTAAATAAGTTTAAATACTCTTAAATTCATTTAATTACCTAATCACTTTTATTTATTATTTTCTGATTGTTATTACTTCTTTAAGATATGATGTTTAAGAAATAAGTTAGCGAGTTCTAAGTTGAACCTCATATAAAACGCCGTTTTAAATATTACCGGTGAAATATTAGGTCTTCGACCGGAGTAAATTAATAAATATAATGAACAAAATCTGTTTAAAAATAATATTACAATATTTTAAAATTATAAACACAACTATAGGATACAGGGAATATTGGAAAACATTGCAGATCTTTACGTACTATTGAAATTTAAACATGTAATCAGTTTAAAGACATCAATTGTTATACCCTACAACACTATGTGTTGGGGGTATTATAAGTTTGATTGGGCCAATAATTATGTAACACTTCGAAATATTGGTTTCCCACATAGGAAAGTATATATGGATCTTCCTCGCCGAGCTGAGTCGATCTAGCTATGTATGTCCGTCCGTTCGTCTGTCCGTCTGTCCATGTTAATTTGAATCACTCTACAGGTCGCAATTATGAACCGATCCTCACGAAATTGAAAATGGAGGTGGGGTTAGGGTCAGAATAGAACCCTATTGTTTTTGGAGATGATCGCATAATATTTAGGCGTTGAAATGGACCAAAAACTGAAAAAATCCCTGATTTTGCAGTTGCTCTACAGGTCGCAATTATAGACCAATCAAAGCGGAAGTTTGCATGGGGCTAGAGCTTAGGGCTGGGCAGAAGCCTTCCAATTTTGATGGTGATCGGGTAATATTTAGTGGGTGAAATAGGCTACAACATTTGTGTTAAATAAAAGTCAAATTTACTATTAAACCGCGAATATTTTTAATCCCGGCGAAATCACAAATAGACGAACAGTTCAATTCTGACCGTTACGTAGATGCCGATAGTAAATATATTGGATATATAGCGAAATATATACAATGTGTATATACAAAGGAAGGGGATGTTAGTTAGAATGCTTATATCTCAAGAATGGCTGGACCGATTTTGACAAATTTTGTCAATTCAGAATGCCCTCTTGACATAAAAGTATAAAATCTAAAAAAATCGCAGAAAAATATGTCAATAATGATGTTAATATAGATTTTGTAGTATTTTGTGACATTTTTTTATTTTTTTTTTTCATATTTTTTCATTTTTCATATTTCGCATGCGATTTTTTCAATTTGACTTAAAGTATTTTGTAATATTTTTTCACCTTACAACACAGGTTGGATTTATTATACAAGGATTGCAAATATCGTCCGATCCTCACTAAAAATTTCACAAGGGTAAGGTTGGGCTCAATACGGCTAGGCCTATTATTTTTAAAGATGTCCGCAATATATTAGGGGTTGAAATGGACCAACCACTAAAAATTTTCCTGATTTTGCAGCCGTTATAAAGGTCACAAATAGATACCAGAGGACACGAAATCTCGCATAAAGTTAGAGTTACGGGTAAAATGGACCACTAATTTTGTGTGAAAAAGTACCAGCATTACTTATAGGCGATATCCGAAATACACAAAAGGCGAAATTCTGATAGATGAGTCTAAATTTGGAGATACAGAGGGGCTTCTTGCTTTTGGAGATGATTGCAAAATATTTAGGGGTTCAAATTAACCAAAAACAGAACTGTTTTTCCGATCACACAATTGAAGACAATCGACACGCTTGTGAAGAGAGTTAAGGACATGGAAGAATTCTAGCATTTTGGATAAGCATTGGATTATTGGACTACAACAACTAACAGCCTGACGGAGTGCATAAATGTTGGGCAAATGTTCCTAGTCAGAATCCTGATTTCAAAAGCGAAATCTTCCAATATTGATTTGGACATAAGGGGGCTTCTAACATATTGTAGTGTTGTAGGGTATAACATAGTCGGCCCCGCACGACTATAGCCTTTTCTTCCTTTTTTTTTTTTTTAAATTTATGTATTTAAATTATAATTAAAATTTGCCTTTTTGAGTCGAAAGATTATTTCTAAATTTCCCAAATTCTAAGAACTGCGGTCCATTCAGTATTTATTTCATAATCATACGTACATGAATAATGTAATGATGTTTCGTCGTTTAACCTCGTTGTATTTCTTAATCATCTTTTTCCATTCTGTTATTACCTTAAAATGGTTTAGTGTATTATTTCTTCTTCTGTATTTTGGTGGTATGTATTCATTTGCGGTGAACTTCCGCTTTATTCTAATGTCCTCAGATGTCAACCTTTGTTTCGTTTTGTGCGAAGAAACCCCTTGTAATTGTTATCTTAAAGAAAATCCAAAAGCCAAGGACAACAAGCGTATCATTAATTTTCTTGAAAAGCTTTTGCTTATTTTCATATAGATGGTATAGAATGGTATTATTTGTTAAACTATATACTGAGTTTTAGAACTTGTTGATATGTTCTCAACCTATAAATTGAAATTGAAGTTTGATTTAATTTATTATAACTCGTATACAGCTATATTTCATTCCTTCAACTCATGTATTATGAACTATAGGTTTTTCGACTTTTTAGCTTCAAACGAAATCGATTATTCTTTGAAAGGACCATCTAGGGACAATCAAGTCATATTGATAAGTAATTAAGCGTACTAAGTTCTGGGCTGAACAAATATGTATTCCTTGATAACGTTAGCTTCTTGTACACGTGAAACAACAAAAATTATAAATTCGATTCATTCCAACCAATTGTTTTATCGTTATATTAGGGAGTTTATTATACGTAAAATTGGTTGAAAATTTTGGAATATTTTACTTGGGCAGTTTTTAAAAATCGATATTTAGACTATATAATTGGGAAATGATTCAGAATCTCAAACATGCCGGTATTTGGAAGTTGTTGTTATATGGTAGTTATATGAAATGTGGCCCCACATTAAAGATTTCTATAGGCTTCACAACTCTCTCCGTCTCACCATAACAATTTATATTCACTCTTTTGAATGTGATCAAGTTAGGGGTCCAAATCAATGAGTATAACTTATGCAGATGGTCAAAATTTGAATTCTTCACAAAAATTTGAAACTATGTTCACAATTTTTGGTACATTGATTGAATATCCACAGAAAACTCTACAGCTGCAAAATTTTTCCAATTTAATATGCAACTGCTATTCCGATTGTAATACCCTTCACTATACATTGTGTGGAGACACTTTAAATTTCTTCTGCTTGTAGCTCATCGAAACACTTAATGAGTATGAAACCCAATAAAATGTATGAATTTATATAAATTTAAACATCTTAAGATTTTGCACAAGATACCTAAAATTCAGATCATGATCATATTATGTATTAAGTTTTATGGGATTATAGACGTGTTGATATAGATCAATTAATGATACCATCCGAGTTTTGGCATTTTAAACAGAATTAGATACAATTTGGTAATTATGGTCCTCACACTTTTTTGCAAATTTTTCGTAATCGGTATCGGTTTCCTTGTATTTAGAATGTTTTCGACTGAAAACCCACGGAATTAACTATTATTTGGAATTTAGGGCTGTCTTTAAGATTATCAACTTTCAATAAAAAAATCTAAACGGGCTGACGTTTCGGTATGGATACCATTTAAGGTATTTATTGAAGTTTTACTATGTTGTGCTTCAATTTTATACTCTCCACCATACATAGTATGGAGGGTATATTAAATTCGTCATTCCGTTTGTAACTCATCGAAATAATCATTTTAGACCGAACAAAGTATATATATTCTTGATCAGCGTAAAATTCTAAGACGATTTAGCCCTGTCCGTCCGTCTGTCCGTCTGTTGTAATCACGCTACAGTCTAAACGAATTAAGATAGGAAGCTAAAATTTTGCACTTTTGCCTGCAGGCAGGTCAAGTTCGAAGATGGGCTATATCGGTACACGATATCGTATAGCCCCCATATAACGGTACTCTCCGATATTCGGTATTTTGAAGATGTTGACCACATTTTATAATGGAATTGTCTGAAAATTCACACAAGTAGTTCCTTGTGAATACTTTACCTGAGAGAGAATTGTCTATATAGGTCCACGATATCGTATATCCCCCGATATTCGGTATTTTGATAACTTTAACCACATTTTTTAACGGAATTGTCTGAAAATCCACACAAAGAGTTCCTTGTGGGTACTTTATACCTCGGCAGAGTATTATCTATATAGGTCCACGATATCGTATAACCCCCATATAACGGTACCCCCCGGTATTCGGTATTTTGACGATTTTAGCCACAATTTTTCAATGGAAGTGTCTGAAATTTCAGAAAAGGAGTCCCTTGTGACTATTCTACCCTCTGAAAAGGTCCACGATATCTACCCTCTACCCTCTGAATAGATCCACGATATCGTATATCCCGCATATAACTGTACCCCCCGATATTCGGTGTTTTGATGATATTAGCCACATTTTTCAACGGAATTGTCTGAAAATCCGTGCAAGGAGTTCCTTATGGGTACTTTATACTTCGGATGAGAATTATCTATATCGGTCGACTATATCGTATATCTCCCATATAACGATACCCCCGATATTCGGTATTTTGATGATTTTAGCCACATTTTCAAATCGTATTGTCTGAAAATCCGCACAAGGGGTTCTTTGTGAGCACTGTACTCCCTGAAAGGGAATTGTCTGTATAGGTCCGCAATATCGTATATCCCCCATATAATGGTACCCTCGATATTCAGTAGTTAGATGATTTTAGCCACTTTTTTTCAAAGGAATTATCTGAAAATCCACACGAGGAGTTCCTTGTGAGTACTTTACACCCAGACATAGATTTGTCTTAATAGGTCCACAATATCATATATACCCCCATATATCGGCACATTCCTATATTAGATATTGTAAAGATTAAAAAAAATTAATGGATTTTATTTTTTTGAAAATTTTCTAATTCGATCCAAATGTTGGAGGGTATTCAAAGTTCGGCCCGGTCGAACTTACTGCTTTTTACTTGTTTTGTTTAAGGTACTCATTTACAGAAAATACTTGAAATTGGTTTACGTTTTGGTACAGCCTTATGTAAATTTTCTGCCCGATTTTAGTTATTTTGAATACTTCTACAGATTTTTCGTATACTCAAGTATATCGCGACATTTTAAATATTAGTTAATAATTTTAATATTTATTCCACATTTTCACCAGGTTTGTAAACAAAAAGGTATTTATATCGAAATTTACATAAGTTATATTCTTCTTTTGTGAACTAATGTAATTATTTCATTAATGTGTTCCCATCATAATAAACACACATATAAACGACTGGTTCTACATCAATATAAATAAATTTCTATTAGCGAAATTACTTAGCTCAGAGCGAAATTCAGACTGGAGCAAACTCACATCGTGGTTGCCTGAAATACTTAAAAGCAGAAAGGAATGTGATTATGATTTGCAGACGCGACAATGTTGTCTTGTCTGGTGTGGTGGTAAAAATAAGAACAACAGCTAAAGTAACCATAAAAGTCGTTTACACTTCATACCACAAATAAATAATACTTATTTGATTGTCATTTTAGACAGCCAAATTAATAATTAATTCGTAATAAGAGCAGACAACAAAGACCAGAAAAGAATCACGAAGTCATTGCACCAGAAACACACGTCTATACAGGACTGTAAAAAGAAAAAAACCTAAAAATTATGCTTTAGAAGATTTGTTGGGTCTGCGAATCATAGAAAGAAATAAGAAATTCAATATTTCAAATATTTTCACTGAATGAATGCCAGACATCTCCTTGACATGGGATTTATTTCAGCAACTGTTGTTGTTGCATTTAGGATATATGATTACCATTTCAAAATAAAAATTTTGTTTAAAATGTGTAGCGTGCCACATGAATAATGAAATTCGATTTCAAGTACTCAGGCTGTATATGAAAGTCACCATGATTCTATGGAAACGATTTTACGAATGTTTGCGGGTAATTAGCAAACTTCCTGTTTCATTTCGAAAGGAAGTAAGATAAATGAATGGAAGTATTCTAATATAGTAAGAAAATGATTTGCTGGAATATTTATTTTCAGTTGGTTGTTTAAAATAGGAAATAGTCTGAAACAAATATTTAGTATTTAATTCAGGCTTCTATGAGAATTTACATTGTTCTTCAGTGTTTTGCAAGAAATGCTTTTATTTCCGGAAGCTTACTTAAAATGTAACACAGACTTAGACAGTTTCCGCTCCAAACAATATTATGATTGGTGTAAAAAACCAAAAAAAATGTTTCAGGTGTTATGTAAATTGGAGAATTCAGTTAAAATTTTCCAAATACCATAAAGTAGCCGATACTATCATACAGGGTGAAATAAAAAAACTGCAACAAAGTCAAACGCCATAATTTTTGCATATTGTTTGTAAATTTTATTGTATGAAAGCAAAAAATGTCGGAATATGGCCTTCCAACGGCCAATGAAACCATCACACACTTGCGTTGGACTATTGTATCCAACGGATTGGTATCCGGAGATTTTTCTGGCCATTGTGCGCTGGAAATGAGGCGAGGAACCTCATTTTGTAACCATTCTTGGGTAGCGCATGCTGGGTGCGATAATGCTGAGTCCTGTTGGAATGTCTAAGGTCAGCAGAAAAAATGTTTGAGTGTCCAAGGCTTTAATACACCCTCCAAACAATTTTCGCGATAATATTCGGCATTTATTCTGATGCCACCTTCGATTCATACGAGCCATCACTATGGCCGGCGCTTGAGTTCTTGTGGCCAACCGAAGGTGCATATTTTCAGCTGACCTGTTTGGCAAGTAAACACGATAATTTTGTTTGTTTACAAACTGCTGGACAACGAATGGGTTATCATCGGAGAAAACCAAATTCGGCAGTTCACCACTTTCGGCCAAGCGAAGCAATTCTTTAGCTCTATTGAGTCTATTTTCTTTCTGTTGCGGTGTAAGTTCTTGCACTTTTTGGAATTTCAATGGCCTTACCCGAGCTCATTTTTCAATATTTGCCAAATGGAATATTGCGATATGTTCAGCTCACTAGCCATCACGAATAACTCTTTTTGTCTTCGGACGAGTGGCTTAGAAATGTCAGCAGTCTGAAGTTGGTTCGGGGTTGCCCATATTCGAAGGACCCATCTGGCAACGCCATAACTTTTGACAGAGATGTCACATCGCTTAATGATATACCGCGTTTGAAGCGTCAGTCCCAGCAGATGTTTACCATACAAGCCACGCGAGCGCTCTGAAATAGTTGAAATTTACATTCAACAGAAGAAGTCAATTGTGAAAACTAAACGTGCTTTTAAAACATTAAGAACACCATTAAGCGTTTATACGAAAAATTTTCGACTGGTAAGGCTCTTTCTAACCCGAAGAGGCCATATAAAAGTCGACCAAGACGTTCCCCAAGAACATCCCAAAAACGTCGTTCACAGCAGTTGGGCATGGCTCGCTCTACTTTACAACGGATTATGCGCATTGATTTGCATTTGTTCCCTTACAAAATTCAATTGACGCAAAGAATGTTGCCTGAGGACAAGCCTCGTCGATTGGAATGGGCCCAAAAAAACATGGGTCCGTCGAATATGGGCAACCCTGTATTTGCAGCGAAGAATTAAGTGCTTATTATACCCTACACCACAAGGTGGTCAGGGTATTATGTCTTTGTGCATTTGTTTGTAACAGGCAAAAGGAAACGAGATAGACCCATAGTTCCTTTTGATGATCTGCATAGAATCACTTTCTGAGTTGATTTATGCATGTCAGTCCGTCTGTCCGTCCGTCCGTCCGTCTGTCCATGTATTCTTGTGAACAAAATGCAGGTCGCATTTATTATCCGATTGAGATGAAACTTTGCAAACAACATTTGTTTGGCCCAAGGACGAACCCTATTGAAATTGGAGATAATCGGTAAAAATTTAGATATAGCTCCCATATATATCTTCGTCCGATTTGCCTTTTATTGTGCACCAAACGTGTAATATCAGCCCGAATAGTATGGAATTTTGCACATACAACAAATTAGGCCTGAAAATAAGTATGCCAAATTTTATCGAAATCGGTTCAGATATAGCTATAGCTCCCATATATATTGTTCATCCGATTTGTTATTTTTGTCCTCCGCAGCCGTAATATGCACTCTGTAACAGCAATATTTGGGGAAATATATCAAATGCAGCTCAGAAATACCTTTGCTAAATTTTATCGAGATCGGTTCAGATTTGGATATAGCTCCCATATATAACTTCGTCCGATTTACCATTTATTGTGCACCAAACGTCTAATATTCGTCCAAATGGGATTGAATTTGGCACGTACGACCGAATAGAGTCTAGAAGGTAGTATGCCAAATTTGGTGAAGATCGGTTCAGATATAGCTATAGCTTCCATATATATTGTTCATCCGATTTGTTGTATTTGTTACCCACAGCCGTAATATGCATTCCGCAACAACGATATTCAGGGAAATATATCAAATACAGCTCAGAAATATCTTTGCCAAATTTTATCGAGATCGGTTCAGATTTGGATATAGTTCCCATATATATTTTTATCCGATTTCAAATTAATTTCGCACCAAATGGGCAATACAAGTCCGAATTTAAAAGATACAAATGCTTCGGCATATTTAGTCCTTTGAATTTTAAATTATAATTATAATCATAGCGTGTATGGTTGAATTCTCCCATAAAAAACTTTTAATTATTAAGTGGAGCTCAACTAAATTAGCAAAGTGGTGTAGGGTATCATAAAATCGGCCCCGCCCGACTTTAGGACTTTCTTTACTGGT
The DNA here is from genome assembly GCF_030504385.1 of Musca domestica. Taxonomy (NCBI): domain Eukaryota; kingdom Metazoa; phylum Arthropoda; class Insecta; order Diptera; family Muscidae; genus Musca; species Musca domestica. The sequence continues at coordinate 139,407 of NW_026712279.1, forward strand.
TTTGAGTGATGTATTTTTGCTGAATTTTTGCTGTCATATTCTTAGTATTCTTATGATACCAATGGGCATATAATTTTTGATAGTATCTTGTGAAAGCTGGCCGCATCCATAGATTTTGTATAGTTAACCCAATCCTTCGTTTTTCAGTCTTGATTTGACTTAATATATTTCAAAGCTAAAATTTTATATGTTGTAATAGGCACAGCCTTTCGTTTTACATGTCTTAAATAATCTGGATCTGGACCGACTGTTATCCCCCCTATGCTGGTATTTATTTTGATCCTTTTCTTGAAATCTCTCACTCAAGTTGGTATTTATACCCTACACCACATAGTGGTAAGGGTATTATGTCTTTGTGCATTTGTTTGTAACATGGAGAAGGAAACGAGATAGACCCATAGTTACTTTTGAGAACCTTTATAGAATCACTTTCTGAGTCGATTTATGCATGTCCGTCCGTCTGTCCGTCCGTCCGTCCGTCTGTCCATGTATTCTTGTGAACAAAATGCAGGTCGCATTTATTATCCGATTGAGATGAAATTTTCCAAACAATATTTTTTTGGCCCAAGGACGAACCCGTCGATTTATGCATGTCCGTCCGTCTGTCCGTCCGTCCGTCCGTCCGTCCGTCTGTCCAAATTTAGATATAGCTCCCATATATATATTTCATCCGATTTGACCTTTAAGTTCCTCACATTCCTACTATGCACTCCACAACCGTGATATTTGGTACCACGTATTAGATGGAGCACAGAAATAGCTGTTTTAAATTTTATTGAAATCGGTTCAGATTTGGATATAGCTCCCATATATATCTTCATCCGATTTCGGGTTAATTGACCACCAAATGACCAATATCAGCCCAAATGGCCCGAATTTTGGCACATGTGACCGAGATTAGCCTTAAAGCAAATACAACAAATTTGGAGAAAATCGGTTCAGAAACAGCTATAGCTCCCATATATATCTTCATCCGATTTCGGGTTAAATGTGCACCAAATGTCCACTATCAGTCCAAATTACCTGAATTTTGGCACACCCAACCGAGTTCGGCCTAGAAGCAAGTATATCAAATTTGGAGAAAATCGGTTCAGATATAGCTATAGCTCCCATATATATCTTTCATCCGATTTGGTGTTTAAGCCTCTCACATTCGTAATATGCACTCCACAAGAATGATATTTGGTACCAGATATAAGATACAGCCCCGAAATAGCTGTTTGTAATTTTATCGAAATCGGTTCAGATTTGGATATAGCTCTCATATATATCTTCATCCGATTTCGGGTTAAATGTGCACAAAATGGTCAATATCAGCCCAAATCACCAGTCTAGAAGAAGAAGAAGAATACGTAAAATTTGGAGAAACCCGGTTCAGAGTTAGCTATAGTTCGTAAAATGCACGATAGAAATAGATAGATTTTGATTTTGTACCAAATATCTCATAGAGCTCTGAAATGCCCTGTATAAACCTTTTTACGAGAGCTCTACTAAATATGCATAGTGGTGTGGGGTATCATATAGTCGGCCCCGCCCGACTTTTGAGCTTTCCTTACTGGTTTAATATTAACATATGTATATCCAAAACACATTTTTATACCCTATACCACATAGTGATAAGGGTATTATGTCTTTGTGCATTTGTTTGTAACATGGAGAAGGAAAAGAGATAGACCCATAGTTACTTTTGAGAACCTTCATAGAATCACTTTCTGAGTCGATTTATGCATGTCAGTCCGTCTGTCCGTCCGTCCGTCCGTCTGTCCATGTATTCTTGTGAACAACATGCAGGTCGCATTTATTATCCGATTGAGATGAAATTTTCCAAACAATATTTTTTTTGGCCCAAGGACGAACCCTATTGAAATTGGTGAGAATCGGATCAAATTTAGATATAGCTCCCATATATATCTTCATCCGATTTCGGGTTAAATGTGCACCAAATATTCACTATCAGTCCAAATTACCTGAATTTTGGCACACCCAACCGAGTTCGGCCTAGAAGCAAGTATATCAAATTTGGAGAAAATCGGTTCAGATATAGCTATAGCTCCCATATATATCTTTCATCTGATTTGATCTTTAAGTCCCTCACATTCCTACTATGCACTCCACAACCGTGATATTTGGTAACAGGTATTAGATGGAGCACAGAAATAGCTGTTTTAAATTTTATCGAAATCGGTTCAGATTTGGATATAGCTCCCATATATATCTTCATCCGATTTCGGGTTAATTGACCACCAAATGGCCAATATCAGCCCAAATGGCCCGAATTTTGGCACATGTGACCGAGATTAGCCTTAAAGCAAATACAAAAAAATTTGGAGAAAATCAGTTCAGAAACAGCTATAGCTCCCATATATATCTTCATCCGATTTCGGGTTAAATGTGCACCAAATGTCCACTATCAGTCCAAATTACCTGAATTTTGGCACACCCAACCGAGTTCGGCCTAGAAGAAAGTATATCAAATTTGGAGAAAATCGGTTCAGATATAGCTATAGCTCCCATATATATCTTTCATCCGATTTGGTGTTTAAGCCTCTCACATTCGTAATATGCACTCCACAAGAATGATATTTGGTATCAGATATAAGATACAGCCCAGAAATAGCTGTTTGTAATTTTATCGAAATCGGTTCAGATTTGGATATAGCTCCCATATATATCTTCATCCGATTCCGGGTTAATTGTGCACCAAATGGCCGATATAAGTCCAAATGGACTGAATTTTAGTACATCGGACCAAATTCAGCCTAGAAGCAAGTATATCAAACTTGGTGAAAATCGGTTCAGATATAGATATAGCAACCATATATATGTTTCATCCGATTTAGAGTTTTAGTCCCATACATTCGTAATATTCACTCCACAACCGTGATATTTGGTACCAGGTATTAGATGGAGCACAGGAATAACTGTTTTAAAATGTTCTGAAATTCTCTGTATAAACCTTTTTACGAGAGCTCTACTAAATATGCATAGTGGTGTAGGGTATCATACAGTCGGGCGGGGCCGACTATATGATACCCTACACCACTATGCATATTTAGTAGAGCTCTCGTAAAAAGTTTATACAGGACAAAAAAAAAAAAGGTTTAAAAGTAAACCAGTAAGGAAAGCTCAAAAGTCGGGCGGGGCCGACTATATGATACCCTACACCACTATGCATATTTAGTAGAGCTCTCGTAAAAAGGTTTATACAGGGCATTTCAGAGCTCTATGAGATATTTGGTACAAAATCAAAATCTATCTATTTCTATCGTGCATTTTACGAACTATAGCTATCTTTGAACCGGGTTTCTCCAAATTTGACGTATTAGCTTCTAGACTGGTGATTTGGGCTGATATTGACCATTTAGTGCACATTTAACCCGAAATCGGATGAAGATATATATGAGAGCTATATCCAAATCTAAACCGATTTCGATAAAATTTAAAACAGATATTTCTGTGCTCCATCTAATACCTGGTACCAAATATCACGGTTGTGGAGTGCATAGTAGGAATGTGAGGGACTTAAAGATCAAATCAGATGAAAGATATATATGGGAGCTATAGCTATATCTGAACCGATTTTCTCCAAATTTGATATACTTGCTTCTAGGCCGAACTCGGTTGGGTGTGCCAAAATTCAGGTAATTTGGACTGATAGTGAATATTTGGTGCACATTTAACCCGAAATCGGATGAAGATATATATGGGAGCTATATCTAAATTTGATCCGATTCTCACCAATTTCAATAGGGTTCGTCCTTGGGCCAAAAAAATATTGTTTGGAAAATTTCATCTCAATCAGATAATAAATGCGACCTGCATTTCGTTCACAAGAATACATGGACAGACGGACTGGGTCCTTCGTGTTAAGCTGATTATATCAAAGGCTAAATTGGGTTCAGGGTGTAAAAGAAAATGGGAGAAATGAGGGTTAAGCTCTTGGGGTGAATTCGATGATTTTTTATGTTTGGTTTTCAATCTTGCCAAAGGTCGCAGCTGGTGTAAATTTTTTGCTACTAGGTATTATAGAAATCTACTTTTGTTGTTGGTTTAAAAACATTAGTGTATAAAGGATGGATGACAATGTTTGGAAAATGCAACCTGCACAACACAAATATATTATATATCATTTTTCTGGGATTTTTTTACTTTTGTTGAAGTTAGTCGTAGATGATTAGTCTACAGTCGCCTATAAGTATAAATGGATAAAGGACTGTCACGTGATAACAGTGCTGATAATAGTGCTAAATATCTCCCAGTAATTGGAAAGTTATAAATTATGAGTTCTAGCCATGAACATATTTTTAAAACTATATTAAACTATGTGAATCCCATTTGAGTTGTTTTTTTTTTAACAAACCCACCATTTATTCATGAAAACATTGAAACTATATTGTTACTATAAATGTTACCAAGAGTGGTCGAGCGCAATTTTTTTTAATAGTCAAATAAGGAATAATATAAAATTTGAGTGTTTGAAACTGAAAGAGGGTACCTTTTGAAGAATTTAATCTTTTTTGAAATGTTCATCGTATTGTATACGAAATTTCAATGTTGAACATTTCCAACCTTTGTAGAAATTACGCTATTGGTATTTTTTATACCTTCCACCATACATAGTATGGAGGGCATATTAAGTTCGTCATTCCGTTTGTTACTCATCGAAATAATAATTTTAGACCCAATAAAGTATATATATTCGTGATCAGCGTAAAATTCTGTCCGTCGGTTGCAATCACGGTACAGTCAAAACGAATTAAGATAGGAAGCTAAAATTTTGCACAGACCTGTCATTTGTCTGCAGGTAGGTCATGTTCGAAGATGGACTATATCGGTCCACGATATCGTAAGGCCCCCATATAACGGCAACCCCCGATAGTGAGAATTTTGATGATTTTAGCTACATTTTTCAATGGAATTGCCTGAAATTCTACACAAGGAGTTCCTTGTAAGTAGTTTACCCCCTAAAAGAGAACTGTCTAAATAGGTTCATGATATCGTATAGCCACCATATAACGGTACCCCCCATTATATTCGGAATTTTGATATTTTAGCCACATTTTTCAACGGAATTGTCTGAAAATCCGCATAAGGAGTTCCTTGTAAATATTTTATCCCCTGGATAACCTTATATAGTCCATGGTGCGTATTTTTTTACGGTCTGTAATTAAAGTAGGCATGTAATGAAAATAAAAATTGACATATTCTTGAAAATTACCAAGCTATCGAAAAATATTTTTGAAACCCATAATTACGAATTGGACATTTATCAACCACCATGGGAACACGAAAAGTAAATTTTAACAAAATCTAATGTAATATCTACACCATTGCCTAAACTTAGCGGCACCATTATATTTGGAACGAAAAATCCGATATGTTACATGCACAAGAGACCAACATGTAACATAACAATATATTTTAAAATATGTGACTAAAGAGCTGAAAGAAGTACAATTGCAAGATACCAACATCATATTAATTCAAGAGTCCAATTCACATGGCGCCGCTGTATGAGGTATACTAAGTTGTGGATCTACATTAACATATTTCTCTAAGGCATATTTAAATCAATTCGGAGCCAATATGGAACGTCAAAGTAAGTGTGATTTTAAATGGTGTCAAAAGACGGTGTTGCCTTTATAAAAGATCTTATGTCAAATAGTTAAAAGACGCATTGAAACCCAAAATGTAAAAGGAATATTTTGAAAAATGTATGAAAATGTTTGTAATATCATTGAGGGGGTCAGTACCGAATCTTAGACATGTATAGCTCGGTTTTGAATTCATATCTATTCATTTTATTTTGGTTGTGCAGAACGAATTTAGCCCAGCATATTCTTCATTAATATGGACATTCCCAATTATTGCTTATATGGACCGTCAAAATAGTTCTTATCTCATATTAGCTTTCAAAAGCATTTTTAATGTACATTATAAATCTAATAGGGATATCCAAAATTCCTTATAAGTACAAAACTATATGTCAATTTTTTTTGTATAAAAATCCTCATAAATAATATTTGGGAATTACAAAAGGATTATTTATTATTCTATGTATTTAGCTATAATATTCCTTATAAGTCTGTTTTTAAAAAGATGCTGGGTCTTCATTATGAATCTAAAATTAGAGTCCACATACACCTTCCGAGAAATTTCTTATAAAAAGGTGATTAAGTTGCTTTTCTTAAAATAATTCCAACAGATTCTACAAATTAATCTCTGATACTATTCCAATATTAATTACCAAATTACGAGCATGTATACCTTTAACAGATATTCGTATCTAGTATATACTTTCCACAGAAAAAATGAAAATAGAAATAAAAAAATAAAAATCATAAAGAATTAGACTTTTGTCCACTGTGCGTAAAAAATTCTAAGTGGTGTGAGGACGTCTTTCAAACACACACACACAATTGCTATAAGTTTGGCCCAACACATGTGTTGTTTGCCCAATATATATTTCTCTATTTGTTTTGCCAATATTTTTTTTATTTCTTCGTTGGGAAGTCTTTCGGAGTTTCAGGAAGTATTGTTTGACATTGCATCTTCGAGTTCTTCAGTTGTTTCTCTTTCTGCACTGTATTGTGTATGATAGATAGCACCCAATCCAGCGACAAATGGCTCATAATTTATGATGTGCTCTTTTTCTTGTGCCATCTGTCCGCACGCCCTCTGTTACGATTTTTTTGAAAGCGCCCAAGTTTGAACTTTTGCCATAAGTTCTTCCGATTTGTTAGTTTTCTATATTTGTTAGGCGATAACATTGTAATATATGAAAGCAAACAATGTGTATGAAAAGTTTGCAATAATCGTTGTTTTCCTGGAAACGCAAGGAGTTGGAGATGAGATATGAGAGTTTAAATGTTAGTTACAGCCAACAACTGATTGGAGTTGGTGACCTGCTGTTATCCGCAGTTCCCATGACTTCCGTTTCTTTTGTTACTAATAGCAATATTTGGCATTGAATTTCAATATATTTATTGGTAAGAATTTTTTTTTCGATATTTAAGATAAGTTTTGTAGAAAACTTTTTGGCTAAAACAAATATATGATGACGTTTTTAACGCGGATTTGTTATTTTTCTAGGAACACAAGTTGTGTTTTGTTTTATTATAAATTATGATTGTCTGCAATTTTAAAAATTTACAGTATAGCTCGAATTTAAATTTTTTTTAAGCATAATAAAGCAAGTGAAAAGTTATCAATCGGGTTTGCCGACAGATATATACCCACTGTTCGTTTATTTAAATATATTTTGATTAGTGTTATGATTATTCATAGTGTTGACCCTTTATGGGGGAGCTTCCAAAGCAGTGGGCCAATGTTTTCCACTTTGTATCAGACCTAAGTCTGATATATAAGTCTGATATATATAAGATTTTATTATGAAGTAGTCGATCTTCATTCGCCTTTATATAAGATATATAGTAATTTTTGGAAAATGTAGAAATGTGCGTGAGGTACCATATATGGTGGTCCGAATTATTACAAATCATCGAATACTGAAAAAAATATTGCGATGAGCAATATTTAAAATATCAAAATTTAAAGCTTTTCTGGGGGAGGTACTTAAAGGAGGGAGCAGATGAATTCTGTTAAAAGAAACATCTTCAGATCTGTTGTTAATAGATATATTGTGATATGTAAAATTTGAAGGGAAGCGGATGTTTACTTCGCATTTATGAGCGTATTAGTTATACAAAATGTTGACTCATATTGGGGGAGGTACAAAAGGAGTGGACCGATGTATCCCATCTTCACAGCATATCTTGTGGTAGTAGAAATATTAGAATGTGTGAAGATAAAAGAGAATCGGATGTTAACTACGCATTTACGAGCATATTGGTTATTCAAAATTTTGACCCATTGTACCAGCAGGAATTGTCTGACATATTCCATCTTCACACCTGTTTATGTGTTAATAGAAATATTGGGATGTGCCAAGTTTGAAAATAATCGAATGCTCATTTCGCGTTTTATGAATTACCAGAAGAAGTGGACCGATGTATTCCAACTTCACACCAGCTCTTCTGTAAAGAAAAATGTTGTCATAATAATTAAAAATGTTGACCCTTTGCGATGGAGGTACATGGTGGGGTGGGTCGATATTCTCCATTTTCACACCTGAGAGACCACTAATACAAATAATGGGATTTTCAAAACATAATTGGATGATCCTCTGTTGTTCTATACGAAAATTATTTTCTCTGAAAATGTTGACCTTTTGTGGTGGAGGTACCATAATAACTGGACCTATATTCTCATCTTCGAACTCGATCTAAATTTGATAATAATATAATGACGTACCAAATTTCGATCAAATCGGATACTTTCTTCGTGCGCACCAGCCGGCCAGATAGACAGAGAGAGAGACGGACGGACGGGCACCTCTAGATCGACTCCAAATGACTTGAAACTAAAACCGTTATTTCGATGACGTACGTTTAGGCCATATCTAATGATATATGTACCCTTTGTAGTCATATGGCTGAGAGTATAATAAAATGGTTTCCTCTAGAAAGTCTTACGTCATAAGAATATATTTTGGTATATGTCATTGACTGCATGTAGGTAAATGAACAATAAAGCTCCCTAAATGAACATCAATAATCCATCCAATATTAACTGAAGTATTCAGCCTTATTATGGCCAATACTTATGTTAAACAATGGAAGTTAATACAGCACAGATTGTGTTCTTTATTTGAATTTACAATGCATTAGTCCTATAAGAAGGGTTTAGTTATATTTTGAAATGACTTGCCGATGATTTGAAACATCGAATTCCTAGTGGATATTTCATGCGTCATATTTCCGTACAAAATTTTAGAAAACTAAATAGTATAGACCCTCAAAAAAAAAAAAAAAAAAAAAGTAAAAAAAACATTAAGATCGGCCGGGCCAAACTTGTAATGCCCTCCACCTAAGGGTAAAGGGAACATTAGAGCCCATTATGACCCACATATACCAATTTTAGACATATTCATTGGAAAATGTGCCAAAAATCTTCAAAATATCGACTATCAGGAGGTACCGATATAGGGGGGCTATACCAAATCGCAGACTTAAACATGAAATATTTCGCCAAAGGAGCTTGAACCCATTATGACCCACAAATACCAATTTTCATACAAATCGGTGAAAAAATGTGGCAAAAATCATCAAAATCATGTAATATCGGGAGGTACCGTTATATGGAGAACAAAGCGTGGATCTATAATTACAATGATTCACCACACGAACAAGGACCCATTATGACCTACAAATACCAATTTTTAGACAAATCAGTGAAAAATGTGTCAAAAACCATCAAAATACCGAATATCGGGAGGTACCTTTATATTGGGGCTATACCAAAGCGTGGACCTATATATGCAATGTCTCGCCACACGAACTGGAATCCGTTATGACCTACAAATACCAATTTTCAGACAAATCCGTGAAAAAATGTGGCATAAATCATGAAAATACCGAATATCGGGAGGTACCGTTATATGGGGACTATACCAAAACATGGACCGATATATCTCATTTTCAATACCAACCATCCTAAACGCAATACAAATTGCTCTGCTAAATTTTGGCGCTCTACGTCAAATAATGTGGGCAGACAGACGTACGGACAGGGTTAAATCGACTTAGAATTTTATGCTGATTATGAATATATGTACTTTATGGGGTCTACGACGAATATTTAAGGATGTTACAAACGGAATGACTTAATATACCCTCTTTTCCATGGTGGAGGGTATAAAAAACAACTGTCATCTATTACAATTCTGACGACTTAAATACATTTCAACAACATTATTATTGTTTTGCAAAAAAAAAAAAACTTTCACCAAAGTCCTCCTACTGTCCACTTACTGTCAACCTTCATTGGCTTAAGAATTATAAATGACATTTTCCGAACATACTGGCACTATCTAAATACTTCGATTGTCGCCATGTTGATATGAAGGTCTAACCAAAAATCCAACAAAAACATTCCTTTGGCCAAATTATTCAATATACATGTATACATACATGCTGGGCACGTATCACTTATCCGTATCCTTTTGTCCAACAGCACCACAAAGTTATTGGAGTCGTAAATTATATCAAGAGTAGACACTGTCTATATTAGCAGCCTTATACTAACAAAACTGTTAATTTCGTTTCGGTTTCGTTTTTGTTTTAGAAAGTGAGAGTGGTAAGGGTTGGGGATTTTTTAAGCAGTCGACCACAGGAATATGTGAAACTTTAAGCGTGTTTTGCACTGGCTATGTCCATCCGTGTATTTGAACATTTAATTATAGCAAATGTGCCATTCAGTAGGAATGTTTCTTTATTGTCTCATTTATGGTCATATCTGGCTTAAATAGTGGACTAGGACGTTTTCTTCAATAAATACGTTAATTCGTATGATCGATTATATCATAAATATAATCGATTTCACGGGACCATGGGACCGTATTTGTAATTCATCATAGCCAATAAAAGTCCATACAATCGCTTCCCTTCATAATATAAATAATATAGTTTGCTTGTGGCTTAGAACGCACACGAACTTTAGTGACCCTTTCGTAATTGAAAACTTTTTTTCCGACACTGTATCAACAACATCTATAATTACTACATTTACACACCTATCCTAAAGCCAAATAATTACAAGAGGATTTAATCTAAACGAAGGTGCACATGTAGATGAGAATCATAAAGAATGGGTTAAACGCTTGCAAGCAACTGTGAATTTTCTCAAAAGTAATTAATGTTTTTGGAATGGTGATAACGATTCCATCATGGGCTTCCATATCCAGAATTAACAATAATATAATATTTGCAAGTGTTTTAAAAAATCCATAACAATTGAATTTGATGCGATATATGCGACTGTATGGACGAACGACTATATGCATTGCATGGGAATTTTTTTGCTTTTCCAAAACTGTAATATGTAACATGCATCAATTATATACAGTTAGAGATTTCATATACATCAAGGAATACCTCTGTGAAATTTAGTTGAAAGCGTTTCAGATTTAGACATAGATCCCACATATATGATCGCTTCAACTCCAGATTCAAACTGTTCCTTTGACGCAATATTTGGATTGAGATATGAAGCATGTCCTGTAATATTTATTCCCTACACCACAAGGTGGTCAGGGTATTATGACTTTGTGCATTTGTTTGTAACATGGAGAAGGAAGCGAGATAGACCCATAGTTATTTTTGAGGATCTCCATAGAATTATCTGAGTTGATTTATGCCTGTCAGTCCGTCTGTTCGTCCGTCCGTCTGTCCATGTATTCTTGTGAACAAAATGCAGGTCGCATTTATTATCCGATTGAGATGAAATTTCCCAAACAAGATTTGTTTGGCTCAAGGACGAACCCTATTGAAATTGGATATAATCGGTCAAAATTTAGATATAGCTCCCATATATATCTTCGACCGATTTACTTTTTTGTGTGCACCAAACGTCTAATATTTGCCCAAATGGTATGGAATTTGGCACATACGACCAAATTGAGTCTGGAAGGTAGTATGCCAAATTTTGTGAAGATCGGTTCAGATATAGCTATAGCTCCCATATATATTGTTCATCCGATTTGTTGTATTTGTTACCCACAGCCGTAATATGCACTCCGTAACAACTTTGAATTTTAAATTATAATCATAGGGTGTATGATTGAATTCTCCCATAAAACCTTTTAATTGTTATGTGGAGCTCAACTAAATTAGCAAAGTGGTGTAGGGTATCACAAAATCGGCCCGCCCGACTTTAGGACTTTCTTTACTGGTTTTATACTATCGAACCCCAAAAATGTCTGTCTCTTCACCTCTTTCGAAAGGAGTATCCAGTTTGCACATTCCAACATTCGTTAGAATATTTAGATGAGACATAGATCAGTTTTTAAAATGGAAATATTGACATATTGTTTCTTGTACCTCCCCTCAAAAAGAGAAATAATTTTAAGAATTATAACTCTCGTCAAATGTGAAATCATGTCCGATTTTAAACAAACTTGGCATATCTCAATATGTTTGCCTATATCATAGAAGGTGTGAAGGAGGTACCCGATATAGTTCACACATGGTCATCGATGCATTTAGATAGGAATAGGACACTCATAATTGTACCTTTTTTGGTACCTCCCCACAAAATTTCAAACATGTAGAAAAATAATACATAATCAGACACATACACTACCCGATACAATCCATAATTGTAGTGATACATTCTTCACATATAAACGTTTTTATCTAACATTTCAGCTTTGTCCAATTCTAATTAATTTCTTGTAAATAAATTGTAATAAATTGTAAATTGTAATTGTTTATAAAATCCTAAATATCGTATGAACTAGTAAAATAGTATCAGTCGATTTTGCCGACAGATTTATACCCCCAGCCTTGAGTTATGAACGTGACAGATTTGGACTATATCGACTACTTCTTATACTTTATATGAGATATGTGCAAATTTTCGGAAAATGGAAATATGCGTCAGGTAACAGATATAGCGGACTAAAGTATTCCATTTTCATACTTCATCTAATAAAGATAAACAAGTAAAAAAGCAGTAAGTTCGGCTGGGCCGAACTTCGAATACCCTTCACAATTTGGAACGAATTAGAAAATTTTAAAAATAAAATCCATTAAAAATTCTGTTAAAATATTTAAAATATCTAACATCGGCAGGTGCCGAAATATGGGGGGATAAACGATATTGTGGACCTATATAGACAATTACCTCTCAGGGGTTAAATTGCTCACAATAGGAAAATATGGCTAAAATCGTCAAAATACCGAATATCGGGGGTACCGTTATATAGGGGATATACCATATCGTTAACCTATATAGAGAATTCTCTGTCAGGGGGTAAAGTGCTTACAAAGAGCCTCTTGTGTACACTTTCAGACAATTCCGTTGAAAAATGTAACTAAAATCATCAAAATACCGAATATTGGGGGGTACCGTTATATGGGGCTATACTATATCGTGAACCTATATAGATAATTCTCTTCCGAGGTGTAAAGTACCCACAAGGTACTCCTCACAAGGTATTCCTCGTGTGGATTTCCAGACAATTCCGTTGAAAATGTGGGTAAAATCAGCAAAATACCGAATATCGGGGGGTACCGTTATATGGGGGATATACGATATTGTGTACCTGTATAGATAATTCTCTTCTAAGGGATAAAGTACTCACAAGGAACTCCTTGTGTGGATTTTAAGACAATTCCATTGAAAATGTGGCTAACATCATCAAAATACCGAATATCGGGGGGTACAGTTATATGGGGGCTATACGATATCGTGGACCTATATAGATAATTCTCTTCCGAGGTATAAAGTACCCACAAGGTACTCCTTTTGTGGATTATAGGATAATTCCGTTGAAAAATGTGGCTAAAATCATCAAAATGCCGAATATCGGGGGTACCGTTATATGGGGCTATACTATATCGTGGACCTATATAGATAATTCTCTTCCGAAGTGTAAAGTACCCACAAGGTACTCCTCACAAGGTACTCCTCGTGTGGATTTCCAGACAATTCCGTTGAAAATGTGGGTAAAATCAGCAAAATACCGAATATCGGGGGGTACCGTTATATGGGGGATATACGATATTGTGTACCTGTATAGATAATTCTCTTCTAAGGGATAAAGTACTCACAAGGAACTCCTTGTGTGGATTTTAAGACAATTCCATTGAAAATGTGGCTAACATCATCAAAATACCGAATATCGGGGGGTACAGTTATATGGGGGCTATACGATATCGTGGACCTATATAGATAATTCTCTTCCAAGGGATAAAGTACTCGCAAGGAACTCCTTGTGTGGATTATCAGAAAATTCAGTTGAAAAATGTGGCTAAAATCATCAAAATACCGAATATCGGGGGGTACCGTTATATGGGGGCTATACGATATCGTGGACCTATATAGATAATTCTCTTCCGAGGTATAAAGTACCCACAAGGTACTCCTTTTGTGGATTATAGGATAATTCCGTTGAAAAATGTTGCTAAAATCATCAAAATGCCGAATATCGGGGGGTACCGTTATATGGGGGCTATACGATATCGTGGACCTATATAGATAATTCTTTTCCGAGGTATAAAGTACCCACAAGGTACTCCTTGTATGGATTTTCAGACAATTCCGTTGAAAAATGTGGGTAAAATCATCAAAATACCGATTATCGGGAGGTACCGTTATATGGGGGCTATACGATATAGATAATTCTCTTCCGAGGTATAAAGTACCCACAAGGTACTCCTTGTGTGGATTTTCAGACAATTCCGTTGAAAAATGTGGGTAAAATCATCCAAATACCGAATATGGGGGGGTACCGTTATATGGGGGCTATACGATATCGTGGACCGATACGATATCTTCCAACTTTACCTGCCTGCAGACAAAAGAGGGATCTGTGCGAAATTTTAGCTTCCTATCTTAATTCGTTTAGACTGTAGCGTGATTACAACAGACGGACGGACAAGGCTAGATCGTCTTAGAATTTTACGCTGATCAAGAATATATATACTTTGTTTGGTCTAAAATGATTATTTCGATGAGTTACAAACAGAATGACGAACTTAATATACCCTCCATACTATGTATGGTGAAGGGTATAAAAATATTGGCAAAATTTGAAGGAATGCAAACATTCGTATCCAATTTTATGCGAAATCATAAAATCCGACAAATTACATATTCATATCAGAATACTGGTTATGAGAAATATTTAGATATAGCAAGTTGTAAGGAATCGCCGACTTGTTTCGCAAGTTATGACATATATAAGTATTGGTAATTGTGACCCTTTGTGAGTGAGGTACCAGAAGAGATTGTCAGATGTATATCATCTTCACGACAGATCTTGCGTTAGCAATAATGTTTGTATGTGGGAAATTTGAGGATATGGATGGATGCATTTGGATGCTTCTTTCGAATTCCTTGAGCGTTTTGTTTTTTTTGTTATTTTTTTTAATCTTGAACCCTATGTGGGGAGGTACCAGAACGAATGGTCCGATCTCTTCCATCTTTATAAAAGATCTTGTATTTATGAAAATATTGAGATATGCCAAATCTGAATGGAATCGGATGTTAATTTAGTGTTTTAAGAGCTTAATGGGTATTCAAAATTTCTACATTTTGTGGGGGAGGTACCAAAAGGAGTGGACCGATATATTCCATCTTAATACCAGATCTTGGGTAAATATAAATATTGGGATGTGTGAAATTTAAAGACAATCGGACTCTTATATCACATTTTATGATAGTTATAATTATTCAAAATTTTGACCATTTGTGGGGGAGGTACTTGATGGAGTGGACCGACATTGTCCATTTTCACACCTGACCTAGCACTGACGCAAATATTAAGAAGTGCAAAGTTGGAGCAAAATAGGATTATGGTTTCTCTTTCGGTGCAAAAAAAAATATTTTTTTTTGAAAAATTTCGACCATTCGTCGGGAGGTACCAGAAGGAGTGGACCTAAATTGCCCATCTCCGAACTCGATCTAAGTTTGACAAAAGTATTACGATGTACCAAGTTTGAACCAAATCGGATACTCCCTTCAAGAGTTATCGTGCGCACAAGCCAGCCAGACAGACGGACGGACATCGCTAGATCGACTCCAAATGTTCTGAAACGGATTTGGTACAAAGACACCTAGGGTCTGAAACCGTTATTTCGACTATGCACGTTTTGACCTATCAAATGATATATACCCTCTGTAACCATATGGCTGAGGGTATAAAAACTGTTCATCTGTAAACTAAAATCGTTGTATAGAATCGAAATATGTAATTCGATTTCTATATACATTTATTTGTACCCGTTTACAATAGAAGTAGAATAAAACATTGCTCAAAATGAGCACTGAGACTTGATGTTGTTTGTTGTAAACTGTATGTAAACAAGCAATGTGACCTTTAAAGAAGATACCATTCTCAACGAAACGCAATATAGACCCACATCCTTAATAACAAGAGGCGCCATTGATACAGATAAACTCGCTTTTCCACATTCTCTCTCAGAGTATAATCCTTTTCTTCACCCGGATAAATACGACATGAATATTTATTTGTATCCTTAAAATGTCATGCATTGTACTTGTTCGACACACAACAAGAAACAACAATAAGAATTATTTGCTTGGAATTTTTATCCTAACACCACGAACTCTATCCTTTGGTGTCGGTTTAGCTAAAGATGTTGTTTATTTTAGTCGAAAGACAGACATAAGTTGTTTCATTGTTAGGATATACAGGCGATTTTTCGTGATGGCATGTTGCATTATTTGCCTGCTTCACTTTAGTTTCGTGTATCACTGTGTTTAAGAAAATGTATTCCCCAGGATGAACTTGTCGTGAATCCCATTTTCCGACGAGTAGTTTTGTGGAATGGATGTCTGGAACTCTTTTTGTTTATTTTGCGTAATTGATGGTGGAATATTTTGTTACAACGTTATTTGTGTTGTTGGAAAATGTGTAAAAATTTCATACTTTAAAGTCTATGTTTTTCTTGTTGTTGTTTAGATCTTATTTACTGCTGGTGCCTTAGTGTTCAAAAAACAAGTTAAAAAGTATCGGTCGGTATTGCCGACAGATATATACCCTCAACCTACGTTAGATTATTTAAATATATTTTGGCTAGTATTACGATTATTCAAATGTTTGACCCTCTATGCAACAGGTTTCGAAGAAATGGGTAAATATTGTCCATTTCGTATTTTATGCCAAATCATAAAAACAGATAAAATTATTGAAAATTGTGACACTATGTGGGTGAGGTGCCAGAAGGGGTTCGAAGATATATACAAATCTTGTGTTAGCAAAATTTTTTTATGTTTGAAATTTGCAGAGAGTTGGATGCTTATTTCGCTTTATTTGAGCGTTTTTTTTTTTTTCAAAATCTTGAACCCTATGTATGGGGGAGGTACCAGAAGAAATGGTTCGATCTATACAATCTTTATAACAGATCTTGTGTTGATAGAAATATTCAGATGTGCCAAGTCTAAATGGAATCGGATGTTAATTTGGCGTTTTATGAGCCACATGGGTATTCAAAATGTGGACATGTTAACACCAGATCTTAGGTTTATAGAAATATTGGGGTGTGTGAAATTTTTAAACGTTTAGTCCTTACATCACATTTTATAAGAGTTATAATTATTCAAAATTTTGACCCTTTGTGGTGGAGGTACTTGATGGAGTGGGCCGATATAGTCCATTTTCGCACCTGACCTAGCACTTACGCAAATATTAGGATTCGCAAAGTTCGAGCAAAATCGGATCATCCTTTCTCTTTCTGTGCACAAAATATATTTTTTGCAAATTCGACCTTTTGTGGGGGAGGTACTTGATGGAGTGATCCGATTTTGTCCATTTTTGCACCTGACCTTGCGCTGTTACAAATATTACGATTTGCAAAGATGGGGCAAAATTGGATCATCCTTTCTCTTTCTGTGCAGAAAATATTTTTTTTTTGAAAATTTCGACCTTTTGTGGGGGAGGTACCAGAAGGAGTGGACCGATTTATTCCATCTTCACACCAGATATTACGCTAATAAAATTATTGGGATGTGTGAAATTTGAAGACAATCGGACTCTTACTTCACATTTTATAAGAGTTGTTATTATTCAAAATTTTGACCCTTTGTGTGGGGAGTTACTGATAGAGTGGACCAATATTATCCATTTTCCACTTGACCTAGCACTGACAAAAATATTAGGATTTGCAAAGTTGGAGCAAAATCGGATCATCATTTCGCACGTTTTGACCGTATGAAATGATATATACCCTCTGTAGCCATATGGCTGAGGGTATAATAAGAAGAACACTTGAAAATTAGCGTTGCTTTTTTGTTGACGTTTAGACGCAAAATGAAATATTGCTGGTCTGTTTAAGTTATAAGCAGTAAATTGTTATAATGGGGATCATATACTTACAAAATACCAATTTCCCCTAAATGTGTATGGATTTTTAAAAATTCACGTTACATATTTACCATGGTCTTGCCCAGGGCTAGACGCTTTCACCCGCACATTTCATGCTTTAATTTTAAGTCTGTGCAACAGCACTTAAGTCTTGAACATTCCTGCTTACAACTTTACAACACTCTGCACTAATGTCAAGAGTCAAAAAAAAAAAAAAAAACAATTT
The DNA here is from genome assembly GCF_030504385.1 of Musca domestica. Classification (NCBI taxonomy): domain Eukaryota; kingdom Metazoa; phylum Arthropoda; class Insecta; order Diptera; family Muscidae; genus Musca; species Musca domestica. Next base: position 157,583 of record NW_026712279.1, read on the forward strand.
ACTGACAAATAAATACATCCATAACTAATTTCATAACATACGACTTGACAAATATGAACGTCCTATTGGAGAATGCGTTATGCAGGTACGGGCTAAAGTCTAGGCTTCAAATACTCTAAAAATTATTATAATATAGAAATGTTCTACTTTTCCCACTACAGGACATTTCGCAAAGTTCTTAATATAAAATGCATTTTCATTTGCTTTCGATTGAGCAAATTTTCCACAATCCATTAGTTCTATAATAGCGGTCATGACATGGACCGATATAGCCTATACTCGAAATTAAAGTTCCTGAAAACAATAGATCTACGTCTCCGAACCCAATGGGAGTTCAATAGAAGGAAATGCAGAGATTGCTAAATCAGTTTAAAATTTTTATTTTTTGCGAAATGACAAATACAGTGTCAATTCCAATATATTCTGGAGGGGTGGGATACAGATAATTGATACATTTGATCCCTTTAACTTAAATCACAACTGGGTCGAACTCATGGCCTTTCCATTGCGGCCCTGTTCTATGTGTGTATGTGGGGTGAACACATATTGTAGGCCTAACCCTTATTCAGTTGGAAATCAATGTTACAATATTTTGCACCAAACGGATGTAGATTTGGTGAAGTGTCGACAAGAGCATTTTGAGGGTGGTAAAAATATGAATTTTACTTCACTTTAGCAACGGAAATCAGTATTTTATTGATTGTTAACTTCTATAGCTCATCTTCAGAACCTTCTCAAATGAGTATAATAAATGACAATTTTCACGTCTGTACTTTGTCTGCGACATCAATTATCACAACATTTCCTTCTGACATATGACAAAGGTCGTTAAGAAATCAAAGTAAATTGCATTAAATTTTTTAATAGAATTTGCACTGAGATTGTGGGTTGAAGAACGGTATTTGCCTTGGATAAGAATTGCGTTTTAATCAAAAAATATTTCTTTCTTTGAAGGCAAAAAGTTATTTAAAATTCAAATATAAGCCAGTAAATGCATTCTTAACCTAAACATTTTATATTTGAATTGGATACACTTGGACTTAGGCCACAGTCCACATGTGCACATGTCACGCACCATTAAAATAAAATTATGTGTGGAGTAGAAAAGTCACACAACCGCCTTTCGCCTGTGAGCCGCTCAATTTGATCACTGCGAAGGAAAGAGAGAAGAACAAAAACAACTTCAACTCGAAAAAAATAACATACAAAAATATTAATTTTCTGATTTGATTAATACTTGATTTGATTAATACTTGCTATTATTAACGTTTAATTTGCATTCAAATCAGCGTGGATTATAAAAAAAATTAAAAAATTGTGTTCCTGCTATAAATGAATGATTAAGTTGTTGCTGTCGCTGCAGTTGTTAGATGTCGACCGCTTCAACAGAGTCCACAGAATTCGCCCCTTTTCAGGGAGTGGAACTCCGGCGCAATCCAGAATTTCTGTTCATTCTATCACACACATTGTAAATATTAATTGCAGAGAAGTCAATATCATCCTCTAGTGCAAGGGGAAAGAATGCAAAAGTGTGTTATACCAAGCCAGTCATGCCGCACGTTGGGAGTACTGATTGATTTAAGCATATGCTAACATGTATGTATTTTCGGGCTTACATGCAACCTTTTCTAATGACTTTCCAGCGCACGCCAGCAGCCTGGCATTGAAGTACCATGATTCGATGGCAACACAAATAAATATCGAAAGTCTTAATTAGAATTATTGTTTGCTAAATGTTCTGTAACGAATGAGATTATTTCCAATATTGCTAACAGGACCATTTATCGGGTGGTGTACATTAAATCCAACTCAAATGAGGTATAAAAAATTGGGAATTTTATAAGTATTAAAAAAGTAAAAATGGAAATTTGAAGCATTACATATGGTATATGAAAACTAGTAATTTTAATATGTGAGCAATCAATTTATTAGAGGAAATATTAATTTTGAACCTCAAGTCTTGCGGATTATGAATAAACTTTGTTGTGCTACCCATCAGATTTGAATACAAAAAGAAGGATGAAAACAAAAATCCCTTTACATTTGCAAACCTTTCAGTCTGTAAATTACAGACTACCTAATAGTAGTTCAAGTACTTCGGGCATAAGAAAACAATGAAGAACAAAATACCAGGATTTCCGTGTTGCGGGGGAGCAATGCTAGTGCAAACAGGAACAACAACAGAGCACATCTGTATTTAGAACAATAGAACACGTGGCTATTTCTAATGGCAGGAAATATGTTCTTTTTACTTATTTTATTCGATTTAATCATTATTTGCTAAATAACGGTATATGGGTAGATGGTGTGGTAGTCGTGCTGTTTTGTACAATGCCACGTGTACTGACCATTATATTCTTTTTATTTTTAAACGGAGTGGGGGATGATTGCTTTCGAGGAAAGAAACGACTTTTATTGTAGTACAAAAAATTAGTTTTAAATTTTTAAAACGAAAATTATAGGGCTGAACGTGAGACCGCTGGTCTCAAGGTCAGCAATTGTAACAAGTAAGCAAAGGCTATAGTCGTGCGGGCCGACCATGTGATACCCTACAACACTACAATATGTTAGAAGCTCCCTTATATCCAAATATATTTTGGAAGATTTCGCTTTTGAAATAATGTCACGGACCATTGTCCAGATATTACCCTTAGAATTTTGAGCACTTACAGCTAAATATAATCCAATTGTCTTCCAAAATGCTAGAATTCTTCCTAGTCCTTAACTCTCTTCTCAGGCGGGTCGATTGGCTTCAATTGTGTGATCAAGCATTTTTTTCTGTTTTTGGTTCATTTTTAATAAATAAATATTTTGCGACCATCTCCAAAAGCAAGATGTCCTTCTGTATCTCCAGACTTATCTATATGATTTGCTGGTCTACAATATTTGGCTATATTCGTCAACGAAATCAGCATAAAGAGCCAGAAGTTCGCCATTTGTGTATTTCGGATATGGCCTGTAAGTAATGTTGGCATTTCTATACACAAAAGTAGTGGTACATTATACCCGCTGTCCTAGACTCTAACTTCATGCGAGATTTTGGGTCCTTTCGCTTTCAATTTGTGACCTTTAGAACGGCTGCAAAATCAGGAACATTTTAGTCGTTGATCCATTTCAGCCCCTAAATATATTGCGGGCATCTTTGAAAATAATAGACCTAGCCCTTCTGAGCCTAACCCTACCCTTTTCATGAGGATCAGACGATAATTGCAATCTGTATATAATAACCCCAACCTGTGTTGTAATGTGAAAAAATATTACAAAATGTACACCTCAATACTATAAGTCAAATTGAAAAATCGCATGCGATAAAATATATGAAAAAACCAGTAAAAAAAAGTCTTAAAGTCGGGCCGACTTTATGATACCCTACACCACTTTGCTAATTTAGTAGAGCTGCGAATAACAATTAAAAGATTTTATGGGAGAATTCAATCATACACGCTATGATTATAATTATAATTTAAAGTTCAAGGGAATAATTAACCGAAGCATTTGTATCTTTTAAATTCGGACTTGTATTGCCCATTTGGTGCACAATCAATTTGAAATTGGATAAAATATATATGGGAGCCATATCCAAATCGGAACCGATCTCGATAAAATTTGGCAAAGATAATTCCGAGCTGTATTTGATATATTTCCCTGAATATCGTTGCTACGGAGTGCATATTACGGCTGTGGGTAACAAATATGACAAATCGGATGAACAGTATATGGGAGCTATAGCTATATCTGAACCGATCTTCACCAAATTTGCCACACTAGCTTCTAGACTCAATTCGGTCGTAAGTGCCATCCCATCCCATTTGGGCTAATATTAGACGTTTGGTGCACAATCAAAGATAAATAGGACGAAGTTATATATGGGAGCTATATCCAAATCTGAACCGATCTCGATCAAAATTAGCATCTGTATTTCTGAGCTGTATCTGATATATTTACCCAAATATTGTTGTTGCAGAGTTCATATTACGGCTGCGGAGGATAAAAATAACAATCGGATGAACAATGTATATGGGAGCTATAGCTATATCTGAACCGATTCAGACAAATTTGGCATACTTATTTTTAGGTCCAATCTCATCGTACGTGCAAAATTCCATACTATTCAGATTGATATTACACGTTTGGTGCACAATAAAAGGCAAATCGAACGAAGATATATATGGGATTTATATCTAAATGTTGACCGATTATCTGCAATTTCAATAGGGTTCGTCCTTGGGCAAAACAAATGATTTTTGCAAAATGGGGTCTATCTCGTTTCCTTTTGCCTGTTACAAACAAATGCACCAAGACATAATACCCTGACAACCTTGTGGTTAGGGTATAATAAAAAATGTCACACATTACTACAAAATCTATTTAACATCATTATCGGCATCTTTTTTGCGATTTTTTAGATTTTATTCTTTTATGCCAGGAGGGCATTCAGAATTGACAAAATTTGTCAAAATCGATGTAGCCATTCTTGAGATATAAGCATTTTAGCTAACGTCCCCTTCCTTTGCTTATATACATTGTATATATTTCGCTATATATATTCTATATATTTACTATCGGCATCTACCTAACGGTCAGAATTGACCTTTGGCCTATTTGTGATTTCGCCGGGACAAAATAATGGAAAATTAGACTTTTATTTAACACAAATATTATAGTCTATTTCACCCACCAAATATCAGTCGATGACCATCAAAATTTGAAGGCTTCTGCCCAGCCTTAAGCTAGAGCCCCATGCTAATTTCCGCGTCGATTGGCCCATAACTGCGACCTGTAGAGCAACTGCAAAATCAGGAAAATTTTCAATTTCATGCATCCATATATACTTTCCTATGTCGGAAATCAATATTTCGAGGTGTTACATAATTTTTGGCCCAATCAAACTTATAATACCACCAACACATAGTGTTGTATGTTATAACATAATGGGATCTTACACTGCATTTCAACTCGACGTGTTCCACTTGCCAGTATGTTTTGCATATAAATGTATTGAAGTGACAATTTGCAGGCATGTACTTAAGGCTCACGCAGAATACACACCTTTTGGGTAAAAAAGATCTATTTATATTAAGCAGACTACCCCCCACCACAAGTATACTTTTATATAGGGAATTTGTGTAAAGTATTAGTATAGTTATTGAATGCCTATTACGAATACCTCGGGCAGAAAACACATACATAAAGGAAGAAGAAATGCATACAAAAATAATAGTTATTTGGCGAGAAATTCTGAAAATACGTCCTATATTCCATGAACAATCGCCTACAGTGCAACATTCAGATAACTAAAATATATTTTCAAATGTATGAATACATAAGAATGTGGGTTGTAAGCCAACATATTTGCACCAGCATGGCACCATTTTTTTACCATTCAAAAAGGAATAAAAACTTGCTCTTAGAAGTCATAAAAAGGAAGAATGAGAATGTTTCTGGTTCATACTTATTTGTTCCAGATTTATGTTTCTGTTTGTATTTTTTGATTATTATTTTCTTCTTCATTTTGTACGTTAATATCTGTAGAACCGTATATGAAAAAATATATGTATATGTAATCTCTCGTGGTTTTTTTTATTATTTTTACATTTAAGTGCCTGTATTCCTGATTGCTCCTTAAAATTTTCCAAGATTTTTGGCAAAATAAGTTGTCGGACTTTTTCGTTGTTCATTGGAATAGTCGCTAGAAAAATCATTCTCTTACATTGTAAAAAGTGGTAGTTCATTGTCTGCATAATGATTTCTTAAAAGTACATAAGAATAGTTCGGTGGTGACAATTTTTGGTAAAGCAGAGATCTATTGTTGTTAACTTATGAAGGGAAATTGAATACATAAGTATTCAAACGTTGTGAAACGTTTTAGATGCTTTAAAACGGAACAGCTCATTATATTGTTAACAAGCGTACAAAAGCATTTTGGTAAGAATTTTCCAGAACAAAGATATTCGTGATGGAATTCAAGCGTGGTAGTTTGATTTCGTAAAAATCAGTGGCCGAAAAATGGCTGGTGAGCTGAACATATCGCAATATTCCATTCGCAAATATTGAACAATGAGCTCGGGGTTAAGCCATTGAAATTCCAAAAAGTGCAAGAACTTACATCGCAACAGAAAGAAATATATTCAAAAGAGCTAAAGATTTGCTTCGCTTGGCCGAAAGTGGTAAACTGCCGTATTTGGTTTTCGACCGTGACACCAGAATAAATACCGAATATTACCGCGAAAATATTTTGGAGGGTGTATTAAAGCCTTGGGCATGTAAACATTTTGGCCGCAGGCTTTGGACATTCCAACAGGACTCATCACCATCGCACTCAGCACACGCCACCCAAGAATGGTTTAAAAATGAGGTTCGTCGCTCAATTTCCAGCGCATAATGGCCACCGGATACCAATCCGTTGGACTATTGTGTCTGGAGTATTTGAAAAGCAAGGTTGGCAATGAAAAATACCAAAGTGTCCATAATTAATTTAATTTAATTGTACCATTTTCAAATATTCATTGCCATTAATATATTTTTTCCACATCTAACTGAACGCTTAGTTAAATTTTTTAATGGCTTCTCGGGCAACTAGTTTCATTTTTGTGATAATATATGTATATATATATATATATATATATATATATATATATATATATATATATATATCTCGATCAGCGTAAAATTCTAGACGAATAAATATAGGACGCATAAATATAGCAGGTCAAGTTCGAAGATGGACTATATCGGTCCACGATTTTGTATAGCTCCCATATAACGGTACCACTGATATTCTGTATTTTGATACTTGTAGCCAAATTTTTCAATAAAACTCTCAGAAAATCTTAAAAAAAAAAAAGAAAGTTCTACAGTCGGGCGGGGCCGACTTTATGATACCCTACACTACTTTGCTAATTTAGTTGAGCTCCACATAACAATTAAAGTTTTTATGGGAGAATTCAATCATACACCCTATTATTATAATTATAATTTAAAATTTAAAGGACTAAATACGCCAAAGCATTTGTATCTTTTAAATTCGGACTTGTATTGCCCATTTGGTGCAAAATTAATTCTAAATCAGATAAAGATATATATGGGAGCTAAATCCAAATCTGAACCGATCTCGGTAAAGTTTGGCAAAGATATTTCTGAGCTGTATTTGATATATTTCCCTAAATATCGTTGTTACGGAGTGCATATTACGGCTGTGGTAACAAATACAACAAATCGGATGAACATTATATATGGAGCTATATCCAAATATGAACCGATCTTCACCAATCTTGGCATACTAGCTTCAAGACTCAATTCGGTCGTATGTGCCAATTTCCATCATATTTGAGCAAATATTAGTTGTTTGTTGCACAATAAAAGGTAAATCGGACGAAATTATATATGGGAGCTATATCCAAATCTGAACCGATCTCTATAAAATTTAAACAAAGGTACTTCTGAGCTGTATTACGGCTGCGGAGGACAAAATTAACAAATCGGATGAACAATATATATGGGAGCTATAGCTATATCTGAACCGATTTCGATCAAATTTGGCAAGCTTATTTTTAGACCTAATTTGGTTGTATGTGTAAAATTTCATAATATTCGGGCAGATATTACACGTGTGGTGCGCAATAAAAAGTAAATCGGACCAAACAAATGTCGTTTGGAAAATTTCATCTCAATCGGATAATAAATGCGACCTGCATTTTGTTCACAAGAATACATGGACAGACGAACGGACAGACGGACTGACATGCATACATCAGAAAGTGATTCTATGGAGATCCTCAAAAGTAACTATCGGTCTATCTCGTTTCCTTCTCCATGTTACAAACAAATGCACAAAGACATAATACCCTTACCACTATGTGGTGTAGAGTATAACAAATATGCTGAGGTACTTTTCCCCATGGAAATGTATTGTCTATATAGATCCTCGATATCGTATTACCCACATACAACGCTACCCCCCGATATCACCGAAATTATATGAAATTTCGTATTTGAAGTTCCTAAAAAGTACGCGTCCTCTGACAGAAAATTGTCTATGCAGGTCCGGTCGTCGTATAGCCCTAATATATCGGTACATCCCTATATTTTGATGATTTAAGCTAAATTTTCACCGGATTTTTTTCTAGTTTCGTATTCAAATATTGTATTGGCTTATGACAAAAGTTGCCTATGCACGTCCACATCTTCTCCAATAAATCGGCTATATTCGGTATTTTTAAGATTTGAACAGAATTTTTAACGGATTTTATTTTTTAAAAAAAAATGTGGTGGGGGGTTTTCGGCCGGGCCGAATTTAATGTTCTTTTACTTGTTATAACATCACGGTGACAACTTTTCGCTATATAAAGCTAATTCATAATAATCATAATTGGCCTGCCATTCAACATTTAATGGAGGTCATTACCACTCTTTCCTACGTGAGTGTGAAAGACATCGACTGGCGGAATAGGTCGCTTTAATTGCAACCAGACACAGCCATAACATACATAAGTACGGACATCTGCACATAGTATTAGTGCATGTTCGAATGTTCATTTTATTGATTACAAACATAATATTTTCAGCTTTACTGCAACTGTGGGTGGTCATATTTTAAACTGGCGTACATACATACGACGAACTTTATTATACAACATAATTGTTGAATTACAATTACTGGCTAACAAACAATGAATGTATGTATGTACGTTTGCGTAAGTGTATAAGGAAATCTGCAAAAGAAAAACTAAAATTTGTTGTCTGAACATTCTTCAATTCTGGACCAACGTTACTATGCGTCTATACACATCAAGATATACGACGCATAAAACGTACTTATGTCTAGAGAATGTCCGATGTCATTGGAGTCATTGTCACATGACAACACTCTTTTCATATAAGTTGGGATTGGCTGTGTTTGGGTAGTACTCCTCCTCATACTGAACCATTATTGTGTGATTTTCCATGATAAATATGTATGTTGGTCGATTGTGTCTTTTTGTGAAAAAATATGACTGTCCGCCCTGGGTTTTTGGCATCTGTTTTGTTCTGTGAGATAGATATGCACAGTGGGTACTTCAGATTTATAGATTTTCTTCGCAATGATTACAAATTCGTCAATATGTAATGTAAATTATTTCTACGTGGCTAAACTATGTACAGTTATGCTTTCTCTTGACCCGACCTACGATAAGAAACACAGTATGCTACAATAAAACATCTTTGCGACAGGTCAACTGACCTTTTCATCAAAGGGGGAAACAGCGGTATATCTAATTTCTCAGCTTTTTAACGGAATTACATGCATTTGCTACTCTCTGAAGTAAAATGACCTCCTTAGTTTGAGTAATTTTGCTGGAATGTACCCTTTGTAAGATGATTTCACTTGTTTCTATTCTTCAAATAAATAAAGTTATTATTTCGATCATTTCCATCTTGGTGAGACCCCAATCTACTCAGAAAACTCAGAAAATGGCTAACAAAAGGAACATAGAATTTCGTTGTAGGCAGAAGAAGAACTATTCTACACAAAACTTCACAGAATTTCATAACAAATAATTTTGTAGAATATTTGTCTTCCTACGATCCCGTTAAAAGAAAGTTTTTAGCCATAATTAAAACCAATGAAGAAGGGCCCAAAGTCAGGAGGGCTAATTGTATGATACCCTACACTAAATTGTATGTTACGTAGAGCTACCCATAACAAATAACGTTTTTATTCGGAAAAAAAATTAAAGCCGAATGCAACCCATATATGAAGTTTATCCTCCTCTTAATCTTTTTCCTCGAAATTTGACGGACTGGACCGATATTCATCAAACTCATTCTTGTATGAGCTGGTATTACACTTTTTAGGTACATTAAACGTATTACGAGCTATATTCAAATTTGAACCGATCTTTATAAAATTAAGCAATGGTATTTCTACGCTGTATCTAAGCTGGGTCCAAATATCGATGTTTTCGAGATGATTTTAAAGATATAACGAACTTATACAAAATCGGATGAAACATAAATAGGACCTATAGCTATATCGATTTTCAACAAATTTGATACACTTTCGTCCAGGCGTATGTGCCAAAATCCATTCAAATCGGACCCATATTAACAATTTGGTCCGCAATTAACTTGAAATCGAGTAAAGATATATATGAAAGCTATATCCAAATCTGAACCAATCTCGATAACATTTGGTAAAGTTATTTAAGTGTTTCCTGAATATTGTTTTTACTGAATTCACATTACGGCTGTGAAGGACAAAATAACATATCGGATGATTAATATATATGGAAGATAAATAATGGAACAAACTTATATTACTATTACACATTTGGTGCACAATAAAAGGCAAATCGAACGAGCCATATCTAAATTTTGACCGATTTTCTCCAATTTCAATAGGGTTCGTCCATGGGCCAAACACAATATATGCAAATTTTCAACTGCATCGTGCAATAAATGTGGTCTGCGAAAGGAGTTATGGGTCCAAATCACTTCCATTTCCATGTTATAAATAATGCACAAAGACATAATGCCCTGACCACAGTGTTGTGTAGGTTATAAAAAATGGCAAAAGTTTACTCGCTGGGTTTAAAATTTTCGATGAAATTAATTTTTTTTTTATCTGTAATATTCCGCAATACTTTATATACTACAATGATCGGATTCCAATGAATTTTAATCCGAAAATGTCCCAAAGTGTGGAAGAGATGGGAATTATCCTCTCTATTTTGGTAACTTTTCGATATAAATTTTTCAAATCCCGATATATGTGTCTTCTTTTATAGCCCTACTTCCATAATCTGCTCGATTTCCCCTTAAATATTAAACAAAAATTAAATTTCTAACCCTTTTAGCATAATATTTTTTCACTTTGTAACCACTGTTTAACATTCGTTTCTATTCTTTCCTACTCAACAGTGACCATATAAAAGAGATCAAATTTGATTAGCTCTAATTTATGACTGAACAATTTTTTTTTTCAAAACTGTATTGAAATGAACATAGAAATCGACAACTGCAGACGAACGGCTTGCCAAAATTTGTAGAAAGAAAATAAAATGGAAACAATTTAATGAGAAATGGTTGTGGTCATTTAGAGAAGATGCAACAACGTCAGATTGTCACTAGCTTTTCTTTGTTTTTTACCCTCCACCATATATCGTATTAAGTTCGTCATTCCGTTTGTAACTCATCGAAATAATCATTTTAGACCCAACAAAGTATATATATTCTTGATCAGCGTAAAATTCTAGGACGATAGCCATGTCCGTCTGTTGTAATCACGCTACAGTCTAAACAAATTAAGATAGGAAGCTAATTTTTTTTTTGTCTGCAGGCAGGTAAAGTTCGATGATGGGCTATATCGGTCCACGATATCGTATAGCCCCCATATAACGGTACCCCCGATATTCGGTATTTTGATGATTTTACCACATTTTCTAATGGAATGGTCTGAAAATCACACAAGTAGTTCCTTGTGGGTACTTTTTACCTCGGCAGAGAATTATCAATATAGGTCCACAATATCGTATAGCCACCATATAACGGTACCCCCGGTATTCGGCATTTGATGATTTTAGCAACATTTTTTAATGGAATTGTCTGAAATTCCACAAAAGGAGTCCCTTGTGAGCATTTTACCCCCTCAAAATAATTGTTTATATAGGTCCACGATATCGTATATTCCCCATAAACTGTACCCCCGATATTCGGTATTTTGATTATGTTAGCCACATTTTCAATGGAATTGTCTAAAATCCACACAAGTAGTTCCTTGCGAGACTGTACCCCCTGAGAGGAATGTCCACGAATCGTATATCCCCCATATAACGGTACCCCCGATATTCGGTATTCTGATGATTTTACCCACATTTTTCATCGGAATTGTCTGGAATTCCACACAACGAGTTCCTTGTGGGTACTTTATACCTCGGCAGAGCTATCTATATAGGTCCACGATATCGTATATTCCCCATATAACTGTACCCCCCCGATATTCGGTATTTTGATGATTTTAGCCACATTTTCCAATCGTATTGTCTGAAAATCCACCACGGGGTTTGAAACAATGATCTGAGATAAACTTCCCTCTCAAACCGGTGACGTGATGTTCATATTTTGGGGTAATAAGACAGTATAAATGCAATGCATCGGAGTCCACAACAATAATTTCCGATTTTCTGTTTCTATATGTATACAAATTATTGGGTGGAGTGTGATAAAATGACTCGATATGTGGTCTTAGGCTGTGGCTGGCCTTTGTTACAATTAGACAATTGCAAAACACCCGTTGTCGTCGATGTGTGTAGGGTGGGAGAGATTATCTAATGCATCTCGCATACATGTCAGTACATAATTTTTTGTGATTTTGTCACTGCTTTCT
>NW_026712279.1:466131-705883 GCF_030504385.1 Musca domestica
ACATGGAATTCTAAATTACAAATAATAACTTTATATAGGTAGGAAATTCTACACAAGAAGATCTTTGTTAGTACTTTACCCCTGAATAATAATTGTCTACATTGGTCCACGATATAGTATATCCCCCATATAACGGTACCGCCGATATTTGGTATTTTTATGATTTTAGCCTCATCTTTCAACGGAATTGTCTGAAAATTCACACAAGGAGTTCCTTGAGAGTACTTCATCCCCTAGAAGAGAATTGTCAGTATATCTCCACGATATCGTATAGTCCCCATGAAACAGCACCCCTGTATATTCTGTATTTTGAAGATTTTAGCCAAATTTTTCAATGGAATTGTCTTAAAACCCACAAAAGTAGTTCTTTGTGAGTACATTATCCCTTGAAGAGAATTGTCTATATAGGTACACGATATCATATATTCCCTATATAACGGTCCCCCCCGATATTCGGTATTTTTATGATTTTTGCGACGATATTCACCGGAATTGTTTCAAATTTCGTACATAAAGTTCGGAACAGTTACTAAAGCCTATGACACAAATTACTTATGCAGGACCACGTCTTCGTATATTATTTCAATTACATTATTATAACGAGTTCTACCTCCCGTGGCAGAAAATTTTAGATTAATGTGTATATTTTGCTATATCTCCGATTGTAGGCTATATAAGACCATGAAATCAGCATAAATTTCAAGGCCAGATGTGAACGTTTTTTGTATTAGTGATTTCTTCGGAAAGTGACTTTCTGTAATAACAAGTAAAAAATCAGTAAGTTCGGCCGGCCCGAACTTTGAATACCCTCCACCAATTAGAACGAATTTGAAAATTTTCGAAAGAGATAACATTCGCCAAAAATTCTGTCAACATTTTAAAAATACCGAATATTGCGTTATATTAGGGTCTGTACGACATGCACATACCCTATTAAAATTCGAAACTTGAAATAAACGGTGATTAATGTAGCCAAAATCAAATACCGTGCACAGGGAGGTACCGTTATATAGGAGCTATACAAAGACCTGGACCTGCATAGACAATTTTCTGTCACAGGCTGTAGCTTCCATTACGAACTTCAAATACGACATCTCAAACCATTTCGGTGAGTATTGTACCTAAAATTGTCATTATACCGAATATAAGGAGGTACTGATATATGGAACCAATACGAAGACCTGGAACTGCATAGGCAATTTTCCGTCACAGACTGTAGTTCCCATTACGAACTCTAAACACCAAATTTGAAACAATTCCGGTGAATAATGTCGCTAAAATCTTCAAAATACCGAATATTGGGAGTTACCGTTATATGGGGGCTATACGAAGACGTGGACTTGCACTGACAATTTTCTGTCTCAGGCTGTAGTATCTATTTCGGAATTCAAATGCCAAATATGAAACAATTCCGGTGAACAATGTCGCTAAAATCATCAAAATACCGAATATCGGGAGGTACCGTTATATGGGGGCTATATGAAAACGTGGACCTACATGGCACATTTACGAACTGCCTACTGGCAAAATAAACATGTGTGCAAATTTTTAGCCTTCTATCTCAATTCGTTCGAAAGATAGAGTGATTACAACAGACAGACGGACGAACAGACAGACGGACATGGCTAAATCGTCTTAGAATTTTACGCCGATCAAGAATATATATACTTTGTTGGGTCTAAGATTATTATTTCGATGAGTAACAAACGGAATGACAAAATGAATATACCCTCCATAGTATGGTGGAGGTTATAAAAATATTCGAGGTTTTTATTTTTGAAAATTTTCACACAAAAATTATGGCCCACTTCACCCACTGCATATTATTCGATGACAATCTAAGATTAACTGTAAATTCACGTAAAGTTGGTCATCGATCGGTCCGTAAGTGCAACCTATAGAACGACTGCAAAATCAGCAATCATCTTCTTCAACAATATGCTTAATTTCTGACCCTCACTCTATTTTGTGAGAATTGGACCATATTTGTGACCTGTAGCGTGATTACAAATTAACAAGTCCATGTTGTATTTAAAGACCAGTATCTGCTAACTGCAACTACCAATTCGATGTGTGTATCCTGTAGTGTTCATAAATTCATAGGTGGTCCGGTGCAATACGAACGTACAATGGTAAACAGAATGCAAACAAAAACCAGTAAGGAAAGCTCAAAAGTCGGGCGGGGCAGACTATATGATACCCTACACCACTATGCATATTTAGTAGAGCTCTCGTAAAAAGGTTTATACAGGGCATTTCAGAGCTCTATGAGATATTTTGTACAAAATCAAAATCTATCTAATTCTATCGTGCATTTTACGTACTATAGCTATCTCTGAACCGGGTTTCTCCAAATTTTACTATTAGCTTCTAGACTGGTGATTTGGGCTGATATTGACCATTTAGTGCACATTTAACCGGAAATCGGATGAAGATATATATGGGAGCTATATCCAAATCTGAACCGATTTCGATAAAATTTAAAACAGCTATTCCTGTGCTCCATCTAATACCTGGTACCAAATATCACGGTTGTGGAGTGAATATTACGAATGTATGGGACTAAAACTCTAAATCGGATGAAACATATATATGGTTGCTATATCTATATCTGAACCGATTTTCACTAAATTTGATATACTTGCTTCTAGGCTGAATTTGGTCGGATGTACTAAAATTCAGTCCATTTGGACTTATATCGGCCATTTGGTGCACAATTAACCCGAAATCGGATGAAGATATATATGGGAGCTATATCCAAATCTGAACCGATTTCGATAAAATTACAAACAGCTATTTCTGGGCTGTATCTTATATCTGGTACCAAATATCATTCTTGTGGAGTGCATATTACGAATGTGAGAGGCTTAAACACCAAATCGGATGAAAGATATATATGGGAGCTATAGCTATATCTGAACCGATTTTCTCCAAATTTGATATACTTGCTTCTAGGCCGAACTCGGTTGGGTGTGCCAAAATTCAGGTAATTTGGACTGATAGCGGACATTTGGTGCACATTTAACCCGAAATCGGATGAAGATATATATGGAAGTTATAGCTGTTTCTGAACCGATTTTCTCCAAATTTGTTGTATTTGCTTTAAGGCTAATCTCGGTCACATGTGCCAAAATTCGGGCCATTTGGGCTGATATTGGCCATTTGGTGGTCAATTAACCCGAAATCGGATGAAGATATATATGGGAGCTATATCTAAATTTGATCCGATTCTCACCAATTTCAATAGGGTTCGTCCTTGGGCCAAAAAATATTGTTTGGAAAATTTCATCTCAATCGGATAATAAATGCGACCTGCATTTTGTTCACAAGAATACATGGACAGACGGACGGACGGACGGACGGACAGACGGACGGACATGCATAAATCGATTCAGAAAGTGATTCTATGAAGGTTCTCAAAAGTAACTATGGGTCTATCTCGTTTCCTTCTCCATGTTACAAACAAATGCACAAAGACATAATACCCTTACCACTTTGTGGTGTAGGGTATAATAAGATATCCAAGAGTCATTCGAACATTTATTTGTGGTGGGCTATACCAGAGGATGGTCACTGTAAGATTTTTGTGTAGTTGGTATTTGGTTTGGATTTTTTTACAACAACTTCTGTCCATAACTCGGTGAGAACAAGTGTCCGTCCACTCAATGTTGTGCATGATGAGTGAGTGTTTGTTTCTTTGTTTTGCCCTGAATTGTTATCTCTCTGTATTGTTTGGTCCAAGAAGTTTGTTCCTTGTTTTATCAATATTTTCGGTGTGATGTATTCAGAGATCAAACTGTTGTTGGTAGGGATTCCAAACGCGTTTTTAAAAATGTAAAGTTAGAGTTTGTTATATCTGTTAAATCAAATTTAATTATATAATATTGTATGGGTAGGGCTCATCAATTAATAATTCGAAATTCTTCGAAAGTTTTCTTTTAATTATTATAAAATTTATGTTCGATGTCCCAATAATAAATAATTTA
The DNA here is from genome assembly GCF_030504385.1 of Musca domestica. Taxonomy (NCBI): domain Eukaryota; kingdom Metazoa; phylum Arthropoda; class Insecta; order Diptera; family Muscidae; genus Musca; species Musca domestica. Next base: position 470,118 of record NW_026712279.1, read on the forward strand.
GTAACTTAGAATAACAAAAATATAAATTAAATCGAGTGAATGAATGGCTAGGCAAGCAAATGTTCTGTAAGTAGCGCTATATAGTGCTATACTCTAAGGTGTAACATGCTGTATCGAAATAGTATAGATTGTATAGATCTACTTTTATCAGTTCGTTTGTCATGTGTAAATCACTGTAGGAATCGTAATTTAAATAATAATTTGCTATTTGATTTGCCTTGACTGAGTTTTTTAAGATGTGAAAATAGCATGGAAGAATTTCTAATCCAAGGACAATTTACAGTAGATCTCCAATTTTCCGAACTCCGCCTATCCGAATCGCCGATTATCACAAAAAATTGTCCAAAAAAAGTCTAAGTGCGCTATTACTCTTCCCCCCGCGAAGCCAGTGTTTGCGCGTCAAGTCTTGACTGCTTTGAAGTGGATGGAGCGTCAGCCCGAGTGTGACCACTTGCAACTGCTCACCGTCAAGCGAATGCGTGACCTGGCTGCCGAAAATGGTTGAAGACCGCAAAACAGCTTACATTAACAGAGATGTTTAAAAACAATGATTTTTATACCCTAAACCACAAGGTAGTCAGGGTATTATGTGTTTGTGCATTTGTTTGTAACAGGCAAAAGGAAAAAAGATAGACCCATAGTTCCTTTTGATGATCTGCATAGAATCGCATTCTGAGTCGATTTATGCATGTCCGTCCGTCCGTCTGTCCGTCCGTCCGTCTGTCCGTCCATCCGTCTGTCCATCCGTCCGTCTGTCCATGTATTTTTGCAAACAAAGTGCAGTTCGCATTTATTGCCCTAGTCAGATGAAATTTTGCACAAATCATTTGTTTGGCCCAAGGACGAACCCTATTGAAATTGAAGATAATCGGTCAAAATTTAGATATAGCTCCCATATATATCTTCGTCCGATTTGCTTTTTATTGTGCACCAAACGTGTAATATCAGTCCGAATAGTATGGAATTTTGCACGTACGATCATAATGCACCTGACAATAAGTATGCCAAATTCGATCGAAATCGGTTCTGATATAGCTATAGCTCCCATATATATTGTTCATCCGATTTGTTATTTTTGTCCTCCGCAGCCGTAATATGCACTCTGTAACAAAAATATTTGGGGAAATATATCAAATACAGCTCACAAATACATTTGCTAAATTGTATCGAGATCGGTTCAGATTTGGATATAGCTCACATATATAACTTAGTCCGATTTACCTTTGATTGTGCACCAAACGTCTAATATTTGCCCAAATGGGATGAAATTTGGCACTTACGACCGAATTGAGTCTAGAAGTCAGTATGTCAAATTTGGTGAAGATCGGTTCAGATTTGGATATAGCTCCCATATATACTGTTCATCTGATTTGTTATATTTGTTACCCACAGCCGTAACAACGATATTCAGGGAAATATATCAAATACAGCTCAGAAATATCTTTGCCTAATTTTATGGAGATCGGTTCAGATTTGGATACAGCTCCCATATATATTTTTATCCAATTTCAAATTAATTGTGCACCAAATGGGCAATACAAGTCCGAATTTAAAAGATACAAATGCTACGGCATATTTAGTCCTTTGAATTTTAAATGATAATTATAATCATAGCGTGTATGATTGAATTCTCCCATAGAAACTTTTAATTGCTATGCGGAGCTCTACTAAATTAGCAAAGTGGTGTAGGGTATCATAAAGTCGGCCCCGCCCGACTTTAAAACTTTATTTACTGGTTTAAGATGTGGATATAGCATGGAAGAATTTCTAACCCAAGGACAATTTAATGAGTTCATGCACAAGGCCAATTCTCGAACCAAAAATATCTACTTTGTTTTAACAAGTCTTGGTTACGAGAAGTGCGAAAATTCGAAACAAAAACTATTCTTGACTACCATTTTCAAGAAGTCATAAATTTTGTGAGTTAACTCATACAATAGCCGGATCCCGTTGTATATGCCATTATAAACGGAATATTATTGAGTCGATTTCATAAGGACGAATATTCTCCAGCAGACTTCTACTGGGTCCATCAAACGATTGACAACTAGCTGAACTAGCAATATGTAGCATCGTTTAAAATATTCTCTCCAGAAAATAATTTAATATATTTTCTTAATTATTGAAAAGTTCCTAACCTGTTTCTTGAAAAACATTTTTGCTTGTTGACATCCCTTACTTTATGGTTCCTTCCCAATTAATATTTATATTTCAACCTGTTCAATAGATTTGATGAAAAATATGTTTTGATGATAATATCCTGCTGACCGCACAATTCAAAATAATATTTATTTCTTTGTCAAGATTTTAATTTGTTTTCTTTTTCCTCCGTAAAAACCTTGCCAACGATTTACGTTGCTGCAATGGAAGTTAGATCGACAGGGACCTACATGCATGGGTAAGTTGATGTGTATGGCCACTCTGTAGACAGCACTTAACTTTTGGTTTATATAAAGAAAGGTGAAAAATATTTTGTTTTATTATTTCTTCAGGCAACATACAATAAAATTGATTGAAATTCAATTATTTAAGATAGAAAGAGTTTCTTAATTTTTTTTTTTTTTTGGAAATGTCCATTGTGTGTATGAAACTTTTATTGAACATCTACAAGTGGATGTTATCATTATATTTTATCAAACGAATGGTATATCGTATTGTGGTCAATACATGTTTTGCAGGCAATTTGAAATCAAACGGAAAAGTTACTCGAAGTTCAAACATTCATGTTTGCAATCTAAGTTAATTCCATGGAAACGAATTCGATTACATCTGGCATATCAATTTAAATAACCAAATATTGGTATGGAAATCAATTATGTTTTTTCTTTTTAAAGCAGTTACAAAAACAAATTATTCAATTCAATTAAAATCCAATTTAAGAAAAAGTTAGCAGACATTTACCATGCAATTAATGTGTGTCAACTATGACTACATTTAAGTTGGGTTTAAAAATGAAAGGAAACAATTTTTACCAATCCTTATATCTGCAATAAAAAACCAGAAAAGAAAGTCCTAAAGTCGGGCGGGGCCGACTTTATGATAACCTACACCACTTTGTTAATTTAGTAGAGCTCCACATAACAATTAAAAGGATTTATGGGAGAATTCAATCATACACGTTATGATTATAATTTAAAGTTGAAAGGACTAAATATGCCGAAGCATTTGCATCTCTTAAATTCGGTCTTGTATTGCCCATTTGGTGCACAATTAATTTGAAATCATACAAAAATATATATGGGAACTATATCCAAATCTGAAGCGATCTCAATACAATTTGGCAAAGATATTTCTGAGCTGTATTTGATATATTTCACTGAATATCATTGTTACGGAGTGCATATTATGGCTGTGGGTAACAAATACAACAAATCGGATGAACAATATATATGGGAGCTATAGATATATTTAAACCGATCTTCACCAAATTTGGCATATTACCTTCTAGACTCAATTCGGTCGTATGTGCCGAATTCCATCCCATTTGGGCAAATATTAGACGTTTGGTGCACAATAAAAGGTAAATCGGATGAAGTTATATATGGAAGCTATATCCAAATCTGATTCGATTTCGATAAAATTTTTCAAAGGTATTTCTGAGCTGCATATCTGAACCAAAAATTTGGCATACTTATGTTCAGGCCTAATTTGGTTGTATGTGCAAAATTCCATACTATTCGGGCAGATATTACACGTTTGGTGCACAATAAAAGGCAAATCGGACGAAGATATATATGGGAGCTATATCTAAATTTTTGCCGATTATTTCCAATTTCAATAGGGTTCGTCCTTGGGCCAAACAAATGTTGTTTGGATAATTTCATCTCAATTGGATAATAAATGCAACCTGCATTTTGTTCACAGGAATACATGGACAGACGGACGGACGGACTGACATGAATAAATCAACTCAGAAAGTGATTCTATGGAGATCCTCAAAGTAACTATGGGTCTATCTCGCTTTCTTTTCCATGTTACAAACAAATGCACAAAGACATAATACCCTGACCACCTTGTGGTGTAGGGTATAATTAACTAGATAATATTTGTATCTGATACAATGAACGTACGAATTGATTGATATGAACATCTATAAAATTAGCTTATGTTCAATATTCAGGAGAATTGTAATATCGAGTGGAAATGAAAAGACAATTGAAATAAGTAATTTTTAAAATTTTTAATATAAAATCCAAAGTTCCTACAGCACCAGCCACAATTTATTCCGTGTTCTACACTTACAAAAATTAGACATAAAGAAACTGTTCAATTTTCTAAATTTTGATTCATAGTAGTGACGACCGATTCTATGTGTTTGAAGGTCATGTTCACATCTTCCAAACTAAACTAAACCAATGTACTAGCCATATAATATTTTGTACTAACCAATGGAGATTCCGGGGTTAGGAATGCTTCCCATCGAATCCCAATTTGATAGCTCGTCTATATAGACTCCCTTCCTCAGTTCGTCTATATAGACTCCCTTCCTAAGCTCGTCTATATAGACTCCCTTCCTAAGCTCGTCTATATAGACTCCCTTCCTCATTCCTATTATATGGGAAATGAGATGCCTTCTTGCTTACACATATACAAAGACTAGCATGTGAAAAAAAAATAATTGTCCCGCACGAAAAAGCACAGAGTGTTAGTCCATGCCCATGCCAAATACGTATATTTCATGCAACATCACGGTGTCGCTTTATGACAACTTCTTAGCTAATTAAAGCTCGTTCATATTAATCATCATAATTGTCGTCTACCATTCAACATTTTAATGGAGGTCATTACCAGTCATTTCTTACGTGAGTGAGAAAGACATCGACTGGCGGAATGTGTCGCTTATAATTGCAAACACAGCCATAACATACATAAGTACGGATATTTGCACTCGGTATTAATGTATGTTCGAATGTTCATTTTATTGATTACAACATAACGTTTTTAAATTTACGGAAAACTGCGGGTGGTCATATTGGAAACTAGCGTACATACATACGACGAACTTCTTTTACAGCAACATACTTCGTTTGAAATGACAATGTGCTTTCTGTCTAACATATAACAAATGTATGTAAGTACGTCTGCGTAAGTATGTAAGGAAAGTCGGCAAAAGAAAATAAAAATTTGTTGGCTTTACTTCTTTCCTGACCAGAGTTACACACAAACGTACTTATGTCTAGAATCTATTAAATGTCCACTGTCATTTGGAGTCATTGTCACATGACAAGAACTATTTTCACATATGTTGTGTTTGGCTGTGTTTGAGCAACATACGCCTTCTCATACTGGACCCTTATTGTGTGATTTTCCAATGATAAATATGTACGATACTCCATTGTGTCTTTTTGTGAAAAAATATGACTGTCTGGCTTGGGTTTATGGCATCTGTAATGTTTTGTGACATAAATAAGGACAGTGGACACATAATATTTACAGATATTTTAATAATGATTACAAATTCATCAATAATGTAATACAAATGAGTTTGTCTGCGTAGCATGAAATGTGTTCACAAATCTAGAAAAAAAAAATGTGCATTCACGCTTCCTCAGAATCCGACCTTTGATAAAGAAACACAGTATACACCAATGAAACTTTTTTTTGAGACAGACCAAGTGACCTTATATATCGTTCAGAACATGGGTTTGCCCCACCCATTTCTGCGTAGCTTAGTGATAATTTTTTTCGTCACCAATTTCAAAATTAGTAAAGTTATTGTGAGTTAGCAAAAAAGTTTTGAAAAATGTCTATAAGGTTATTCTGGGACCCTATAAATAATTTACTACGAGGGGGGACGGTATCCAATACGAATTTTAGGACAACATTTCATACAATTATATTAATCTGTGACTCAAATCATCTATTTTCCAGAGAAGGTGGTACGTTTTTAGACAATCAAATATCAAATTTACACAATGCTATTGAAAATATGCCAAATATGTCGAATATCGGATAGTGAAGTTATATTGGGTCTAAACAAATATGTGAACAGACAAACATTCAACTTCTGAGAACTCCATATACCATCTTTGAAAATGTTATATGAGGTCTATGCCATAATTGGAAACCGATTTTTACAAGAATATTTTCTGTCAGCTGGGGACGCAAACTGCCGATTTACGGTCAATTCTGAAATATTTCTTAATAAAATTAGTAAAGAAAGTCTTAAAGTCGGGCGGGGCCGACTTTATGATACCCTACACCACTTTGTTAATTTAGTAGAGCTCCACATAACAATTAAAAGTTTTTAATACAATCATACAAACTATGATTATAATTATAATTTAAAGTTCAAAGGACTAAATATGCCGGAGCATTTGTATCTTTTAAATTCGAACTTGTGTTGCCCATTTGGTACACAAATAATTTAAAATCGGATAAAAATATATATGGGAGCTATATCCAAATCTGAACCGATCTCGATACAATTTGGCAAAGATATTTCTGAGCTGTATTTGATATATTTCCCTGAATATCGTTGTTACGGAGTGCATATTACGGTTGTGGGTAACAAATATAACAAATCGGATGAATAATATATATATAGAAGCTATTGCTATATCCAAACCGATCTTCACCAAATTTGTCATACAAGCTGCTAGACTCAATTCGGCCGTAAGAGCCAAATTCCATACCATTTGGACAAATATTAGACGTTTGGTGCACAATAAAAGGTAAATCGGACGAAGTTGTATATGGGAGCTATATCCAAATCTGAACCGATCTCGATAAAATTTGGCAAATGTATTTCTGAGCTGTATTTGAAATATTTCCCCAAATATTGTTGTTGCAGAGTGCATATTACGGCTGCTGAGGACGAAAATAACAAATCGGATGAACAATATATATGGGAGCTATAGCTACATCTGGATCGATTTCGATCAAATTTGGCATACTTATTTTCAGGCCTAATTTGGGTGAAAATGCAAAATTCCTTGCAATTTGGGCTGATATTACACGTTTGGCGCACAATAAAAGGTAAATAGGACGAAGATATATATGGGAGCTATATCTAAATTTTGACCGATTATCTCCAATTTCAATAGGGTTCGTCCTTGGGCTAAACAAATGATCTGTGCAAAAATTTCATCTGGATCGGGAAATAAATGCGACCTCTACTTTGGTTACAAAAATACATGGACAGACGGACGGACGGACATGCATAAATCAAATCAGAATGTGATTCTACGCAGATCATCAAAAGGAACTATGGGTCTATCTTGTTTCCTTTAGCCTGTTACAAACAAATGCACAAAGTCATAATACCCTGACCACCTTATGGTGTAGTGTATAATGATAATGATTTAAATGTTCCGTTTATTTGATTATGCATTACATATACTCTTCTGTTTACTTTGTAGCGCATACTTTTATGTGTTAACTTTTTATTATATTTCGTGAAAATACGGTCAAAATTACGAATAGGAAAAACTGTGTAATGTTTATAGCATGTGATTTGACTCTTGTCTACTTCTTGTCTACCTGTATACAAATACAGTTTATATCCTTTCCGTAGCATAATTCCATTAGACTTTAACAATACTTCTTCCAGTTCTAGTAATTTCTTCCAAGTCATTGATGAAGCGATGTGCAGTCATTTAATAATCAAATCCTTTTTATTTTTTCTCTGTGTAGCATTAACATGTAACATTTATTTCTACTCTACAGTGGTCATATACAAGAGATCAAATTTGATTAGCTCTAATTTATGACTGAACTAATAGAAAATAGAACGAAAATAAAACCAGTAAGGAAAGCTCAAAAGTCGGGCGGGGCCGACAATATGATACCCTACACCACTATGCATATTTAGTAGAGCTCTCGCAAAAAGGTTTATACAGGGCATTTCAGAGCTCTATGAGATATTTGGTACAAAATCAAAATCTATCTAATTCTATCGTGCATTTTACGAACTATAGCTATCTCTGAACCGGGTTTCTCCAAATTTTACGTATTAGCTTCTAGACTGGTGATTTGGGCTGATATTGACCATTTAGTGCACATTTAACCCGAAATCGGATGAAGATATATATGAGAGCTATATCCAAATCTGAACCGATTTCGATAACATTTAAAACAGCTATTTCTGTGCTCCATCTAATACCTGGTACCAAATATCACGGTTGTGGAGTGAATATTACGAATGTAAGGGACTAAAACACTAAATCGGATGAAACATATATATGGTTGCTATATCTATATCTGAACCGATTTTCACAAAATTTGATATACTTGCTTCTAGGCTGAATTTGGTCCGATGTACTAAAATTCAGTCCATTTGGACTTATATCGGCTATTTGGTGCACAATTAACCCGAAATCGGATGAAGATATATATGGGAGCTATATCCAAATCTGAACCGATTTCGATAAAATTACAAGCAGCTATTTCTGGGCTGTATCTTATATCTGGTACCAAATATCATTCTTGTGGAGTGCATATTACGAATGTGAGAGGCTTAAACACCAAATCGGATGAAAGATATATATGGGAGCTATAGCTATATCTGAACCGATTTTCTCCAAATTTGATATACTTTCTTTTGTATTTGCTTTAAGGCTAATCTCGGTCACATGTGCCAAAATTCGGGCCATTTGGGCTGATATTGGCCATTTGGTGGTCAATTAACCGGAAATCGGATGAAGATATATATGGGAGCTATATCCAAATCTGAACCGATTTCGATAAAATTTAAAACAGCTATTTCTGTGCTCCATCTAATACCTGGTACCAAATATCACGGTTGTGGAGTGCATATTACGAATGTGAGAAGCTTAAACACCAAATCGGATGAAAGATATATATGGGAGCTATAGCTATATCTGAACCGATTTTCTCCAAATTTGAAATACTTGCTTCTAGGCCGAACTCGGTTGGGTGTGCCAAAATTCAGGTAATTTGGACTGATAGTGGACATTTGGTGCACATTTAACCCGAAATCGGATGAAGATATATATGGGAGCTATATCTAAATTTGATCCGATTCTCACCAATTTCAATAGGGTTCGTCCTTGGGCCAAAAAAATATTGTTTGGAAAATTTCATCTCAATCGGATAATAAATGCGACCTGCATTTTGTTCACAAGAATACATGGACAGACGGACGGACGGACGGACGGACGGACAGACGGACTGACATGCGTAAATCGACTCAGAAAGTGATTCTATGAAGGTTCTCAAAAGTAACTATGGGTCTATCTCGTTTCCTTCTCCATGTTACAAACAAATGCACAAAGACATAATACCCTTACCACTATGTGGTGTAGGGTATAAATAGAACGAACGGCTTGCCATGAGTTATAAAAAGGAAAATTAGAAAAAAATTAAATGAGAATTGGTTGTGGTCATTTAGAGAAGATGCTATTCGTTTCCCTTTAATCAATTTTGAGATAATGTTATGAGAGAAACTTTCCTCTTAAAACAGAAAACAAGACATACATACGTTGAGGCGGCGTTCTCATGCATCAGACAATTAAGTCCACAACAATAATTTCTAATTTCTTTCTAATTTTCTATTTCAAAATGCATACAAATTATTTGATCGATTATGATGATGTGTCTCCTTTTTGTGCTCGTGGGTAGTAGCCGGACCTTTTTGTTACAATTAGACAATTGCAAAACATCCGTTGTCGCCGATGTGTATAGGGTTAAGGGAATCTCTGATGTATCTCGCATACATGTCATCATCCATCCAACCAACTTGGTTGTATTAGTTGGTTTGCGGGCTCATTCAGTTTAATGCGTTTACTGTAAATGATCGGCTCAAACATTTGCATTGTTTCGGGTATGAAAATGTCAAAATTTTTAATTACAGTTTTATGATTGATATCGACAAATGATTGATGTTCTGATGTGATAGATTTTTTCATATCAACGTTAAAAACGGAAATAGTTTTCTTTGTGTGTGAACAATTAGTTAAGTAGGGGGTGTAATAAATAAAGGAATGCATACGTATGTATATGAGTTAAATTTTCATGGCGTTTATGAAAGATATATTTTTGTCTGTGTCTTCCGGTCCTCGACGAATTTCTGACCCTCTATGAAAGATCTTCGCTTTGCTATGAATTTGCTTCCATGACAAGATCTTTCGGCCATATTTGAGAAGACCTTTTGGTCTTCTTTGAAAATGCCTCTTTTTCTTCCATGAGAAGACCTTCCGGTCCTCTATGAGAAGACCATTTGGCCTTCTATAAAAATAACCCTTGGTCTTCTATGAGAAGGCCTTTTGGTCTTCTATAGGAAGACAATTTGATTTCCTGTGAGATGAGGTCTCTTGATATAAAAGGGACTTCTGGCTTTCTATGAGAAGACCTTCTTGTCCTGTTATCTTTTCCGGTTTTTTTTTAGGAAAGCCTTTTGGTCTCTTGTGGTTGACCTTCAAGTCTTCCATGACAAGACGGTTTTTTTATACCCTCCACCATACATAGTGGTAGTTTCTTGTGGGTACTTTATACCGCGGCAGAGAATTATCTATATAGGTCCACAATATCATATAGCCCCCATATAACGGTACCCCCACGGTATTCGGTATTTTGATGATTTTAGCCACATTTTCAATGGAAATGTCTGAAATTCTACAAAAGGAGTCCCTTTTGGGCATTTTACCCCCTCAAAAAGAATTGTTTATATAGGTCCACGATATCGTATATCCCCTATATAACTGTACCCCCGATATTCGGTATTTTGATGATGTTAGCCACACTTTTCAATGGAATTGTCTTAAAATCCACACAAGTAGTTCCTTGTGAGTACTTCACCCCCTGAGAGAGAATTGTCTATACGGTCGTATATCCCCCATATAACAGTACCCTCGATGTTCGGTATTTTGATAATTTTACGGTACCCCCGATATTCGGTATTTTGATAATTTTACCCACATTTTTCATTGGAAATGTCTGAAAATCCACACACGGAGTTCTTTGTGAGCACTTTACCCTCTGAAACGGAATTGTCTATATATGTCCACAATATCGTATATCCCCCATATAACGGTACTCTCCTATATTCGGTATTTTGATGATTTTAGCCACTTTTTCCAATGAATTATCTGAAAATCCACACAAGGAGTTCCTTGTGAGTACTTTACACCCAGATATAGATTTGTCTTTATAGATCCACAATATCGTATATCCCTCCATATATCGGCACCTTCCTATATTAGATAGTTAAAAGATTTTAAAAGAATTTTTAATGGATTTTATTTTTTTGAAAATTTTCTAATTCGTTCCAAATGGTGTAGGGTATTCAAAGTTCGGCCCGGCCGAACTTACTACTTGTTTACTTGTCTAATATAAGATTTTCTGGACTTTTAATTGAAGAATTTCTGGTGCTCTTTATGAAGACCTTCCGCCCTTCTATGTAAAGACATTCTGAAGACCTTTTGGTCTTTTATGTGATGGTCTTCGTGTATTTTATGTGAAAATTTTTAGATATTTTATTTAAAAACCTTCTAGTTATCTAGTCTTGTATGAAAATATTTTGTGGTCTTTTATGAGAAGACATTAAGTGAAAAAGATCAGATTTTCGCAACAAATTTCTAAAAATGATTTTAATAAAATGTCTCCAACATTCAAATATTGCCATTCATGGCAACAAAAAAACATGGAGATCCTAAACTCATTCAAATTTATATTTTAATTTATGATGTAGCTTCGACGTCGACAAACGTTAAGTGCAGTCCTAGATTTGCACTGTTTGTCGCAAAAGAAATGACACTTTTCAAATTTGCCCGATATTATCATTGGTGAACATAATTTTTTGATGCTAAAAGTTTCTCTGCCTTTTCCATACTGCTTATATCAAATCCAAATTTGGCCATAGTCCAAATTTATTATTAAGAAAAATATTTTTAGCAGAAATGTCTGCGTATTAATACGCCTTTTAGCAGACATATTTTTTTAGCAATATTGTCTGACATGTTTGAGATTTGTTTTTTTTTCTCTTTTCCTTGCTATCTTTTGTGTTAATAATCGCCCATTTGCAAAAATGAAGAAAAAAATAAAAAATTGAAATGGTTTTGCTTAGCGTAACTGAGATGACATTTTGCAGCAGATAATTTAAGATTTGCATGTGTTCGGCATCAAGAAATACTCAACGCCTTCATGAAATATAGAATGTTGGAAGCAGGTTCTGTCAATAAGAAAACTTAGCCATTTTAGAAATAGGAGTAGAGATGGCCATTAGTTTCAATACCCTACGCTACAGTAGAATTGTTATTTAACGTAATATGGACAAAATTAGGCTAAATGTTATTTCTCTTAGGATACGAAATGACATACTCCGCCCTGATCAGAAAACAAAGTTATTTTTTTTCTTTTCTACAAATGTTTTTGTTTTACTTTCAAATACTGGAGAAGGGTGTGATATGGTCGGCTTAAAAAAAAAAATCAATCTGTTGGCATTTAAATTAAATTTTAAATCACGTATTTAACGATTTTTCGACATCGTCGCTAATATTCCGCATGCCGCAGTAAATCAGACTCACGTAATGCTAATCATTGCACTTATATCATCAATGATTTCATCCTGTCATCATCGGCATTGTTCCCCTGTAAGTAGTCAAAGAATGGCACGTTCCTAATTTTTAATGCCAATCTTCCAACCAGTTTATGCAGTGCTGTCTGCTGCCATAGGTAAACGAAATATTTTCATTCAATGGTAGGACTTTTTCTCTGCTAACTCAATCTTGCAGCATTTGACGGCAGCATCATGACAATAGTCTCAAGAGACTTCACAACAAAAGGTAATACTACAGCGGCAAAAGGTGTGCACGATACCACATCATCATTGAAAAAAACTTGGAAACGAAATGAAGTACATTACAAGTATTCATTGCCAACCAGCTGTTTTAAAATGTTCCTCCTAGTAAAATAATTTCGTACCTGCCCTGACTTTTGCAAATAGTTCTTCCACATCTAATGATGAAAATGAGCTCGTAGCAGCAAATGTTATAGTTCTGACATTTGAGGACTTCTAGTAAAATTTAATTGCCACACTTTTGAAACATCATTAACTTAATTTTAATTATGGATTACCAACACTGCAATCAAATTTTAGTTCTCCTTTGCATTGGAATGGAATGAAGCATTGTATTGGTATACAGCAGCCAACCGAGACGAGTCCCTTTTCTTCGTATTTTTTTCATTCAATTCCTTGTTCTTTACGGCATTGTCTTGAATCTTTACTAGGGCTTGTGCTAATAGATGATTAACTACGGCCCAACTTTTATGTGATGATGATTTATAACCAAACACAAAGAAATAATAGTAATTGAAAAGTGGTATCAATGAGTTCAATGAATTGGAATATGAACGCGAATAAATTCGATAAGCAGCAACAGTAGTGGACATAAATATTGATCAAACTTCTGTCAATAAAAGTTATTGAGAATGTTTCCAATTTTGGTGTTATATTGAGATTTTCTTGTTGTTTTCGTGAAACATTCTCAAAGGAGTAAATTTAATAATATAACAGGAGACCTCACTTTGGCCCGTTACACAAATTGGAACAGTGAAATTAAGGAAAGACCAAGTTAAATTTGATCCGGCCAAACTATTAAAAAAAAAACAAGTAAAAAAGCAGTAAGTTCGTCCGGGCCGAACTTTGAATACCCTCTACCATTCGGAACGAATTAGACAATTTTCAAAAAATAAAACCCATTAAAAATTCTTTTAAAATCTTTAAAATACCTAATATAGGAAGGTGCCGATATATGGGGGGATATACGATATTGTGGACCTATAAAGACAAATCTATGTCTGGGTGTAAAGTACTCACAAGGAACTCCTTGTGTTGATTTTCAGATAATTCCATTGGAAAAAGTGGCTAAAATCATCAAAATACCGAATATAGGGGAGTACCGTTATAAGGGAGCCATACGTTATCGTTAACCTATGTAGAGAATTCTCTGTCGGGGGGTAAAGTGCTCACAAAGAACCACTTGTGTACAAAGAACACCTTGCGACCATTCCGTTGAAACATGTGGTTAAAAACATCAAACTACCGAATATCGTTTAGACTGTAGCGTGATTACAACAGACGGAAGGACGTACGGACAGGGCTAGAATTTTACACTGATCAAGAATATATATACTTTGTTGGATCTAAAATGATTATTTCGATGAGTTACAAACGGAATGACGAACTTAATATACCCTTCATACTATGTACGGTGGAGGGTATAAAAACAATTTACCATTAGGGAAAAAATATACAAATTGAAGGCAATTTCTTTAAATTATTTAGCGAAAAACATCAAAATATCATTGCACAGATGTAAATTGCATTTCTTTGACAAATTTAGCGAAAAAACGTCAAAATATCCATTGCCCAGATGTATAAATTCATAAATGTTTTTTCTGGAGAGGAACTGATTATCTGAATTTCTTACAAATTTAGCGGAAATCATCAAATCGTCAATGCGCAAAACTTTGATTTGAATTGAATTGATTTTTTTCAGATACTCATACGCACTTATCTTATCTGCAATCAAAGTACGCATGAGAACTAAATTTTCAAAAGTTTAATAATAGGTAATAATAATTTTTTTTTTTAATATCCCTCAAATTCAGTTTTTCTATTTTTTTATAAATGAGACTTGGAAACTATGAGCAGATTAATTTTGATGATGGAAGCGATTGACACAAGTAACACCAGATATGATGAAGAATTCGCTAAAGACCTTTAAAAATCAACATTTTTATACCGCAGCCCTGGTACGAACATTTTGTTGGCCGCATATAACAAATAAGAAAAATTTTAGACATTGTGAGCGATATTTTAGAAACCAAGATGTTAAAAATTTGGTAGAAATCGGATACCTCATATTAAAACTTAGCGGCTTTAAATCAAGTCACGTGCTGTGAACCAATAAAGTGACTAAAATCGATCACATGAAAGATTTGTACTGACTGCAGCCAATTCAGTTATCTGCATTTGGTATGCATCGTTTTCTACTGTGTCCAATTTCGACTTTGTATGTGAATTTTAAATTTCTCATAAAAAATTATTAGCTGAGATTCCAGAAAACCAATTTTCGCCAAACCGCATCGAAATGTGCCCCAAACAATTAAGTAATCCCGAATTTGCTTGCTGTGTGCTTTGTGCTTTGAATGTGAATAAACCAATTCCTGAAGATAGAAAATTAAACTACTTAAAAAAATCCAAATATCAAGGGCAGTTCTCAAATGTTCAAATTTACAGGCTTTATGAATAATATGTTTATTTTCAATTTAAAAGCAAATATTGTGCTTACTATGCACTACTTTCGAATAAACCGCATATTTTCTAAAAAACATCGGTATTTGACGATATGGGTATATCATCGCAGTATAAATTTCACATTTCCAAGCATAGCGAACATTTCATGTGTTTCATTTTTATGGTCCCTCTCATAGGAAATTCGATATACTACATGATTCGTCTATAATCCATATTTCAAGTGCTATAATTTGTTTAGGCCAATCAAACTTTAAATACATGTTCGTTCCTTGTTTCTTACCTTGATTAAACATAGTACTTAGAATATTTTAAGTTTGAAATTTATTTAAATTTTAATTCTATCCACCTTATGTAACCCTAATGATCCTCGTAAAATTCTGAGACGATCCTTCTGTGGTAAACTCTTAAATTGTATACGATGATGAACATTTCACCATGCTATGCTTGCAAATTTTATAATTTGTAATGGACAAACAAGTACCAAGAGTTACAATTTAAAGTATTTTGAAGATTTGACAACATTTTCCAACAAAATAAGTTATGTTATGAGCACAATAAATTCGAAATTAGTTCTGGTTTGAATATTTTTTAAGGTTTTTCAGTTTCATTTCCAACTAATACAAGATTTACATTGCAATAGTTTTCTATCTTCATGAGGAGGGGCACATCCTTGCTGAATTTAAAATCGTTTTACTATATTTTTTTCGAAACGGATGTATGAAGTATGATCTGTTTTTAATCCATAATTATTTGCTATTTCGTGGTTGAATTGAAAATTTAGTATACACTTTTTCCCAACGAAAATAATAGTTTGGAATTTCAACTCCTTGTCTATATGTTTAGATTCGTTCGGAATTCTGTTTGTTATCTTTCTTTTTGCCTTCTCTAACTTTCCACATCACAGTTTTTTCCGCTTTGCAAACAAAGCCAGCGGGTGACTTTTTGTGAACTCCTCCCTAATAATGTAAGCATTTATGTGGAAACGTCGCATCACACTATGATTATCCCATATAAAGACTCGAAATCAGAAGGAGTACACACAAACATAGAGGGCAGAAGTAATCTCCTGTTGCGGGAGGAAAATCTAGTCCTTTGTGTTAGAGACCGACTTGTGGTGGCACCAAGCTGAGTCGTCACGAACAAAGTGGGATTTGGAAATGAGTGTTTATCTGCACTTCTTTATTTTTTGTGTTGTTTGGAATTTTGTATTCAATGAGGGTTCATCCTGAGATATGACAAAACATAATTAAATTGTTTTCCTTCTCTTACAGCTGTTGGAATTGTGTGTAGTTGAGTTTGTATTTTTATACCTTGCACTACAAGGTGGTCAGGGTATTATGTCTTTGTGCATTTGTTTGTAACAGGCAAAAGGAAACGAGATAGACCTATAGTTCTTTTTGATGATCTACATAGAATCACATTCTGAGTCGATTTATGCATGTCCGCCCGTGCGTCCGTCTGTCCATGTATTTTTGTAAATAAAGTACAGTTCGCATTTATTGCCCTATCCAGATGAAATTTTGCACAAATCATTTGCTTAGGCCAAGAACGAACCCTATACAAAATTGGAGATAATCGGTCAAAATTTAGATATGGCTCCCATATATATCTTCGTCCGATTTGCCTTTTATTGTGCACCAAACGTGTAATATCAGCACGGAATTTTGCACATACAACCAAAATAGGCCTGAAAATAAGTATGCCAAATTTGATCGAAATCGGTTCAGATATAGCTATAGCTCCCATATATATTGTTCATCCGATTTGTTATTGTTGTCCTCCGGAGCCGTAATATGCACTCCGTAACAACAATATTTGGGGAAATATATCAAATGCAGCTCAGAAATACCTTTGCTAAATTTTATCGAGATCGGTTCAGATTTGGATATAGCTCCCATATATAACTTCGTCCGATTTACGTTTTATTATACCCTCCACCATACATAGTATGGAGGGTATATTAAGTTCGTCATTCCGTTTCCGTCCGTCCGTCTGTTCGTCTGTTGTAACTACGCTACAGTCAAAACAAATTAAGATAGAAATCTAAAATTTTGTACAGATCCCTCTTTTGTTTGCAGGCGGGTCAAGTTCAAAGATGGGCTATATCGGTCCACGATATCATATAGCCCCCATATAACGGTACCCCCGATATCCGGTATTTTGATAATTTTTGCCACATTTTGTAATGGAATAGTATGAAAATCCACACGAGGAGTTCTTTGTGAGCACTTTACTCCCTGTAAGAGAATTGTCTATATAGGTCCACGATATCCTATAGCCTCCATATAACCGTACCCCTCGATATTCGGTATTTTGATGATTTTAGCCACATTTTCCAACGGAATTGTCTGATAATCCACACAAGGAGTTTCTTGTAGGTACGTTATCCCTTGGAAGATAATTATCTATATGGATACACGATATCGTATAGCCCCCATATAACGGTAACCCCCGATATTCGGTATTTTGATGATTTTAGCCACATTTTTCAACGGAGTTGTCTGAAAATCCGCACAAGGAGTACGTTGTCGGTACTTTATACCTCGGAAGAGAATTATCTATATAGGTCCACGATATCGTATGGCCTCCATAATAAAATCATAAATTTTCGGTGTTTTGATGATTTTAGCCATATTTTCCTACGGTATTGTCTGAAAATTCCTCACAAGGGTTTTTTTTGTGAGCACTTTAACCCCTGAAAAGTAATTGTCTATATAGGTCCACAATATCGTAAAGATTTTAACAGAATTTTTAATGGATTTTATTTTATGAACATTTTCTAATTCGTTCCAAATGGTGGAGGGTATTCTTTCGCTTTGCTTTTTTACTTGTTTTATCTCACCCTGTATAAATGAGAAGCATTTTAGAACAATATTTGGACACTCTACCGAATTTAGTTCTGAAACAAGTGTTTAAATATCGGTTCATATATAGGTATAATTTCCATATATATGTTTCATTCGATTTGATAGCCCTTATATACACTCCATAACAACAATATTCGGTACAAGATATCGGATACAGCCGAGAAATACATTTGCAAATCTTTGTCTAGATCGCTACATGTTTATATATAACTTCCAAACACATATAGTGATAACCACGCGACCACTTCCCGACTAGAACAAAGTCTACCATGTATTGATTTTCAAGTGTATACCGAAACATGATTGAATGCCTAAATAACAACATATTTTAAACCAAATGTTGCATACATTTTGTGACGATGTGACTAGATTTAAGCACCTAGATAATTTAAAACCTAATTTCCTTACAAAAAGAGGCGAGTCTTGACATTTTATTACTCCCAAGGCAATCTTGGCTTGTAAAATGATTAAAAAAAAAACAGGCTAAAGATAAAAATGTGCCGGATATTCTATTGCCACATAAATCACCGTCGTTGGGAAATAGCCACAACAGGCCACATCACACATTGTATAATTCAGTTAGAAAATAATAAATATTTCTTCTTTCACTCGTCACTTTGCAACCAATGTTGACAAGGTGGAAATTAGGGAAGGAAGACAATTCAGTGTATCATAACAACGTCTTTTTTGTAGGTGCAACAACTTCAAAATTACATATTTCAATTTTCTTCATTAAGGAAATACTTTGAAATTTATGCATCAGCACACGAAACTAGCACTTTGGAAAGATTATTCGCGTCGGGGTGTCTATAGAACACATGGCTATAGATGTACATACATACATAGTCTTACAACGTCTTTTGTGATACTAAAGTTATGGCATATAACTGATGGCCTTGTTAATGGTGGCTTTACACCAACTTATTGTAAAACAACTATAAAACAGGACGTTGTTGTACTACCACTAAATGTTTGGTATATAATTTTTATTGTGGAATGTTATGTATAAATTTGTTGTTTTTCCAAAATTATAGTAAGATGTGCCAAAAATATATGATGCGCGGTTCTAAATAACTTTGCAGTATCAATGGCGTCAGTACAAATATCAAAGATTATATAGTCTCTTTATGTAAACCAAAACACTGATTCACATTCTACAAACTAAGTCATCAAACTGCTTTAATAGGAGTTGCCACATTTCTATAGACCCCTAAGATAATAGAAACTCACAATTGTAGTACTGTAAGCAAGATATTATAAAATTGTTTTACCTGTTGCCATACACTGCATTGCTATTCTGGCTGACTGGCCAATCTCTGCCTATCAATCTCTTCACATGTCTAGCTGTCGGAAACAGAAAACTAGGGGTGTTTGTTTTGCATCGACCGCATGAAAATGCTTGGCAAGAAGATTAGAAAAGTAATTCAATGCATGTTAGAATCTGGTTGTCAGTTTGCCAAAATTTGTCGGCTACTTTGATGAAGGTGGAATTTCTTAAGATAATTTGCATACGTTAAAAATATAAGTAACGTCTGCCAGTACGAACTTTGACCATTTGAAACAAATTTAGAAATTTTCAAAAAAAAAATTTCGTTCTTACAAAAATATAGATTTAAAATTAACATGTCACTTCATTTTTATAAATAATCGTCGTCCCATAAATAAATTTATTCTTTATAAGTTATTCTAGATTTAAGATTCTTAATAAGTTATTCTTAATGGAGTACAAATAAAAAGGGAATTCCGACGAATTATACTTTGTAAGTACTCTTTCTCCCAAATGCATTTTTTCTCACCACAAACATCTGTTCATAAACGACATATGACAATTATATGGACAAATACTTACGACTTCATTATTTCATTGGCAAAGTCATCATCAGCTAAAAAAAGAAAGTCATCATCAGCTAAAGCAAGAAAAAGTGACACTGCATCTTCGTCGTCGACGTCGTCTTTACGAAAGAGCAACTTTAATGTTTACCTTATTATTGCCACTTCTTTGGCACTGTATAGTTGAAGTTGTTGGGGTTATTGGTGTCGGTGGTGTTGATGATGTAGCTAATGTTAATGATGCTGTCATTCAGAAGTGTGATGGTTCCTGAGTATGTGTTGTTCCTTGTTATCATCATCATCATTACGGGCAACAACAGCAGTCAAAAGTAAGCATGGGGTATAAAAACTGAGAAAAAACGATAGCAGCAACACAAGCAGCATCATTGGCACTGGTGCTGCTAGTGCGACAACTCACAGTCATGATTGCCATCACATGAAATCATACTTGGTATGATGGTAGGTAAGTTTGTATGTTAAATGTGGTTCTTGATGTTTACATTGCATTTATAAATTATTGGTGTCTAATCTTCAGATATGTGAGAGAGTGTACAATAACTTTATAATGTACTTTAAAAGTCATTGTGACATTAGAAGTTGTTTTTTATGATCCTGTTCGTTGTTCGCATTTTTAACAAAATTTAATGGTGTGTATTAGAGATTAAAACGTAGACTAAAAACTATGGAACATATATAACAGACAAAAATGAATTTTTATAAATATTATGGTAAATCGGAATCAGAGCAGCTATAATTTGAAATGGAAAGGAATTTATATATGGAAGTTGTGTCCTACTCCCAATCGATTTTCACTAAATATGACGGAGGCGTTTTACATGTTTGCTTTCATGGTAAAAATCATTTTTATACCCTCCACCAAAAATAGTATGGAGGGTATATTAAGTTCGTCATTCCGTTTGTAACTCATCGAAATAATCATTTTAGACCCAACAAAGTATACATATTCTTGATCAGCGTAAAATTCTAAGACGATTTAGCCCTGTCCGTCCGTCTGTCCGTCTGCTGTAATCACGCTACAAGCTAAACAAATTAAGATAGAAAGCTAAAATTTTGCCCAGATTTCTCTTTTGTCTGCAGGCAGGTCAAGTTCGAAGATGGGGAATATCGGTCCACGATACCGTATAGCACACATATAACGGTACCCCCACGGTATTCGGTATTTTGATGATTTTAGCCACATTTTTCAACGGAATTGTCAAAAAGGAGTCCTTTGTGGGCATTTTACCCCCTCAAAAAGAATTGTCTGTATAGGTCCATGATATCGTATATCCCCCATATAACTGTACCCCCCGATATTCGGTATTTTGATGATGCTAGCCACATCTTTCAATGGAATTGTCTTAAAATCCACACAAGTAGTTCCTTGTGAGTTCTTTACCCCCTTAGAGAGAATTGTCTATACAGGTCCACGATATCGTATATCCCCCACGGAGTTCTTTGTGAGCACTTTACCCCTGAAACGGAATTGTCTATATAGGTTCACAAGATCGTATATCCCCCATATAACGTTACCCCTATACCCCAAACTATTCAGTAGTTTGATGATTTTAGCCACTTTTTTCAATGGAATTATCTGAAAATCCACACAAGGAGTTCCTTGTGAGTACTTTGCACGCAGACATAGATTTGTCTTTATAGGCCCACAATATCGTATATCCCCCCATATATCGGCACCTTCCTATTTTAGATATTTTAAAGATTTAAAAAGAATTTTTAATGGATTTTATTTTTTTTTTAAATTTTTTAATTTGTTCCAAATGGTGGAGGGTATTCAAAGTTCGGCCCGGCCGAACTTACTGCTTTTTTACTTGTTACATGCTTATATCTATTCTATTTGGGGTCATATTTCACACATGGCGCACAATAAATCTTAACTTGGACCGATCTTTACCAACTTCAATAGAATTCGTCCTGCCAAATTTTAAATGTTCCTTCTTCCAGTAGAGAGTAGTATTCAGAGTCCTAATTTTAGTGGCGACGTTGTGCTGAGACAAAGCACTTCTTCTATCTACCTGGATCGGACCGGATCAGTCGGATCGATATAGATAAACAGGACTTCGACATAATTAAGAAGCTTCTATTCTTGTCGTGTGGACTCGATGGTAAACATTAAGTGAACATTTTCCTTGGGTCCAATTCTCCATGTCTTTTAAATGGTTCCAGTAATATAGTTGAGAATACTTCTCACTGTAATTCTATTTCTCTAATGCAGTTCCTTCTTTTCTAAAGTCGTCATTAATAAGTTTTCATTTTTAAATCATTTTCAAGTTCTATATAATTAACTCTCTACTCCACATATTTCCAAATATCAAATACTGAATTTTACACTGCATTAGATTTTTCAGTACCTTTTATATTTTACAACTAAGAAGAAAATAAACATTTACCCCTTTTCTTGAAACGACATGGACAACTACCTTGACCCTTAATATTTTAACAACAGTCTGAATATTTTCTTCCAAAGTCACTAAGGAGAGACAAAAGTAAATTTTCATAAGTGAAACCACTCACACAAGTGACAAAAAAACAGTAAAGAAAGTCCTAAAGTCGGGCGGGGCCGAATTTATGATGCCCTACACCACTTTGCTAATTTAGTAGAGCTCTACATAACAAGTAATAGCTTTTATGGGAGAATTTAATCATACACGCTATGATTATAATTATTATTTAAAGTTCTTGTAAATTCAGACTTGTATTGCCCATTTGATGCAAAATTAATTTGAAATCGGATTAAGATTTATATGGGAGCTATATCCAAATCTGAACCGATCTCGATAAAATTTGGCAAAGATATTTCTGAGCTGTATTTGATATATTTCCCTGAATATCGTTATTACGGAGTACATATTACGGCTGTGGGTAACAATACAACAAATCGGGTGAACAATATATATGGGAGCTATAGCTATATCTGAACCGAACTTCATCAAATTTGACATGCTAGCTTCTAGACTCAATTCGGTCGCATGTGCCAAATTCCATCCCATTAGACGTTTGGTGTACAATAAGAGATAAATCGGACGAAGTTATATATGGGAGCTATATCCAAATCTGAACCGATCTCGATGAAATTTAGCAAAGATATTTCTGAGCTGTATTTGATATATTTCCCCAAATATTGTTTTACAGAGTGAATATTACGGCTGCGGAGGACAAAAATAACAAATCTGATGAACTATATATATGGGAGCTATAGCTATATCTGAACTGATTTCGATCAAATTTGGCATACTTATTTTCAGGCCTAATTTGGTTGTATGTACAAAATTCCATACTATTCGGGCTGATATTACACGTTTGGTTCACAAGAAAAATTGGACGACGATATATATGGGAGCTATATCTAAATTTTTACCGATTATCTCCAATTTCCTTGGGCCAAACAAATGTTGTTTGGAAAATTTCATATCAATCGGGTAATAAATGCGACCTGCATTTTGTTCATAAGAATACATGGACAGACGGACGGACGGACGGACGGATGGACAGACGGACTGACATGCATAAATCAACTCAGAAAGTGATTCTATGCAGATCATCAAAAGGAACTATGGCTCTATCTCGCTTCCTTCTCCATGTTACAAACAAATGCAAAAAGACATAATACCCTTACCACTATGTGGTGTAGGGTATAAAAACAAGGGAAGAAGAAAAGCATGAATATGCATAAACATTTTCTTACTTCCTTCATGTGAATGATATCAAGGGCCACACATCTATGGTGGTCAAAGGCCACATTAAATATATGGGCAATTCTATGAAAAAATATAATAACTTTAAAATATAGTCTTATAAGAAATAAAATAATTTAGGTTTTTATTAAAAAGTTAAAACAGTTAAAAACAAGTAAGCAAAGGCTACAGTCGTGCGCGGCCGACCATGTGATATCCTACAACACTACAATATGTTAGAAATCCCTTAATGTCCAAATCCATTTTGGAAGATTTCGCTTTTGGAATTATGTCACGGAGCACTGCCAGGGACATTTGCCCAATGTTTACACACTCCGTCGTGCTGTTAGTTGTTGTGGACCATTTTATAGCTAAATATAATCCAGTGCTCATCCAAAATGCTACAATTCTTCCTTGTCCTTAACTCTCTTCTTAAGCGTGTCGATTGACCTCAATTGTGTGATCAGAGAATTTTTTTGTTTTTGGTCTATTTGAACACCCAAATATATTGCGGACATCTTTGAAAACAATAGCCCTAGCCCTTCTGACCCTAACCCTATCCTTGTGAAAAATTTCGTGAGGATCGGACAATAATTGCAAAATGTATATAATATCCCCAACATGTTTTGTAAGGTGATAAAATATTACAAAACAAACACTTCTATATTATAAGTCAAATTGAAAAAATCGCATGCGATAAAAAATATGAAATAATAAAAATATGTCACAAAATACTATAAAATCTAAATTAACATCATTATTGGCATATTTTTATGTGATTTTTTTAGATTTTCTTCTTTTATGCAAAGAGGGCATTCTCAGTTGACAAAATTTGTCAAAATCGGTCCAGCCGCTCTTAAGATATAAGCATTCTAGCTAACATCCCCTTCCTTTGTACATATACATTGTATATATTTCGCTATATATATCCGATATATTTACTATCGTCATCTACGTAACGGTCAGGATTGACCTGTTCGTCTATTTGTAATTTCGCCGGGATTAAAAATAATGGCGGTTTAATGGAAAATTTGACTTTTATTTAACACAAATGTTATGGTCTATTTCACCCACAAAATATTAACCGATGACCACCAAAGACTTCTGCCCAGCCCTTAGCTCCAGGCCCATGCTAAATTCGGCGTCGATTGGCCTATAATTGCGACCAGTAGAGCAACTGCAAAATCATGAAATTTTTCAGTTTTTGGTCCATTTCGACTCCTAGATATTATGCGATCAACTCCAAAAGCAATAGGGTTCCAGCCCCACCTCCATTCTAAATTTCATGAAGATCGGGCCATAATTGCGACCTGTAGAGTGATTACAAATTAACATGGACAGACGGACAGACGGACGGACGGACATATATAGCTAGATCGACTCAGCTCGGCGAGATAGGAAGATCCATACATACTTTCCTATGTAGGAAACCAATATTTCGAGGTGTTACATAATTTTTGGCCCAATTAAACTTATAATACCCCCAACACATAGTGTTGTAGGGTATAAACATACCCAGCGGACTGACTCAACTGCACATTGTCGATGCTCTGCACTTCAGTCAAGATTCTGAAAAGAAGCGTAATGAATTCACTTAGTAAGACATTTTTCTTCCGCTCTTCACTACATAAAAAATGTGTTTGCATATGATCTGGCCACTTTAACTCCGCCGCAGCAAACGCGGCATCTCCTACAAGGAGTACGACATGTTTTCTTTTCATTCATTCACATGTCTGTCCGATTCGTTATGCTTTCGATTACGTCTGCCTTCAGATATAAACTTGAAAACACTGAGAGTATGCAAAATAGTTCCATGCAGAGTGTCGGCTCATCTGTATGTGTTATGGATATTATTCAGTTTCTTATGAGGCAGAGACTTTCCAAGTCAACAATTAGCACCATACATGTTGGTATAGCAGGTCCTACGCTTTGCGTCCGTTGTAGTGGTGAAGATGAAAAAGTTTATGACATAAATGAGGCACGACATAAAATTGGCTGAAAGTGAGATCATGGAAAATGCTTGATTCTAGTCGAATCTGGGATGCCGCAGAAATTCCTCTGGCTTTTTATACCCTACACCACAAGGTGGTCAGGGTATTATGTCTTTGTGCATTTGTTTGTAACAGGCAAAAGGAAACGAGATAGACCCATAGTTCATTTTGATGATCTGCATAGAATGACTTTCTGAGTTGATTTATGCATGTCAGTCCGTCCGTCCGTCTGTCCATGTATTCTTGTGAACAAAATGCAGGTCGCATTTATTATCCGATTGAGATGAAATTTTGCAAACAACATTCGTTTGGCCCAAGGACGAACCCTATTGAAATTGGAGATAATCGGTAAAAATTTATATATAGCTCTCATATATATCTTCGTCCGATTTCGGGTTAAATGTGCTCCAAATATCCACTATCAGTCCAAATTACCTGAATTTTGGCACACCCAACCGAGTTCGGCCTAGAAGCCAGTATATCAAATTTGGAGAAAATCGGTTCAGATATAGCTATAGCTCCCATATATATCTTTCATCCGATTTGATCTTGAAGTCCCTCACATTCCTACTATGCACTCCACAACCGTGATATTTAGTACCAGGTATTAGATGGAGCACAGAGATAGCTGTTTTAAATTTTATCGAAATCGGTTCAGATTTGGATATAGCTCCCATATATATCTTCATCCGATTTCGGGTTAATTGACCACCAATATACGTCCAAATGGACTGAATTTTAGTACATCGGACTAAATTCAGCCTAGAAGCAAGTATATCAAATTTAGTGAAAATCGGTTCAGATATAGATATAGCAACCATATATAAGTTTTCATCCGATTTAGTGTTTTAGTCCTTTACATTCGTAATTATCACTCCACAACCGTGATATTTGGTACCAGGTATTAGATGGAGCACAGGAATAGCTGTTTTAAATTTTATCGAAATCGGTTCAGATTTGGATATAGCTCCCATATATATCTTCATACGATTTCGGGTGATTGACCACCAAATGGCCGTAATAGCATCAATTTTGGCAAATCCGACCGAAACCAGCCTATAAGCAAGTACTCAAATTTTAGTAAAAATCGGTTCAGATATAGCTCTAGCTCCCATATATATGTTTCATCCGATTTGCTCTTTAAGTCCCTTACATTCGTAATATACTCTTCACAGGAATGATATTTGGTACCAGATATCAGATAAAGCCCAAAAATAGTCGATTTTAATTTTATAAAAATCTGTTCAGATTTGGATATATCATAGCATAGCATACTCTCCACAGGAATGATATTTGGTACCAGATATCAGATAAAGCCCAAAAGTAGTCGATTTTAATTTTATCAAAATCTGTTCAGATTTGGATATAGCACCCATATGTATCTTCATCCGATGTCGTGTTAATTGCGCAACAATTTGGCATATCTGGCCACATACATCAAACTTGGTGAAAATCGGTTCAGATATAGCTATAGTTCGTAAAATGCACGATAGAATTAGATAGATTTTGATTTTGTACCAAATATCTCATAGAGCTCTGAAATGCCCTGTATAAACCTTTTTACGAGAGCTCTACTAAATATGCATAGTGGTGTAGGGTATCATATAGTCGGCCTCGCCCGACTTTTGAGCTTTCCTTACTGGTTTTATTTTGTTAAAGGAAATCGAAAATGTTAGCAAACATTTAACGGCAGAGGGACTATTCCTATAATTTGTTTGTGGTGCTGGTAGCTAACTAATCTTTAAGCTTTTGTCAAAATTTTTGGATATGATTTTTAACACATCAACACTTCACCGAAAAGGCACAATCTTAACATCACGATCACTGTCACATCATTGTCTTTTGCCTGTCTAAACGTAGATTTAAATCCAACAGTGACTCATTTCCTTTTGCTTTTTAAAATCACTTCCATTTCATTTTGTTTTTTTTTTTTTCATGCAGACATCATGTTCTACTATGAAATTTGTCTTAATATCCCCCCACACGTAAAACTTCTTCTGATATGAGTACATCAGATGTATTATTGTTGTTGATTTTTTGCCATATTGTGTATCATATTTGTGGCAATCAACACTTCTGCCAACCAACAACTCAAATTTTATAAATATTTTCTCTATTTTACGTCCGTCGAAGATACGAAGATACTGTGTACAGTGATTACACTTAGATAAAACGAAGCATTTTCGACGTAGCTCTGGATAGGCTGACTAAACGAGGCATTTTGCATTATGAGATGTGGTGGAATTTTTAGAACTTCAGACTTTATGTGTACGTAAAATACTTAAAGGTGCAAAATGCTGTAATATCATTACAGAGCACTCGATACTAAGTAGACATCCAATATTTTGCACGATGGTCACTCGTGACGGAGATAAGGGGAAGAACTTGAATATTATATATTCAAGGGTTCGAAAAGCAGATGATGGTACAACAACGTTATTGAAATTTTGAAGTTCAGAATGAAGATCACTCGTTGATGAGATAAGTGAGGTACGATGTTAGTGTATGGGGTTCAGACAAATATGCAGTTCCGGAAATTCTTACTATAAGTGTATTTTTACAGTGAAAGTGTACACAGCTCTTGACCAATATCTTTGAACTTAGGTAGGGTAAGTGTGCCTAAGTTCGGCATGTCCCAGTAGTCGGCACTTTTTATTTTTAAGCCCAAATAACTGAAACTATTATAACTAAATGTATTTGGTTTACTTCAAATATATTGCCAGCTATCTTTGTGTACAATTTCGGTAAGAAAATATGACTTATTCAAATAAAAATTAAATTTTTGTCTGTGAAGGTCCCCAACAATCCATATTCTTAAGAAAAGTACAATAAAGACGTCGAATCAGTTTAACTAAACAAAAATATTATATTTTAATGAATTAATTTATTATTATTATTATTATTATTATTAATTATTCTTACACAAAAATTGTTATGCCGACTGTTGGAACATGCCATACCGCCAATTGGCAAGTGGTGCTGACTACTGGGAAAAAAGCATTGTTTTAATAAAACTACAAATTTATGAAATTTAATAAAAAGTTATTAAAACTTTATTTATTTTTGCAAAAACTATACAAAATTTCGAATCTGAATAAATTAACTTTGTAATAATTGAAAAGTTCCACTCAGAATGGTGAGCGATTAAAAACGCGAAAATCCTAAAAGTGTCGACTACTGGTACACTTACCCTATGAGAACTACTTTAGATAATGTAAGAATAAATCGCAAAAGTTTTTGTTTTTTTTTTTTTGCATAACAAAAAATATTATTTCATATGGGCACCTTCTGCACCTTTTTCTTAAAATTTGTAATTTGATAAAGGTAAGTCTTCTATTCAGAAAAGTCTTACGGGCCATCTATAGATAAACAATTTCCTTTCATGTCTATTAATAACAAATTTTGAAACGCCTTGAAGGTTTTATATTCCACTGTTGCCTCCATTATAGTCATTCGATTTTTGCACTCGTTGATCCCAGCATTCCGTTTTTTACCATCGCGGCAACATTCGTTGACGTACGTTTACAAAAGAAATACTTCTTTAGTGATGAGTGTCATATTTATTATTATAAATTGACCTTTCTGCCCCTATGTATTACAATGTTGATTTTGTTTTCAATTCTCTGCAGCCAAAAAATGCTCCGACAGACAATAATGCTTTTTCACTCGAAGTTTTTGGTTAATTTTTGCCTTTGTAATTACTCTTAAGTAGGCGTATTTTTAATAAAAGTGTTGAATATTTTATGAATGGTTGAACATGGAGAGGCTGCTGACTGCATCTCATTTACGTACATTGGCATTGGAAAAACAGCCACAGCGAGGGCGTCAACATTTTAACATTTGTCATGGTTATGTCGAAAGGATGTTTTTCTTGTTTTCTTTTTTTATTCGAACAAATTAACAATGAAAAAATGAAAATAATTCAAAGCGGTTTGTTTTTTTATTATTGAATATTTTTAATTATATTTGAATGTCCCAATACTTCACATTGAGATTGATGGGCCCATTATGTACTATTAACTAATCTTATCCATCATAGTATGGAGGGTATAATAAGTTTGTCATTCCGTTTGTAACATTATTTTCCGGGATTTGAAACAAAATTTGGTATTTGAAGTTCGTAATGGATACTATATAAGACAGAAAATGAGCCATGTAGGTCCTCGTCTTCGTATAGCCCCCCACATAACGGTACCTCGCAATATTGGGCATTTTGATGATTTTAGAGACATTATTTACCGAAACTATTTCAAATTTTGTATTTGAAGTTCGCAATGAATAATACAGGCTATGACAGAAAATTGTCTGCTCGGGTCCACGTCTTCGTATAACGGAACCCCCGATATTCGGTATTTTGATGATTTTAGCGACATTATTCACCGGAATTAGTTCACATTTTGTATTTGAACTTCGTAATGGATACTACAGCCTGTGCCAAAAAATTGTCTGTGCAGGTCCACTTTTTATAACCTCCATTATACCTCCCTATATTCGGTATTTTATTGATTTTAGTTGCATTATAAATTATTTTTATAGTTTCGCATTTGAATATTGTAATAGCTTCTGACAAAAGTTGCCTATGCAGGTCCACGATGTCGTATAGACCCTAATATAGCGCAACATTCGGTATTTTTAAGATTTTAACAGAATTTTTAACGGATTTTTTTTTTTTTTGAAAAATGCCAAATTTTTATCAAAAGGTGGCGGGTATTAAAAGTTCGGCCCGGCCGAACTTACAGCTTTTTTACTTGTTTTAATTATGTTCTATTTCAGCTCCAAATCGTACTAAAGTTTTTTTTTTTTTTATAGATTTTGAATACATATTTGCCATCCAAATTTTTTTATAAACAAATTTATGCAATAGTGGAAATATATAGTTCAGTTAAATCAATTAGTCATTAACAAACTTCAGTAATAGATTCTTTTGTTGAATAAAGAAAAAATACTTTCCGTTCTCATCGTACATTTTACACTGAAATATAATCTATGTTAAATAATTAGTGTCAACTTAAAAAGGATAATGACAAACTTAAAACTCTAAAGACAAAATGTGACGTATAGTAGCTCAATTTGCTGCGTCCCCCAGTTGTCCATATGTGTGAGCGTTATATACAAGTGATTAATTATACTCAGCAGAAAATTTCTAAAATAGTAAGCAAAAAACCAAAAACATAAAAAACTACATAGACATTAAGACATTTTCTAGACATTTTAACAATAATAAGATTATCAACATACATACACATATAGCAAGGCAATATTTCTCTGCTAAACAGCTGCTAGACTACGATAAAAAGAAAATTAAGTGTCAGAATTAAAAGTCAATTTATTAACTGACAAAATTGCACAAAGACCCGAGTTGCCAGATGTTTACAATAATTTTGAAATAATTAGAAATTTTTGAAGGAAAAGTGACTATTTGATACTCTACACCACTACGGGAACTATATTTAAATTTGAACCGATGCTCTCCAATTTCAGGGTTCGCCAAATATTGTTTGGAAAATTTTATCTTTATTGGATTATAATAAAGATCTGAATTTTGTTAACAAAAATACATGGGCAGACGGACGGACCGACATGCATGAATCGATTCAGAAAGTGATTTTATGAAGATCCTCAAAAATAACTATGGGTCTATCTCGCTTCCTTCTCCATGTTACAAACAATTGCAGAAATACATAATTCCCTCACCACTATGTGGTATAGGGTATAAACGTGAGAAAGGGCTATTGGCTATATTGTTGTGTTATTTCAAAATGCAGATTGCACGGTAAATATTTTCACTCAATAAGAAAGCAATGTGCTAAAATATTTATTGAGTTAATTTTGACAAAGAAAATCTTACTCTATGAGACTAACAATGAGTCTTTCAAGAAGTTAAACAAGAATTTATATTATAACAATGAGTTTCTGAAAACTAAATCTTAAGTTCAAGATTGCCTGTACCAAATAAAGATTTGAAAGAGGGTGCTATGATTGATTTGACATTCGGAAGGCACAAAGAATATTAACTCAGCCATTTAAAACAAAAATGGCAACACTAATAACCAGAAAAATGCATTGAATGAAAAATGTTTTATTTTCGAAGCCAAAAGAAAAACTTAGACATTTTACTCTTTACAACAGACAATAATGTTAAATTTTATTTTGTTCCGACTAAAGAAGAAAGGCAAAAGAGAAAACAATTACCCTACACCATTTATAAGAAATACATATATCTAAAAAACTCTAGTCATATGAATGAACAAGTGTTATGCAAACCACACACGATACAACTGGTTGTACAACTCGGAGAGTACTCAAATTGTGTGTTTCTGTCACAAACGATGCAACTTAGTGTACAACTTCACTTTTCGTAGTGCTTATTAGAGTTAAGATGGCACCGGAAACAAATTCATGCTCTATAATTGAATCAATAGCTTTTATTTATAATTAACTAGCTGGCCCGGTCCGCGTTGCCGGCCCGTAGTTTTTGTCTATTATGCATATATTCCCAAGCATAATTATGCACAGATATGACTGATATAAGTGTTCACGTACAGGTCGATTTAAAGTGTTTTAAAATACCTGTACCCATTTTTAACCAGTGGGCTTCAATATTTAAACCGTGGGCTTCAACTGTGTGGATGTGCTATACAAATCTATTAAAAAGTATATATCAATCTTATCGCCATATAAGGGATCAAATTAATTTTTAATATGGTAAAAATCGTAGCAAAATCTTCCAGTCAAATGAGCAGTAATTTGGAATTTGCTGTATTTTGTATACTACATAATTGAGGGCTGAATGATTTAAGAATAGCCAAAGTTAATTACTTTTTTAAACCCATTAGCAACTTAGATTGTGCATTAGAGTCCTCATAAGTCCCCCTAACCATGTCAGTCTGTTTGTCCGCCAAAAGGTGGACTTGAGAGGGTATTATAACATGGATAAAAATTCTAAAATTTGTAGATATGTTGAAATTTTAGTGTAAGATTTTCACCCCCCTAATACGCATTATTAGCCAAATTCTTTGAAATGTGGTTAAATTAGGAGGTACCTTCTATATATGGGCACTACTCCGAAACATCGACCTACATTGAAAACTTTCTTCTACCCCTTATTATCCAAGATGACAAATAGAGGCCAAATCAAAAATATAGCACAACAATATAGCATGTCATAGCATTTCGCGTCATTTAAATAAGTAAAAATAGTTTTATCCACCTCATAATTGAGGGCAGAATGATAAGATGGGAATTAATTTTATTTGCCATTTAAATTGTAAGTTGGAGACCCCTTAAAGTCCATATTTTCATCATAGGATAATTCAATGATGATTAAACAAATATTCGGTCCCGTGCTACTTTCTTATATTTGTAATTTCTTCATGTTTCCACAATTTATTTCATATGGATGCACATCCCAAATCTACGTTCCCAACCAATATTCTCTTGGGGGTTAAAAATTCAATAGAATACAAAATTTTCTTTTCTGACCACACATTAGATGTGAAAGTGGACTTGGGGATACTCCAATGTGGGGACTTTACTTAAATAAATTCCTATGTGGCAATTATCTGTATGATGGTTCCCTACCCCAGGGTGGCATAAATAAAATTTTTTAGCCAAATCAATTGATGAATGTGGTCAATACCAATATATGCCCTACTCTGAAAATTTCAAATTTTATGCGAAGAGGTTATCTACCCCCTTAGAAACAAAAATGTCAAATAAGGGCCAAAAAATGAAAAAAGTGGCCGGCCAAGACCCCAAAAATAACTTAAATCATAGATGGTTATATAAATATGAAATCGGGTTGTTCCCTTATCCATGAGTTATGATCGATATAAAGACCTGCAAAAGTGATTTTAGGTATTTTGAATGTTTGGGAAGAATTTCTGGAAGGATATAAAACCTTTTCTTACTAAAAGTCCCATTCGCTCTACTATTTTGCACCTTTTATTTCAATATTGGTATATTACTTATTATTCTCCCAAAGAATTTTGCATTTTGAGCTCTCATTGGAGGGATCATTGTCACGCTTTGAAATGAGCCCCATTAAGCTTTTTCGGTCATTTTTGTTTGTTTAAACGTGTTCGCATCTTCCAGCTAACCCACGATGTAGGCCCTGGAGTTGAAAGGTAGATGTCAGTTAACATCCTATTTCGCACTTATTCAATTTTTTTAGTGAAAAATTATTCTCAATTTTGTTCACAAAAAAAAAAAATTGACAAAAAAAAGAATAACAAATTGAAAAAGTCTTAAACTTTTTCGCTGATTTTTTACAGCAAATGTTTTAAGATCCTTCCTTACAAAGTTTGTCAATAGAATGTACTATTACTTTAAAATTCGATTCCATTGAAAATGTTTTTTTGATTTTTGCAATGAGATCTCTTTTTCATGATTTTTCAGCGATTTAGAAA
Organism: Musca domestica; assembly: GCF_030504385.1. Taxonomy (NCBI): domain Eukaryota; kingdom Metazoa; phylum Arthropoda; class Insecta; order Diptera; family Muscidae; genus Musca; species Musca domestica. The sequence continues at coordinate 504,126 of NW_026712279.1, forward strand.
AAGTAATTATCTTTTAACTTTGGTGTGACCGCGTTAAATTATTTCGATATCATCTATTCCGTTTCGCCACCACATAATTCGCTACTACACTTCCATGTAACCCGCCATCAATTTCAGTTCTGAAGAAATCAAGTCAATTAAATAAATTGGTATAAATATTCGAATTCAAAATAAAATATAAAAAAACACTACAAATGTACATTAGAAAAAAGTAAGTCAAAATGGAAAAAAATCATGCAAAATAAAACATTACTATTGTACATTTGAAAAGTCACAATGAAAATGTTAATATATCACATTTTTACGCGATTTTTTTGGATATTATCCTTTTCGGAGAGTAGACAACTCCGAATTTGTGTGAATCGTTAAAATTAATCCAGCGGTTCTTAAGTTATAAGCGTAGTAACTAACACAACTTACATTTATATATATAGATTTTTGAAATTCCGTTTTATAGATTCAATTTCTTTTAATATATACATTAAAATCACACATTTGATTGGATTTCGTATTGTTTTGATGTGCGAAGCAATGCCTTTTCAAAAATAAAAACAAAATGAAATTGTATGCGACATGCCCACAAACGTTACAATCGGTTGGTACAACATGCCAAATATCAAAAAATTTTGATTTTTCACACAACCGAGACACAACTTCGTACAACCGGGCCACAAACGATACAATCTTGAATACAACTTCTCTCAGTTGTACAACCAGTTGTAAGGTGTATGGCTTGCATAACGATGCCTTTTAATTTGTCTGTTTTTATCCAAGATGTGAGAGCACACACTCCGTTACAATGGCTCGGGGAAGGAATCATAGAATTGAATGTGTTTCATCCACTTGTCGTTCGTTTATTCCTGCTTCACATATAAACACATTCTTAATAATGATTTTTATCATAAGTGAGAATGTCATAAAATAATTAACGCACTCATAATATGGTAATTGTTTTCTTTTTTGCTTATGGTAACAGCAAAGATGTCTGACACTTCACAGGCATCAGAAAAAGTCAGACACAATTAGGTTTTTATTTTTGCGAAAATATATGGCCCACAAGTGTTGATGACTGGGTATTCGGCGAGAGTGAAAAGTTGTTAAGGCTAGTTTAATAGGAAAATGTTTTAAACAGTGTTTGTATCTTTTAGGATGCAGTACAAAATAATCAGGCTTAATCTCACTGCTTTTGTTTTTGTAAGACAACGTTTATTTATTAGAGAGGAAAAATTATTATGTTTACCAGGGGGACAGGAAATACCATGGATTTAGGAAGAGCCACCAATCATCAACAGCTCCCTTGCTTTTTATACCCTACACCACAATGTGGTCAGGGTATTATGTCTTTGTGCATTTGTTTGTAAAAGGCAAAAGGAATCGAGATAGACCCATAGTTCCTTTTGATGATCTGCATAGAATCACATTCTGAGTCGATTTATGCATGTCCGTCCGTCCGTCTGTCCGTCTGTCCATGTATTTTTGTAAACAAAGTACAGTTCGCATTTATTGCCTTATCCAGATGAAATTTTGCACAATCATTTGTTTGGCTCAAGGACGAACCCTGTTGAAATTGGTGATAATCGGTCAAAATTTAGATATAGCTCCCATATATGTCTTCGGTCGATTTGCCTTTTATTGTGCACCAAACGTGTAATATCAGTCCGAATAGTATGGAATTTCGCACGTACTATCAGATTGGACCTGAAAATAAGTATGCCAAATTTGATCGAAATCTGTTCAGATATAGCTATAGCTCGCATATATATTGTTCATCCGATTTGTTATTTTTGTCCTCCGCAACCGTAATATACACTCTGTAACAACAGTATTTGGGGAAATATTTCAAATACAGCTCAGAAATACATTTGCTAAATTTTATCGAGATCGGTTCAGATTTATATAATATATAACTTTATACCATATATAACTTCGTGCGATTTACGTTTTATTGTACACCTAATATTTGCCAACATTGGATGAAATTTGGCACTTACGACCGAATTGAGTCTAGAAGCTAGTATGTCAAATTTGGTGAAGATCGGTTCAGATATAGCTATAGCTCCCGTATATACTCTTCATCCGATTTGTTATATTTGTTACCCACAGTTGTAATATGCACTCCGTAACGACGATTTTCAGGGAAATATATTAAATATGGTTCAGATATATATTTGCCAAATTTTATCGAGATCGGTTCCGATTTGGATATAGCTCCCATATATATCTTTATCCGATTTCAAATTAATTGTGCACCAAATGGGCAATGCAAGTCCGAGTTTAAAAGATACAAATGCTTCGGCATATTTAGTCCTTTGAACTTTAAATTTTAATTATAATCATAGCGTGTATGATTGAATTCTCCCATAAAATCTTTTAATTGTTATGCGCAGCTCTACTAAATAAGCAATGTGGCGTAGAGTATCATAAAGGCGGGCCCGCCCGACTTTAAGACTTTCTTTACTGGTTAACGATTAGAAATTCCAAATGGCCATAAAATCTATTTGTATGTAAAGGATTGATAAGGTCCACACATACAGATAGAGGTGCGCTCATTAGGTAGCACGCACTTAAGTGTTGGGACACAACAACCCTCCTGGTGTGCACTTAGAACAGATAAGAACGATTGTGTGTCAGCTATTAGGTTAAGTCAGAATAGTTTAGGTAGCACTTAAGTAAGAAATATTCTTTAATAAAATCAGATTTGAAAATACATTATAACCGGCCGGTTGTGTGTTTTTATTTCTCCGCGAACGCGTTCGAAGATAAATTGGAACGAATCTGAACCGATTAGCATCAGTATCAAAAGTGTCAGTAGTTTGTTAACAAAAGTATGGGACTGTTTCAAAAGGTTATTTTATGTAGATCACTATATGGAACTATGGGTCTATCATGTCTAGTTTTTCCTGTTACACACACATGGACAAGGACAACATACCTTGATGTTCTACAACTTAATATTGTAGGGTAATTTTTAAGATTCTGGGATACATATTGAACTACCCATGCAGTCGCCAATAACTACCCGAAAATTGTTTAACCTTAATATCATGCATGTATATGTTTTTGATGAGTCTTGAACTAATGTCAGATTGGTATGTTATAGGGTTATCTTGGGTTTTGATCGGAGCCTTGAGACCATGCTATATTTCCACCCTTCGTTTTGGTAATGGGCAGTCAAAACAGTATTCCTATATTCGAGGTAGTAAGAAGAGTATTCCGAAACAAATTCCTGTGCACATATCGCCTTATATCTACCATATCAGACTTATAGCCAACGAAATCGCCATCAATGTAAGTGCTCTTAAACTGCGTATATATTCTGGATATACATTTAAGTTTTTGTACACTTCTTAATATTTTGCGATCATCTCCTCCAACAAAAGGATTGGACCACAATTGTGACCTGTAGAGTGACTACAAATTAACATGGACAGACGGCAACACAAGACTAATTCGTTTCAGCTCAGCAAGACAGGTCCAAAACATTGTGGGTCTAGGACCTATATTTCGAGGGGTTAATACCCTCCAACACATAGTCTTGTAGGATATTAATACCGAATCCCATACCATCAATTTATGAATCCCAAAATTAGATCCCGTTACATAAGCAAACAAATATGGCCTCGATTATTTAAGCACTTGACATTCAAATGAAAAATCACGTACAAATAATGCACTTTACATCAGCAAGAGCTCTAAATGACACAATTTTAGTCAGCAACAATAAAAAGCAGGAAAACAACAATGTCACAAAAAACGGGTACAGTAGGTAAGTGCTGTACATGTATGTAAAACTAACAATATAAATCACTTTCAAATCACATATTAAAAGGATAACTGTGTCAAACGTGCCTAGCCGTAGATTGTAATCACCAGCAAAAGGAACAAAATGTTCTTGAGATGAGCATGACGATGATGAAGATGCAGTTTGGGGGCTTAGCTGATGCCAATCGATGGTGCATTAAGATGGAGACTTCTATGGCGTATTAAGACAGATGCTTCTATGGCGCTATCACACTAGGAATAAGTGAGTCAGCCAGCTAGCTATCCACCGAAACAATTATTTACAAGTGACACTTGAAAATGGATACGAAAACAAAATTCGCAAAGATAAGCAGACATTCAACATATCTATGAGATGTGGAAGGTGTTGGTATGCAAATGCACCAATTGCATCAGAATTGTCTTCAAAAAACTTCACTTGTAAGAGTTTTCTTGTTGGAGTTTCCTATCACACCCCCCAAATAATACTAACCTATATACCATGACATAGAAATTGCTTTTGTGATTGCTAGTTAACATGTTTCTTGTGTTGAAAGTGCTCATTGGCGCCTCCAATCGAAGACGTCACCATCAGCGTTTGTGTCAATTTTAAATGGAACAATATTTCAGGTTTTAATTGAAAAATTGTGTTCTCCGCTGAGGTACTTAAATCGGCTTATATGTTATTTGTCATCAGTTCAGTCGATAATGACTGAAAATATTCCTTTCGTCATCGTCAGTCGTAACATACATTTTTATATTAAAGTAAAATTTTGAATTGGTCATCAAGAATACCTCCAAGTCGTATTCATTGTTACATTCCATAAATTTTGTTAAACATTTTAGAAAAAAATCTAGGTTTATGTTTCACGTTTAGCCATTTCCTGTGTTCGCTATCAATTAGCACATTGTAAAATAAAAACTTTAAATAGGATTTTCCAAATGGACATTTATGATAGGGATGACGGGATAATGGAAATAGTCATATAGTATTCAGTGCGTTTTAAATTAGAGCACAATGACATCATTATATACTGAACCACACTGTAGGACAGAGTTTTTTGAATTAGGCAAAGGGATAAAGTCTTGGTTCGTTTTGATGACATATGTAAAACCACTCCTTTAAGAAAAAAAAAAACTATAAAAATATACTTATCCATGAAAAACTTGAAAAGTTGAATTGGAAATTAAAACATTATTAGGTTATTATTAGAGAACAAACCAGTATTTATAATATTTTTTATACCCACCGTCATACTATGGAGGATGTGTTCATTTGTAACTCCCAAGATAATTATGTTAGACTCTAAAGAACATTACTTTCGATTAATAGTTTGAATATTTGTCTGTTTCGATATATGTTGTAACCTCGCTATCATTCTAACGAAGCAAGTTAAATTTTTTATATAAATGTATTTTGTCATATCTGTTCACATTCGTATAAATTTAATTCGATTTTTTATACCCTCCACCATACATAGTATGGAGGATATATTAAGTTCGTCATTCCGTTTGTAACTCATCGAAATAATCATTTTAGACCCAACAAAGTATATATGTATTCTTGATCAGCGTAAAATTCTAAGACGATTTAGCCATGTCCGTCCGTCTTTTGTAATCACGCTACAGTCTAAACGAAGATGGGCTATATCGGTCCACGATATCGTATAGTCCCCATATAACGGTACCCCCGATACTCGGTATTTTGATGATTTTAGCCACATTTTTCAATGGAATTATCCGATAATCCACACAAGGAGTTCCTTGTGGGTACTTTATCCCTTGAAAGAGAATTGTCTATATAGGTCCACGATATCCCCCCGATATTCGGAATTTTGATGATTTTACCCACATTTTTCAACGGAATTTTCTGAAAATCCACACAAGGAGCATCTTGTGGGTACTTTATACCTCGGAAGAGAATTATCTATATAGGTCCAAAATATCGTATAGCCCCCATATAACCGTACCCCCGATATTCGATATTTTGATGATTTTAGCCACATTTTTCAACGGAATTTTCGGAAAATCCACACAAGGAAATTCTACACGAGGAGTTCATTGTGAGTACTTTACCCCCTGACAGATAATTCTCTATATAGGTTAACGATATCGTATATCATCCATATAACGGAACCCCCGATATTCGGTATATTGATGAGTTCAGCCATATTTTCCTATGGTATTGTCTGAAAATCCACACAATCCACACAATCCTGAAAGGTAATTGTCTATATAGGTCCACAATATCCCAATATATCCCCCCATATATCGGCATCTTCCGATATTAGATATTTTAAAGATTTTAACAGAATTTTTAATGGATTAAATTTTTAGAAAATTTTCTAATTCGTTCCAAATGGTGGGGGAGGTATTCCTAGTTCGCCCCGGCCGAACTTACTGCTTTTTTACTTGTTTTGATTTTAACTCGATTTAAGTCAATTTTTTCCACGGAATTGTTTATATCATTGTCTAAAATGATCCCTGTTTACCCATAATAACCAAAAAAATGGTACCTGTCTATATTTCAAATTTTGATAAATTAGGTACATTTTTCCGTTAAGGTACATTTTTCCATAGAAAACAAAAAAACCGTTGTAATGAAAAACGTTCGATGTAGGTTCACGCTTAGGTATACGGTTCATGGTATTGTCCACATATAAATAACTGTAATAGCCCCCACTTTATTGTATTTTATATAAAAGTTCGGAGATTTTGAGATATTTAAGTAGGCAAAGCTGTTTATTCCTTTGTTTTTGCTTAATTTGGCGTTAGCATTTTAAAATCTGACATTCTGTAATACTCCAAAAAACTAACAACTATTCTTCAAATTGTGTTTAGAAAATCCTACACAGATTTAACTTCATAGATAAGAAATATGTTTGCAATGTTGATGGTTATGTATGATACAAACGATGTCGTTATACTTTCATATATATCTATATATATAAATGTAAGTTGTGTTAGTTACTACGCTTATAACTTAAGAACCGCTGGACTGATTTTAACAATTCACACAAATTCGGAGTTGTCTCCTCTCCGAAAAGGATAATATCCAAAAAAATCGTGTAAAAATGTGATATATTAACATTTTCATTTTGACTTTTCAAATGTACAATAGTAATGTTTTATTTTGCATGATTTGCATGAATGTACATTTGTAGTGTTTTTTATATTTTATTTTTGAATTCGAATATTAATACCAATTTATTTAATTGACTTGATTTCTGGAGAACTGAAATTGATGGCGGGTTACATGGAAGTGTAGTACAGAATTATGTGGTGGCGAAAGGGAATAGATGATATCGAAATAATTTAACGCGGTCACACCAAAAGGAAGATAATTATTAATTAAAAGATAATTACTTTTTCAAAATCGCTAAAAAATCACGAAAAAGGTATCTCATTGCAAAATTTCTCAAATCGGGAAAAAATCGAAAAAAAATTTCAGTGGAATCGAATTTTAAAATAATAGTAAGGGTCTTTAAACATTTGCTGTAATAAATCAGCGAACAAGTTGAAGATTTTTTCAATTTGTTATTCTTCTTTTGTCAATTTGTATTATCATATTAAATTCATTAGATTTTTTGTGAACAAAATAAAGAATAATTTTTCAATATATACAATTTTTCACCAAAAATGACATAAGTGCGATATAGGATGTTAACTGACATCTACCTTTCAAATACAGGGCCGACACCGTGTTTCAGATGGAAGATGCGAACAGATTTAAACAAACAAAAATGACCGAAAAAGCCTAATGGGGCTCAAAGCGTGGACCTACTTTTTCATGTGACAATAATCCATCCAATGAGACCTCAAAATGCAAAATTCTTTGGAAGTACAATCAGTAAAATACCAAATATAATAGTAGAGCGAATGAGACTCTTAGTAAGAAAAGGATTTCTATCCTTCCAGAAATTCTTCACAAACATTCAAGATACCTTAAATCACTTTTGCAGGTCATGATATTGATCATAACTCACGACAAGGGTACATCCCGATTTCATATTTATATAACCATCATATGATTTAAGCTATTTTTGGGGTCTTGGCCACTTTTTTCATTGTTTGGCCCTTATTTGGCATCTTTGTCTCTAAGGGGTTAGGGAACAATCATACAGATAATTGCCATATAGGAATTTATTTAAGTAAAGTCCCCACATTGGAGTATCCCCAAGTCCACTTTCACATCTAATGTGTGGTCAGAAAAGAAAATTTTGTATTCTATTGAATTTGTAACTCCCAAGAGAATATTGGTTAGAAACGTAGATTTGGGATATACATCTATATGAAATAAATTGTGGAAACATGAACAAATTACAAATATATGAAAATAGCACGGGACCGAATAGTTGTTGAATCGTCATTGAATTATACTATGATGTAAAATATGGTGGATAAAACTATTTTTACTCATTTAAATCACGCAAAATTTTTGTTGTTCTGCTATATTTTGATTGGTCTCTATTTGTCATATTGCATTATAAGGGGTAGAAGAATGTTTTCAATTCAACCTCCTGATTTTACCATATTTCAAAGGATTTGAAATAAATAAAAATTTGAACATATCTACAAATGTTAGAATTTTTCCATATAATAGTATAGACAAAAACTACGGGCCGGCAACGCGGACCGGGCCAGCTAGTTATTTATAAAACGTATTGTAAACAAATTCTGAAAACAACGATTTACAAAAGCTGCACATTAAGGACACATAAAATAAACATATTTCCGAGGCCATCGCATCTGAGATCGTTCATTGGGCACATCATTGGATAAGATATGCTTTGGATTTTGATAACAAGCATTTAAGCATATTTCAAGACATAAAATATAGATAAAATGACAAAAATAACAAGTAAAAAAGCAGTAAGTTCGGCCGGGCCAAACTTTGAATACCCTCCACCATTTGGAACGAATTAGAAAATTTTCAAAAAAATAAAATCCAATAAAAATTCTTTTAAAATCTTTAAAATATCTAATATAGGAAGGTGCCGATATATGGGGGGATATACGATATTGTGGACCTATAAAGACAAATCTATGTCTGCGTGTAAAGTACTCACAAGGAACTTCGTGTGTGGATTTTCAGACAATACGATTGGAAAATGTGGCTAAAATCATCAAAATACCGAATATCGCGGGGTACCGTTATATGGGAGCTATACGTTATCGTTAACCTATATAGAGAATTCTCTGTCGGTGGGTAAAGTGCTCACAAAGAACCCCTTGTGTACAAAGAACCCCTTGTGACCATTCCGTTGAAACATATGGCTAAAAACATCAAAATACCGAATATCGGGGGTACCGTTATATGAGGGCTATACAATATCGTGGATCTATATAGATAATTCTCTGCCGAGGTATAAAGTACCCACAAGGAACTCCTTGTGTGGATTTTCAGACAATTCCGATGAAAAATGTGGGTCAAATCATAAAATACCGAATATCGGGAGGTACCGTTATATGGGGGATATACGATATCGTGGACCTGTGTAGACAATTCTCTCTCAGGGGGTGAAGTACTCACAAGGAACTACTTGTGTTGATTTTAAGACAATTCCATCGAGAAGCGTGGCTAACATCATCAAAATACCGAATATCGGAGGTTACAGTTATATGGGGGATATACGAAATCGTGGACCTACATAGACACTTCATTTTGAGGAGGTAAAATGCCCACAAGGGACTCCTTTTGTGGATTTTCAGACAATTCCGTTGAAAAATGTGGCTAAAATCATGAAAATACCGAATACCGTGGGGGTACCGTTATATGGGGGCTATACGATATTGTGGACCTATATAGATAATTCTCTGCCGAGGTATAAAGTACCCACAAGGAACTCCTTGTGTGGATTTTCAGACAATTCCGTTGAAAAATGTGGGTAAAATCATCAAAATACCGAATATCAGGGGGGTACCGTTACATGGGGGCTATACGATATCGTGGACCTATATGTACAATTCTCTGCCGAGGTATAAAGTACCCACAAGGAACTCCTTGTGTGGATTTTCAGACAATTCCGTTCAAAAGTGTGGGTAAAATCTTCAAAATACCGAATATCGGGGGGTACCGTTATATGGGGGCTATACGATATTGTGGACCTATATAAATAATTCTCTGCCGAGGTATAAAGTACCCACAAGGAACTCCTTGTGTGGATTTTCAGACAATTCCGTTGAAAAATGTGGGTAAAATCATCAAAATACCGAATATCAGGGGGTACCGTTACATGGGGGCTATACGATATCGTGGACCTATATGGACAATTCTCTGCCGAGGTATAAAGTACCCACAAGGAACTCCTTGTGTGGATTTTCAGACAATTCCGTTGAAGAATGTGGGTAAAATCATCAAAATACCGAATATCGGGGGGTACCGTTACATGGGGGCTATACGATATCGTGGACCGATATAGCCCATCTTCGAACTTGACCTGCCTGCAGACAAAGGAGAGATCTGTGCAAAATTTTAGCTTCCTATCTTAATTCGTTTAGACTGTAGCGTGATTACAACAGACGGACAGACGGACGGACAGGGCTAAATCGTCTTAGAATTTTACGCTGATCAAGAATATATATACTTTGTTGGGTCTAAAATGATTATTTCGATGAGTTACAAACGAAATGAATACCTTTTTTGGTGGAGGGTATAAAAATTTTAAAACTATGGAATTGTCTTTGAATGCATATTGTTTAGAATTTTGTCAGTTGATAGTATAAATTATGTAAGAATACTAGAGCCATCGAGTTACCATCGCAAAAAGTTTGGTTTGGTTTTCTTTAAGAACTGCAATGGAAATAACAATGTTATACACAGGAAAAATCTTAGAAAAATTGGTATTCATAACAGTGTTACTGTCGAATATCATGGAACAATATGATAACTTAATTGCAAAATTTCATGAAGCATCGTTAGTCCTCGATTGCAAACGTTTTTCTACCAACGTTTGCCACTTTTAAATCATAATAACTTTAAAGCAGTTATACCCTCCAGGATCTTGCAAAATTACTTTGAAAGAAATTCGGATTATAGTTTTATGAAAAGTTAATTCTTTTGCACACTAAGCTTTATAAATCTTGTTGACAATCAAGCCCTATTGTTATTACACATCTATTATACCATGTCCACTATAACAAGCCATTTGTCTCTGAAGATTTATTGACGACCCATTGATGGTTTGTCGACGATATGGCTAAACGACGTCTAATAGACAACCTATCTTAGGTCTATTTACTACAGGCGTCGGTCTACAGAAGATCTCTTGGCGAATTATCGTCGGTTTATCCATGTACGAGCTATCGATTTTCGATAGGTCTAGTGATGATTTATTTATGGTATACAGACCCAAAAATTCATGATTTGTCATCGAATTTCGACTATCTTTTCATGACCTATTTACAATCTATCAGCAATTCTATCGTCTTTCAGTGGACGATTTGGCCACGACCTATGGATGTCCAATCTATGGACTTTCGATCTTTTAATGTTATTTCTATATATACTATATATATATGTATATAAAATTTATGGATTCATATATCATGACCTGTGAATGGATATGAATGATTCATCTGTGACATATTGACATTCTTTCAACAAATGCCGCAAAACCGACCTATGTATACCATATATATATGGATGTATATACTGAGAGTTCGAAAAATCGTATTCAAAAATAAGTAAGGAAGGTCAAAAGTCGGGCATAACCGAATATATGATACCCTACACCACTATGCGTATTTAGTATAGCTCCCGTAACATTTAGTAGAGCTTCCGTATTGGGAATTTATGTGAAGAAGATCGTACCAACTATGAAGCTTATTTGAATGGGTATCATGGTTTTAGAGAAGTCACAATTTGGGAGCGCATTACACCAAACGGAAAAATTCTGTTGAATAGAACAAATCTATCCATATTACAAATATGGTAAACAATAACCGTAGAATTGGATGAAATCTGAATCGATAAAATTGGGCAGAGGTATTCTCGAGCTGTATTTTCGTTTTTATATCATTCTTGTGAAGTGCATATTACGAATGGGAGGGACTTAAACACCAAATCGGATGAAACATATGTGTGGGAGCTATAGCTATATCTGGACCAATTTTCACCAAATTTATTGTACTAGCTTCTAGACTGAATTCGGTCGGATATGCAAAAATACGGGTCATTTGGATTGATGTTAACCTTTGAGTGCACAATTAACGCGAAATCGGTTGAAGATATATATATGGGAGCTATATCTAAATTTGAACCGATTCTCACCAATTTCAATAAGGTTCGTCCTTGGGCCAAACAAATATTGTTTGCAAAATTTCATATCGATCGTATCATAATACCTTTAACACTATGTGGTGTAGGGTATAAATATATTCAGTGTGACTTATCCAGTGACCGATGCAAAAATTGTTACAAATTTCAGGAAATAATTTACTCATTCAAGCTTGTATTACAACATTAAATAACTAACCTTGCACTATAAAAATTGTCGATTTGATTTTTTGTGAAAGTTCTGTTATCATACTAGATTTTAAATGAATGATTTTCGATTTTGCAAAATTTGCTCACCAAAGAGAAAATTCTGTCAGTACTGGTTACTGAGTAGTTTTTGCTGAAAATGTTATCGTACATACCTATTAAATAGCAAGTAGTAAAAAGCATGCAGAATGGGTTATCAAGGCGAGGCCAATTTCACTCTATTACATTGCGATGCAATGATTCAGTCGTTGTAGACGCAAGTGTATATGCCGTGCACTTACCATTTGACCACAAGTCAGATTATCTCTTCGGCAACTCGTTTGTTTATTTAGATGACAAACGGACCCAAATAAAAGAAAATAGTTAGCAAATGTATCTTCATTCAAATGGTCTTCATTATTTTACCATAATCCCATTTATCATCTCGAAATGGACGACTTTAATCTTTTGTCCAGTGATACTTCGTTTTATTTGAATAATTCACGCACATCCTATTCCACTTGTTGGATGATCAATCTTTTTATGGTTTAAATGTTCAATTAACGTAGGAACATACTTAAGCTATGGGAGAGAGACCACAATCGTATCATACGTAGCTGCAGCATACATTATGATTGCAACCATAGCCCTATGGTCAAGTTCGTGTTGTAGCAGCAATGGCAACTCATTTGATTCCTGAACAACAAACCAAAGCTTCCACGATGAGCTCGGTTTAGCATAGGGCAAGTAATCGGAAAGTGTGCTTTAAAAAAATCACATCGCTTAGGATTACCGGCAAAGCTATATTTGTCCAAATAGCTTGCACTACAATCCAAACAAATGCAACAAAAAACCAGTAAAGAAAGTCTTAAAGTCGGGCGGGGCCGACTTTATGATACCCTACACCACTTTACTAATATAGTAGAGCTCCACATAACAATTAAAAGTTTTTATGGGAGAGTTCAATCATACACGCTATGGTTATAATTATAATTTAAAGTTCAAAGGATTAAATATGCCGAAACATTTGTATCTTTTAAATTCGGAATTGTATTGCGCATTTGGTGCAAAATTAATTTGAAATCGGATAAAGATATATATGGGAGCTATATCCAAATCTGAACCGATATCGATAAAATTTGGCAAAGATATTTCTGAGCTGTATTTGATCTATTTCCCTGAATATCGTTGTTACGGCGTGCATATTACGGCTGCGGGTAACAAATATAACAAATCGGGTGAACAATATATATGGGAGCTATACCTATATCTGAACCGATCTTCACCAAATTTGGCATGCTAGCTTCTAGACTTAATTCGGTCGTAAGAGCCAAATTCCATCCCATTTGGACAAATATTAGACGTTTGGTGCACAATTAATTTGAAATCGGATAAAGATATATATGGGAGCTATATCCAAATAGAAACCGATCTCGATAAAATTTGGCAAAGATATTTCTGAGCTGTATTTGATATATTTCCCTGAATATCGTTGTTATGGAGTACATATTACGGCTGCTGAGGACAAAAATAACAAATCGGATGAACAATATATATGGGAGCTATATCTATATCTGAACCGATTTCGATAAAATTTGGCATACTTATTTTCAGGCCTAATTTGGTTGTATGTGCAAAGTTCCATACAAAGTCCTTGGGCCAAACAAATGATCTGTGCAAAATTACATCTGGATAGGGCAATAAATGCGACCTGTACTTTGTTTACAAAAAGACATGGACAGACGGACGGACGGACGGACATGCATAAATCGACTCAGAATGTGATTCTATGCAGATCATCAAAAGGAACTTGTTCCTTTTCCTGTTACAAACAAATGCACAAAGACATAATACCCTGACCACATTATGGTGTAAGGTATAATGAAAGCGGAATATCATCTGCGAGGGCGAATAACATAAGACTTACATCCGTAGTTTCTAATTTAAAAAGAACAAAAGTTAAAAATGTGATCTAGAATTTTTCTTATATTTTATCATATCATAACCATATTAAACAAACTAGATAAACAGGACAAAGCGGATCTTCATGTTTGTATAATGGAAGGTATGATAACTTAGACATGTACGTAAATGGAGCTGGATAGAGATCCATTTAATTTTTGGAAAAAGTGAGAACTTCGTTTCTACAGTTGGAATATTCCATGACTATTTCCAGAGTTTTTTTAATGTCTCACCCTTAAAACACCTACATAGCTTATTCCAATATTTTACAAAGGGCATGTCGATCATGCTAAACTCTGCATTAAGTAGCTGAGATCATTAACAAGTAAAAAAGCAGTAGGTTCGAACGGGCCGAACTTTGAATACCCTCCACTATTTGGAAAGAATTAGGAAATTTTCAAAAAAATGAAATCCATTAAAAATTCTGTTAAAATCTTAAAAATACCGAATATCGTATGGTGCCGATATATTGGGGTGATATTCAATATTGTGGACCTATACAGCCAAATCTACGTCTGGGGGTAAAGTACTCACAATGATCATCTTGTGTGGAATTTCAGACAATTCCATTGAGAAATGTGGTTAAAATCATCATAATACCGAATATCGGGGGTACCTCTATAGACAATTATCTTGCTGGGCGTAAAATACCCACAATGAACTCCTTGTGTGGAATTTCAGACAATTTCATTGAAAAATGTGGCTAAAATCATCAAAATACCGAATATCGGGGGGTGCCGTTATATGGGGGCTATACGATATAAAGTGCTCACAAGGAACTCCTTGTGTAGAATTTCAGACAATTCCGTTGAAATATGTGGCTAAAATCATCAAGATACCGACAGATTTGTGCAAAATGTTAGCTTCCTATCTTTATTCGTTTTGACTGTAGCGTGATTACAACAGACGTACGGACAGGGCTAAATCGTCTTAGAATTTTACGCTGATCAAGAATATATATACTTTGTTGGGTCTAAAATTATTATTTCGATGAGTTACAAATGGAATGACGAATTTAATGTACCCTCCACACTATGTATGTTGGAGGGTATAAAAAAAACAACTACGACCAAACACCGATCTGAGACTCTAAACCAAAACAACCACCAGTAAAAACAATCCCAATATTGAGCAGAACAAGCCAAGAACAAGTTGGTTGAATGTACGACTCAAGCATCAAATCTTAAATCTGTAGCTGATTTGGGAAGCAAGCAAACTACAACAAATATCAACAAACCAAGAAAATGTAAAATTTAAAACGAAACGTAAAAATAGCTAAAATGATCCCCAAATGGACTAAACTGCGTAAAATTTCAATATGGTGATGCATAGAATGGGAAAACATCTCCCATTTCTTCGTGAACAAACGAAGCGGCATTTTTATTTGTATTTTTTTTCGAACATTGGCTGAGGGTGTACATCTGTCGTCTATTTATACCCTACACCACAAGGTGGTCAGGGTATTATGTCTTTGTGCATTTGTTTGTAACAGGCAGAAGGAAACGAGATAGACCCATAGTTCCTTTTGATGATCTGCATAGAATCATATTCTGAGTCGATTTATGCATGTCCGTCCGTCCGTCTGTCCGTCCGTCCGTCTGTCCGTCCGTCCGTCTGTCCATGTATTTTTGTAAACAAAGTACAGGTCGCATTTATTGCCCGATCCAGATGAAATTTTGCAAAGATCTTTTGTTTGGCCCAAGGACGAACCCTATTAAAATTGGAGATAATCGGTCAAAATTTAGATATAGCTCCCATATATATCTTCGTCCGATTTGCCCTTTTTTATGCACCAAACGTGTAATATCAGCCCGAATTGTATGGAATTTTGCATATACACCCAAATTAGGCCTGAAAATATGTGTGCCAAATTTGATAGAAATCGGTTCAGATATAGCTATAGCTCCCATATATATTTTTCATCCGATTTGTTATTTTTGTCCACCGCCGCCGTAATATGCACTCTGTAACAACAATATTTGGGAAAATATATCAAATACAGCTCAGAAATACCTTTGCTAAATTTTATCGAGATCGGTTCAGATTTGGATATAGTTCCCATATATAACTTCGTCCGATTTACCTTTTATTGTGCACCAAACGTCTAATATTTGTCCAAATGGGATGGAATTTGGCACTTACGACCGAATTGAGTCCAGAAGCTAGTATGTCAAATTTGGTGAAGATCGGTTCAGATATAGCAATAGCTTCCATATATATTATTCATCCGAGTTGTTATATTTGTTACCCACAACCGTAATATGCACTCCGTGACAATGATATTCAGGGAAATATATCAAATACAGCTCAGAAATATCTTTGCCAAATTTTATCGAGATCG
This sequence comes from Musca domestica, assembly GCF_030504385.1. NCBI lineage: Eukaryota > Metazoa > Arthropoda > Insecta > Diptera > Muscidae > Musca > Musca domestica. The sequence continues at coordinate 520,652 of NW_026712279.1, forward strand.
AGCTCCCATATATATCTTTATCCGATTTCAAATTAATTGTGCACCAAATGGGCAATACAATTCCGAATATAAAAGATACAAATGCTTCGGCATATTTAGTCCTTTGAACTTTAAATTATAATTATAATCATAGGGGGTATGATTGAATTCTCCCATAAAAACTTTTAATTGTTATGTGGAGCTCTACTTAATTAGCAAAGTGGTGTAGGGTATCATAAAGTCGGCCCCGCCCGACTTGAAGACTTTCTTTACTGGTTTTTTTTTTTAATTTTCGCTAAATACGGATGTCTTAAATCAATATTATCCAGAAAACTACATTCATTAGAATAATATATCACCCATGGCGCATTTTATATACTATATTTTTGACAAACCAACAAAACCATGAAAAATGTTTCTGACAATTATTCTATATTTATGCCCTCTGGCGTTTTAATGGAAATTCTTAAGTGTATTCCAAAATTATAATTCCTTTAATATTTTTAGCTGTATCTTCGGTTCGAGACTATATGCTTTAAAGTTATTTTCAGCATGAAAATATTCTCTGTCGGATGGAAATTTAGATATTTTTCAAACAAAGTTCTACTTAAATTGTACTTAAATTCGACAACCATTCAAAATTGTAGACTAAACTCTAACGACGTGCAAAACTACAGTTTTTGGACATTTTACCCTTTTGCGATCTTCTTCAACAACAATAGACTTCGATTCCGAACCGAGGCCTAACTTTGTGCAGAACTTCATGTGATACGAGCGATAATTGCGTCATTTAAATTCATTTAAATGCCGGATGGATCATATATATCTAAATTCACTCACCTCGGCGAGATAAGAAGATTGATATATGAATTATTAATATTTCGAGGTGTAAACAAAGATTGTACATGTTTAAAATTAAACAAGTAAAAGCTGTAAATTCGGCGGGCCGAACTTTGAGTACCCTCCACCATTTGGTACAAATTTGGCAATTTTCAAAAAAATAAAAACCGTTAAAAATTCTGTTAATATCTTAAAAACACCGAATGTAGCCGTATTTTAGGGTCCATATGACGACGTGGACCTGCATAAGCAACTTTGTCACAAGCTATTACAATATTCAAATGCGAAACTTGAAAAAAATCTGTTTATAATGTAGCTAAAATCATCAAAATACCGAATATAGGGAGGTACCATGGGGGTTATAAAACGTGGACCTGCACAGACAATTTTTTGGCATTGGCTGTAGTATCCATTACGAACTTCAAATACCAAATTTGAAACAATTCCGGTAAATAATGTCGCTAAAATCATCAAAATACCAAATTTCGGGAGGTACCGTTATATGGGGGCTATATGTAGTCGTGGATCTACATGGCCTACATTTGAGTAAAATTTTATCAACCTACTTCATTTCGTTCGGAAGCTAGAGTGATTTCCACAGACGGACAGACGGACGGACATTAAATTTTATGCTGATCAAGAATATATGTACTTTGTGGGGTCTAAAATGTATATTTCGAGGTTTTACAAACGAAATGACAAACTTAATATACCCTCCATACTATGGTGGAGGGTATAAAATACCAAAATTTGGAAGTTACAGTTGAAGGTTATTGAACATAACCTGGGACCACAGAGATAATTTTCTACTAGAGGGGATGGTATATAATACGCATTTCAAATATGAGTTATATTGAAATCGTGCCTAAATACTATTATGTTGTGACTATACGAAAACGTGGGGCTAGATAGACAAGTGTCAGTCAAAAGCGGTGGGATCTAAGAAGGTGTTTAAGAAAATCCCGTTAATAATATAACTGGCCTATATTGAATATTCCTTATAAGGATGGATTCTGTCTGTTGAAAAATGTGATTAAAACTTCAACAATATCCTAAAGGTGGGAATACATAAAGTGCTTATCTGGCTGGCTTAAGTCATCGGCTGGCTTCTTCGGAAATGAACAAAGAAGCCTAGGGCCAAAATCGAACTAAGTCAACCTAAAACTCCTTTGTTCATCTACTAAGAAGCCAGCCGATGACTTAAGCCGGCAAAAAAACGCGCTTTATGTATTTCCAGTGTAACTCATTCCCACCATAATATTGGGGCTATAAGAAATAGTGGACCTATGCATATATCCCAATTCAATCGCAAAGCAGACCTAAAAACTCATGAGAAATCTCTATAAAATAAGTTAATTTTAAAGACACTTCTATCTCGGCTACAATTCTTACTTATTTTTCAGACATACTCTGCCAACTCAAATAGAATTTTTGATTTGGCAACTCTTAAAATTTTCCAAATGAAAAGCGTGTAATTCTGTACGCATAGTTGGATTTATTTGTTTGTATTCAATTTTACATTAGTTCACCCCAGCTACCAGGAGGCAATACAATTTTAGTTACTTCAGCCATTTTGTTTCTACCGTTGTGTTATTCTTCTTAATAAGAGCCACAAAATTGAAAATGCCTACTCCGCCAACTCAATGCCGCTCAATATCACCAACAGCAGCAACAGTACCACCAGCTGTAGCCAACAGAAACTCTAATGGTTGGCTTAAGCTTATGCTGTCGGTTAATACCTGCTGGTGGCATTGAATGCATTTGGTTTTGATATGGTGTATTTGTAAAGTTCTCGAGTGTATAGAAGAATTGCCCGTTTTTGCCGCAGTGTCGCTGAAGCTAAGACCGAAAATCACATGGTTAGATCCATTCGTTACCATATTGAAAATTCGTTACAGTATTTAGAGCAACTGCACCAATCTATGGAAATAGAAATAGGTTTTTGTTTTCAGAGATGAAGTTTTTTTGTGGATCTATTTTTGCGTTAGAGTATATGATGTTTTTAGTCCCTGAATTCGTTTCTCCTGGCTGTGGCAGAGGTAATAGTATCTTGAAATCCCCACACACATCGTACTACGTTGCATTGCTAAATCCAAATTCTTGTTGTTTTTATGCTCATGAGGCGATGCTATTTCCACTGGGCATTAGCGTATAGTTGTGACCATTTTGCCAAAATATAAATGGGGTAAGGCAACGACGAATCAGAAGATTCACTCCAATATTATTCCATTAAGATTCGCTACCAATAACATGTCAAAAATTTTCCAAAGATTCAAACTATCATTTTAGGTATTTTTAGGTTTTAAACCTTACGTGTGTCAACTCTTATATGTTTGATACTTTTACAGCATATGACAGTACCCTACATTTTGTTCATTTTGTTTACATAATTAGAGACTTCTCCATTACTGCTGTTTTTCCCCATTGTATTTTGCTTTTTTATACCCTCCACCAAAAAAAGTATGGAGGGTATATTAAGTTCGTCATTCCGTTTGTAACTCATCGAAATAATCATTTTAGACCCAACAAAGTATATATATTCTTGATCAGCGTAAAATTCTAAGACGATTTTGCCCTGTCCGTCCGTCTGTCCGTCTGTTTTAATCACGCTACAGTCTAAACGTATTAAGATAGGAAGCTAAAATTTTGCACAGATCTCTCTTTTGTCTCCAGGCAGGTCAAGTTCGAAGATGGGGTATATCGGTCCACGATATCATATAGCCCCCATATAACGGTACCCCCGATATTCGTTATTTTGAAGATGTTAGCCACATTTTTCAATGGAATTGTCTGAAAATTCACACTAGTAGTTCCTTGTGAATACTTTACCCCCTCAATAAGAGAATTGTCTATATACGTCCCCGAAATCGTATATCCCCCATATAACGGTACCCCCGATATTCGGTATTTTGATAACTTTACCCACATTTTTTAATGGAATTATCTGAAAATCCACACAAGGAGTTCCTAGTGGGTACTTTATACCTCGGCAGAGAATTATCTATATAGGTCCACAATATCGTATAGTCCCTACATAACAGTCCCCTTGATATTCGGTATTTTAATGATTTTATCCACATTTTTCAACGGAAATTGTACACAAGGGGTTTTTTGTGAGCACTTTACCCCCCGATAGAGAATTCTTTATATAGGTTAATGATATCGTATAGCACCCATATAACGGTACCCCCGATATTCGGTATTTCGATGATTTTAGCCACATTTTCAAATTGTATTGTCTGAAAATCCACACAAGGAGTTCTTTATGAACACTTTACCCCCTGAAAGGGAATTGTCTACATAGGTCCGCAATATCGTATATCCCCAATATAACGGTATCCCCCCCCCCCCATTATTCAGTAGTTTGATGATTTTAGCCACTTTTCCAATGGAATTATCTGAAAATCCACACAAGGAGTTCCTTGTGAATACTTTACACCCAGACATAGATTTGTCTTAATAGGTCCACAATAACATATATACCCCCATATATCGGCACCTTCCCATATTAGATATTGTAAAGATTTAAAAAAAATTCAATGGATTTTACTTTTTTGAAAATTTTCTAATTCGTTCCAAATGGTGGAGGGTATTCAAATTTCGGCCGAACTTACTGCTTTTTTACTTGTTCCTCATTGTATTTTGTTACTTTTTGTACCCTACAACACTATGTGTTGGGGGTATTATAAGTTTGATTGGGCCAGAATTTATGTAACACCTCGAAATATTGGTTTCCCATATAGGATATTCTTTCCTGGATCTTCCTAGCTCGCCGAGCTGAGTCGATCTAGCTATGTATGTCCGTCCGTCCGTCTGTCCGTCTGTCCATGTTAATTTGTAATCACGCTACAGGTCGCAATTATGGCCCGATCCTTACGAAATTTTGCACGAAGGTGGGGCTTGGACCAGAATAGAACCCTATTGCTTTTGGAGATGATCGCCAAATGTTTAGGGGTTGAAATGGACCAAATACTGAAAAAATGTCGGATTTTGCAGTTGCTATACAGGTCGCAATTATGCACCAATCGACGCGGAATTTTGCATGTAGCTGGAGTTTAGGGAGGGGAAGAAGCCTACCAATTTGGGTGGGCATCGAATAATATTTAGCGGGTAAAATAGACCATATCTTTTGTGTTGAAAAAATTCAAAATTTTTCATTAAACCGCGATTATTTTAAATCACAAATCCATGACAAGGTTACTTCTGATCTTTACATTGATGTTAACATCCATCAAATCGGATATATAGCAAAATATGTGAGATATATATGTCTATCAAAGAAGATATGCTTGAAAGGCCTCTTATATGTCGAGAACGGCTGAACTGATTTCGACAGTTCTCATTAATTAACCAGTAAGGAAAGCTCAAAAGTCGGGCGGGGCCGACTATATGATACCCTACACCACTATGCATATTTAGTAGAGCTCTCGTAAAAAGGTTTATACAGGGCATTTCAGAGCTCTATGAGATATTTGGTACAAAATCAAAATCTATCTAATTCTATCGTGCATTTTACGAACTATAGCTATCTCTGAACCGGGTTTCTCCAAATTTTACGTATTAGCTTCTGGACTGGTGATTTGGGCTGATATTGACCATTTAGTGCACATTTAACCCGAAATCGGATGAAGATATATATGAGAGCTATATCCAAATCTGAACCGATTTCGATAAAATGTAAAACAGCTATTCCTGTGCTCCATCTAATACCTGGTACCAAATATCACGGTTGTGGAGATGAAAAAATTGATTTTGTGATATTTTCTCATATTTTTTCAATTTTGTCATATTTTTGGCATATTTTCATTTTGAATTAAACATTTGGTAATATTTCTACAGCTAACAAAACTAAGTAGTTAGGATATTAGGATATCATATACAGATCGCATTTATGGCCCGATCCTTACGAAATTTTGCATGGGGATCAGATGAGGGTCAGAATATAGATGCGTTTCAGTCAAAAACCAATAATAAATGTTAATCTTTTGTCACTTCTGAGAAATTATAGGTCTTTGGGAAATATTGGTTCCAGATCTAGGAAGACCATTTAAGTGCAACATCTACCAATAAATTGGAAACGAGCAAATTAGTTTAAGTTGTTATTTTTCGAAAATTAGAGAACGAAACCTGATGGTTTTCTTTAATTATTTGTGACAATATCTTGTGGAATTCTGTCGAGTACTTCCCCTATATAAACTGTATGGTTTATTATAGTGTTGTAGGGTATTCAACGGTCGGCCCCGCTCGACTGTAGCCTTTGCTTACTTGTTTTTTTATTATTTGTCACAATATCTTGTGGAATTCTTTCGAGTATCTCGCCTATATAAACTGTATCGTTTATTATAGTGTTGTAGGGTATTCAACGGTCGGCCCGCTCGACTGTAGCCTTTGCTTACTTGTTTTAAGGATGAACATTGTTGACAATTGAGGTTGCATTTTTTATTCATTCAATCTTAAATCTATGCTATTGTGTTTCGTTTTTTTTTTTTTCATTTCTATGTTCATTCGTTGCACCTTACCTAGGTAAAAAGGTTACCATAGCAGCAATGTCTTTAGCTTGAACAGAAATACTTTTGCATAGCATTATGGACTTGTTCTACAAACAAACACTATCCAGAATGTCCGATTATTTGTTTCGTTTGGGCCACCGCAAAAGATACAATTTAAATCGTAACTTTAAGTTCCGTCTACACGCCATTAAATTACCACTTACTTCGAGGAGGGATTTATTTAATCCCTCTTCGGAATGGCATGTGCAGCATCGTGTAAAATGTTCAAGTGCAGGCAAAAAGCAGCAAAATTGCAATTGAATCTAGCAAGCAAGCGATTGCCAACAAATATAAGAAGAATCCAAAAACAGTGCAATTCGTTGCAGTCCGATGCATTTTTTGCTGGTCACACACCATGCAAAACGTAAATTAAACCAGTAAAGATACTACAGTCGCTCTTCAGTCGATGGTTTTTCGTCTTAAACGATGAGTAACAGGGACAAGTTGTTGAAGTCCCCTAAGTGATTTTGAATGTTGGTCAAATCGTCGTAATACTATTGGTAATATTAAACTGTAATGATAGTTTGCTCTCTGGTAAATCTTAGGGTCCTTCAGGCTAGTAAATACACCCAAGGCTTTAAAAATAGAGAGGCATATGATAAAATATAAATTAAAAATTTCCCAGAATTGCTGTCATTAAACGAAACAAAATGTTGAAATTTACCAATGAGGTGTACCATAAATACATAATTGGAAATATACAACGTTTAAAGAATAAGTAAGTAAATGCTATAGTCTGGCGGTGTTGAGAATTTGATACCCTACAACACTACAATATATTTTAAAACCCCAAAGTTTGACATAATTTCGTGGGTAAATGTGACTAGGATTATCGAAATACCGAATATTGGTCTATATGTCAAATACCGAACCATTGTATGGAAACCGTTGACCAATTTGGACAATGTTTTGACATCAGTTGAAGGACTCATTATTAAGTACAAATACCATATTCCACACAAATCTATTAGAAAATGTGGCTAACACCGTCAAAATGGCGAATATCCGAATGTACCGTTATATGTGCGCTATAGGAACACATTACGAACTGCAAATAGCAATTTTAGGACAAATCCGTGGAAAATTCATTTTTTCCCATTCCCTATCAGTAATCTAAATACATGCCACAAAATCCATTGACTCACATTAAATCGGTTGATATCATTGCAGTGATTCATTGAAGCTTCAGCAAACATAAAGAAATCATCCCAAAATTTTCAAAATTCATAAATCAAAACGTAAATTTAATGAAGCAATTGGCCCTGAAGTCAAATATGAAGACATCATTGTCGTTACACATGCCTAATCTCAACACAGTCCTAAGACCGTCTGTCCATATTCAATTTTCTGTTGAAAATTATGCATAAAAATTTCATCACGATTTCGACACATGAGCAAAAGTCAAAAAGAGGAAAGCGAAAACCCAGCCAACCACTTTACAAATTGTGTAACTTGAAACCGTACTTATGTTCGATACTTGAGGCTTCAAGTAAGTGTAAAATATTCTATTTGGGCAAAACTTCTTTAGGGGGAGCGCAACAAACCAGATGAGACTGCCGACACTTGAATAACAAGTCACGTTACTCGTTGTTTTTGCTTTCTGATGTTAATATTTGTGACAAATCGTAAATCTTGTGTCGATATTGAAAATAAAAAAAAAATATGAGAAACAAATGAAGAATAGCATTTGGTTTTCATCTTTTGGCGGTTTGCTTTGCAGAAGAGAATGTTCGGCCCTAGGCAATAAAACTCTAGACAAGGACAGTCTTTCATTTCGTATTTGCAATCAAATACCACTTGATGTGCAATAAAACATCTCCACCATATGTTAAAAAACGGTATTTTCATCATATCCTTTGGATTATCAGAATGAATGACAACCTTAAAAATATTGCGTTCTTCATTTGAAGCCATAAAATATAAAAATTATAATAGCTGAATCTTAAAATCCTGTTTTTTAATAATTTCATTTTTAATTACCCTGTAAAATATCATATACAGCTGTCGGCTGTTTGTGGCTGGAAATTTTGTGTCTTCTCTGTCATTGTTGGACACATAAAAAAACTTGGTGGCAGTGTATAGTAATAATATTGGCTATGGAAACAGTGGAAACAAAAAATACAATCAAATATTTTCAATTCTTTGTCTCAGTAAAAAGGCAGAACAAACAAATAACATCCACGGTAAGTGTGACCTTGTGCTGGGAATTATTTCCAATTCGATTGAAAAATCAGGGTAAGGGTTTAAAAAAAATCTTAAATCTAGCGATATGCCAAACGCTTTGCAGATTTTGAATATTCTTCAAGAAATATTCCCCATCACGGATCGCAAATTTTGGAGTATTCTCATATTATGTGGCTGATTACTTAAAAACAGTAGATAACGTTATAACCTCCTTATTGAACATTTTTAAGGGACATAAAAATACCAAATTACAAAGAATATGACTGAAAACTTTTGACCAAGACCAATAAAATAGGCGAGTACAGTTATATGATGTTTACGATAAAATGTTGACCTATATTTTAAAGAAAATCAATTTCGTATTTGACGAAAGGACTTTTCTAAATCTCACAAGTGCTTCAAATCGGTGTGCCATGACAATAGCTGGGTCGCATTTCGAAGGCAACTCTTATCTACTTAGTAAACATTGTAATTGTAACAACAAATATATGGACATATGCTATGAAATATTTAAAGGAACACAAATATTGTTACCATCATATGATAAAATCCTATAAAGCCAAATTTTTGGTAAAGAATGGAAATTTAACAAGTGTAGTACATTATTGATTTTGACACTAAAACTTGGGCAATTACCAAAGGCACATGCCCGACCCTTTAAAGGTATCTCTGCATAGATAGAAAATGTAAAAAATGTAGGTGTTAGTGAGATTTGAAAAGATTCCGCGGGAAAGGTTCAATGTGGGTATGTTCTTTCAGGAAATTTTTTAGGAATTTATTTTTCCTATTTTCTGGTGTTAACAGATTTTTGAAAAACTTTCCCGACTGATTGTCGCTTTAATATTGATCATGATATTTTACTTTTTTATTCCCTCAGCCATAGGGCTACAGAGGGTGTACACAATTTGGTACGGTCAAAACGTGCCTAGTCGAAATAACGGTTTTAGACCCCAGGTCTCTTTGGACCTACTGCGTTTCAGAACAATTGGAGTTGATCCAACGATGTCCGTCCGTCTGGCTGGCTGGTGCACACGAAAACTCTCGATTTGGTCCAAACTTGGTACATCGTAATATTTTTGTCAAAATTAGATCGAGTTCGGAGTTGGGCAATATCGGTTCACTCATTCTGGTACCTCTCCCACAAAATATTGAAATTTTCAAAGAAAATGTTTCATTGCACAGAAAGAGAAAGGATCATCCGATTTTGCTCCAACTTTGCAAATCCTAATATTTCCATCAGTGCTAGGTCAAGTGCGAAAATATCGGTCGACTCCTTCTGGTACCTCCCCCACAAATGGTCGAAATTTTCAAAAAATATACATTTTTTGCACAGAAAAGGATACGATAATCCGATTTTGCTCCAATTTTAAAATCCTAATATTTGCATCAGTGCTAGGTCTGGTGCGAAAATGGACAATATCAGTCCACTCCTTCTGGTACCTCCCCCACAAATGGTCAAAATTTTGAATAGTTACAACTCTCATAAAATGTGATGTAAGAGTTTAATTGTCTTCAAATTTCATATATCCCAATATTTATATTACCCCGATTTGGTATTAAGATGGAATATATCAGTCCACTCCATCTGGTACTTCCCCCACAAAAGGTCGAAATTTTGAATATCCATTAAGCTTATTAAACCTCGAAATGAACATCGGATTCCATTTAGACTTGGCACACCTCAATATTTCTATCAACACAGGATCTGTAAAAAACGGTAGAGATCGGACCATTCCTTTTAGTAACTCCCCCACAAAGAGTCAAAGCTATGAATATCAAAAATGTTTATTAAATCCGAAATAAGCATCAGGTTTTCTTTATATTTCACACATCCCATTGTTCCCACTTACAAAAGATCCGTCGTTAAGATGGCACACCTGATGTGGTACCTACCCCACAAAGGCTCAAAATTTTGAATATCCATGAAGCTCATAAAAAGCCAAAATTGACATCCGATTCCATTCAAGACTTGGTACATCCCAATATTTTCATCAACACAACACAGTCCAAAACTAGCAAGTCCCGATATTTATATCATATTTATTTAGGTCCGATACCAAAAGGGCAATATTGGCCGATTCCTTCGGAACCTACTGTATAAGGGATTAAACATTTGAATAATCATAACAGAAATCAAACTATTTTTAAATAATCGAACATTGGCTGAAGCTATACATCTGTCGGCAAGACCGACCAATACTTTTTTCTTGTTTGAAATAGAAATCAATTCGAATATTCTGTCTAATATTTCAATGTTATTTTCCAGATAACTTTGATAACTACATTAATATGATCTAATAAATTGTTGCTATGTCTTATCAAATTCCAGTATATTATTTTAAGTCCAATAAGTGTTGACAATATCTTAGGCGCCGCACTTTTTGTTCTCTCGTTGTTGTATGTCAGCACGTACATATACCATGTAAACAAATTCGAATCTCATTCTATAAAATTTGTATTTTAACATGCGGTGCATTGTCTTGTATGGTTGACATTTGGATTTAGTTTATGCGAAACATACGAAACTTCCCACGCAATGTCTTATCCAGTGAGAGAGCTGCACATGCAAACAGATATTTATACGGTTTAGAACAGAACAGCATTTGTTTGAAGTTGGCAGTAGTATGCTCTTATTGCAAATCAAGTGTGCAACGATTGAAAGCAATAAATCTTTAATAATTTAATATGTCTATTTATTCTCTCGAAAATGAGGAATAGTATATTTATTTACATCTTCGAAAATTATTGAAAGTATTTCAATTTTCAATGGTGTATGGAACATAAAATAGAAATTAACTTCACCAAACGTAATTAACTCAATATTTAATCATTAATGCATCCAGATACATATGTACATCCTGTCACAATTTAACCTTAAGAGATCAAAGAAATTCACCCGCGTAATGCAAAAAAAAACAAGTAAGCAAAGGCTACAGTCGAGCGGGGCCGACCGTTGAATACCCTACAACACTATAATAAGTGATACAGTTTATATAGGCGAGATACTCGAATGAATTCCACAAGATATTGTGACAAATAATAAAAAAAAAACCATCAGGTTTCATTCTCTAATTTTCGAATAATAGCAACTTGAGCTAATTTGCTCATTTCCAATTTATTGGTAGATGTTGCACGTAAATGGTCTTCCTGGATCTGGAACCAATATTTCCCAAAGACCTATAATCTCTCAGAAGTGGCAAAAGATTAAAATTTATTATTGGTTTTTGACTAAAACGCATCCATATGAGATACAGCCATTTGACAATATTCTTCAACGAAATCAGCGTTAACGAAATAGTTAGAAGTGCGTCTTTCCTGTATTTGTGAATTCTCCAAAAAGTCACTGGAATGGACATTTTCGTATTTCGTCTACAAAAGTTGGCAAACTATTTCGCACATTGAATATTTTTGGATGGCCATCCAAAACTGCTTGGCTTTTGCAATGTCCGGTAACCCCCATTCAAATGTGTGTGAGGATTGGGCGATAATTACGACCTGCTGACAATTTTGCAGTTTTTTGGTCCATTTCAACCCCTAAATATATGGCGATCATCTCCAAAAAGAGTAGGCTTCTATTCTGACCCTCTCCATGCAAAATTTCGTAAGGATCGGGCCATAAATGCGATCTGCATATGATATCCTGATATCCTAACTACTTAGTTTTGTTAGCTGTAGAAATATTAACAAATGTTTAATTCAAAATGAAAATATACCAAAAATATGACAAAATTGAAAAAATATGAGAAAATTTTAGAAAATCAATGTTTTCATCTTTAGAGAGATATTTTTATGCGATTTTTTTAGACGTTTTTTCTTTCCTGCCAAGAGGCCATTCTGAATTAATGTGAACTGTCGAAATCAGTTCAGCCGTTCTCGACATATAAGAGATCTTTCAAGCATATCTTCTTTGATAGACATATATATCGCACATATTTTGCTATATATCCGATTTGTTGGATAATAACATCAATGTAAAGGTCAGAAGTAACCTTGTCATGGCTTTGTGATTTCGCCGGGATTTAAAATATTCGCGGTTTAATGAAAATTTTTGAATTTTTTCAACTCAAAAGATATGGTATATTTTACCCGCTAAATATTATCCGATGCCCTAAACTCTAGCTACATGCGAATTTCCGCTTCGATTGGTCTATAATTGCGACCTGTATAGCTACTGCAAAATCCGAAATTTTTGCCGTATTTGGTCCATTTCAACCCCTAATCATTTGGCGAGCATCTCCAAAAGAAATAGGGTTCTATTCTGACCCAAACCCCACCTTCGTGCAAAATTTCGTGAAGATCGGGCCATAATTGCGACCTGTAGCGTGATTACAAATTAACATGGACAGACGGACAGACGGACGGACGGACATACATAGCTAGATCGACTCAGCTCGGCGAGCTAGGAAGATCCATATATACTTTCCTATATGGGAAACCAATATTTCTAGGTGTTACATAATTTTTGGCCCAATCAAACTTATAATACCCCCAACACATAGTGTTGTAGGGTATAAAAATCCCATATTCTTTTTAATTTTTTACAAACTTAACTCTGTCATTATATGCAACATAATGCTATGGAATAAAAACCAAGAATGGATCACAGTCGACAAGTAATAAATAACTTCCTCTATACAACAAAATTTTAATGATCCTGTGACATTGACCTCCTATGGCTTTATGACACACAACACAAATAACAAAGGGCAGTTCTATACAAACTCCTATATAGTTCTTAGTTCTTATCTTTATTATTATAGTTTTTTTGTGTTTTATGGCAATATAAGGGCTCATCGATTGCCATTCATTCATAAAATTGTGAGGATCCATGTTTATTGTTGCTCTGCTTGGTGGCTGCTGTTTAATAAAATTTTTTCTACAAATTCAATGAAATGTTTTAAAGTTTTTTATTTGGTTGCTGCTTTTGGGGATAAACGTTTTCTAAGAGTGTTTATTTTATTTATGACAACGTGGTGGTCCAACAAAATCTCTCACAATAGCCCACAACAATTACAATGAGGTTAATATTTTTTGTAAAAAAGTTTTCTTTTATGTTTTTATTGGAATCTCTTCAGTCTTCAGTTTATTTTTTTTTTTTTGGAAATTTTATTGTTTTATGTCATAAAATAGATGAAATTTATGACACTTCTAAGACATTGTTCAACAAATGCATATGCTCTTATGGGAGTACGGTTTCTAGATTGCCAATTGTTAAATGGTAATAAAAGTTCGGTAATGGGAGAAGGGTAATATATGTAATGAGTGCATTTGTATCCATCCAATAATACATTAAGCTAACTTGTCTATTGTTGATATACTACTATTGATTTAACGGTCAGTAGATATTTGATGGTATTTTATATTATTTCAATAAAATATTTTATACACATTAAATTTCGCAAATAGGGTAAGTGCGCCTAAGTTCGGCATATCCTAGTAGTAGTCGGCAGTTTTGAAATTTAAACTTAAATAACTAAGAATAGAATTGACCAAATAATGAAATAATTGCAAAAAAACGTCAACAGTGTTCTCTTCTCTCTTTCTGTAAAAAACAATGAGCTCCGATCATTTTACGAGAGAATAACGGTTTTCGTCAGTGAGTGTCTCCCAACGCATGCGATAGTGCTTGTTTGTAAAGAAAAAATTAGTGGTGGCGTCAACTTAATAATCGATTTAAGTAAATTAAATTTAATACTTTTGGAATCAGAAATATTTTATAATAGTAAATAACAGTCTAAAGATCATTTTATAACTCAAAAATATACAAATCAAGCATTTTTCTGTTGTATTATTTAATGCCGACATTAGGAACAGAAAAAAACAGATTTGCCAGTAGTCGGCAGGGGGTGTCGATTACTAGAAAAATATAATTTTTGGCCAATTTCACCAAAACTATTAAAAATAATCCAAAAACTATTCAAATAAAAAAATAATTTTTAGTCGGCAGTTGCTTTTATTTGTGCTTTTTGACCAACTTTTCTAAATTAAGTAGGTTTTTTAAATCAGCTATTTGGCATTTTAGATAGCAGTGGCAGTTTTGAAAAAAAAAAAGTTCATGTGTTAATTCCCCATTACAAGCAATAGGTCTCTTCCTATCGTTTTCTCTTTCGTTCTTTCTCGTATGTTTTTGTTACAAAAACCCACAAATACAATGGGTTTTCCTTATATGATCATTATAAAAATCATTTTCTTCGAAACACACAAATATTTTTTTTAGTCGAAAAATTTGCGAAAGATAAACAAAAATATAGTTACTAAAATAAGCTGTTATACACAATATAACAGTAAAATAATTTTTTTTTGGAATTGTCACTTCTGAGAATATAACCAATACGAACAAGTAAGGAAAGGCTACAGTCACCTACCCTACAACACTATAATAAACGATACAGTGTATATAGGCGAGATACTCGGAAGAATTCCACAAGATATCGTGACAAATAATGAAAGAAAACCATCAGGTTCCGCTCTCTAATTTTCGAATAATAGCAACTTAAACGAATTTGCTCATTTCCAATTTATTTGTAGATGTTGCACGTAAATGGTCTTCCTAGATCTGGAACCAATATTTCACAAAGACCTATAATCTCTCAGAAGTGGCAAAGATTTAACATTTATTATTGGTTTTTGACTGAAACGCATCTATATGAGATGCGGACATTTGACTATATTCTTCAACGAAATCAGCGTTAACGAAATAGTCAGAAGTGCGTCTTTCCTGTATTTGTGAATTCTCCAAAAAGTCACTGGAATGGACATTTTCGTATTTTGTCTACAAAAGTTGGCAAACTATTTCGCACATTGAATATTTTTGGATGGCCATCCAAAACTGCTTGGCTTTTGCAATGACCGGTAACCCCCATTCAAATGTGCGTGAGGATCGGGCGATAATTACGACCTGCTGACAATTTTGTAGTTTTGTTGGTCCATTTCAATCGCTAAATATCTGGCGATCATCTCCAAAAAGAGTAGGCTTCTATTCTGACCCTCATTTTATCCCCATGCAAAATTTCGTAAGGATCGGGCCATAAATGCGATCTGTATATGATATCCTGATATCCTAACTACTTAGTTTTGTTAGCTGTAGAAATATTACCAAATGTTTAATTCAAAATGAAAATATGCCAAAAATATGACAAAAATTGAAAAAATATGAGAAAATTTTACAAAATCAATATTTTTATCTTTAGAGAGCTATTTTTATGCGATTTTTTTAGACGTTTTTTCTTTCCTGCCAAGAGGTCATTCTGAATTAATGAGAACTGTCGAAATCAGTTCAGCCGTTCTCGACATATAAGAGATTTTTCAAGCATATCTTCTTTGATAAACATATATATCGCACATATTTTGCCATATATCTGATTTCTTGGATGTTAACATCAATGTAAAAATCAGAAGTAACCTTGTCATGGCTTTGTGATTTCCTCGTGATTTAAAATATTCGCGGTTTAATGAAAAATTTTGAATTTTTTCAACACAAAAGATATGGTCTATTTTACCCGCTAAATATTATCCGATGACCACCCGAATTGGTAGGCTTCTTCCCTGCCCTAAACTCTAGCTACATGCGAAATTCCACGTCGATTGGTCTATAATTGTATACTGTATAGCTACTGCAAATTCCGACATTTTTTCAGTATTTGGTCCATTTCAACCCCTAAACATTTGGCGATCATCTCCAAAAGAAATAGGCTTCTATTCTGACCTTAACCCCACCTTCGTGCAAAATTTCGTAAGGATCGACCATAATTGCGACCTGTAGCGTGATTACAAATTAACATGTACAGACGGACAGACGGACAGACGGACGGACGGACATACATAGCTATATCGACTCAGCTCGGCGAGCTAGGAAGATCCATATATACTTTCCTATGTGGGAAATCAATATTTCGAGGTGTTACATAATTTTTGGCCCAATCAAACTTATAATACCCCCAACACATAGTGTTGTAGGGTATAAAAATTTAATATTTTTATCGTATTCTAAAAAGTTTGCTCCTCAGATATAATTTTTTTCGGTCGATAACAAGTCCCAATGACTCCAAACATTTTCTAAAAAGTTATATTTTAACCAAGTTGGGGGCATTTAAGGGTCTAAATGAATTAAATTCCGTTTTATCTTTCTACATTACATCACAAGAATTTTGTCAACATCGTAGAACAACTGGTTATTGAACTTCCAACTTTCGATAGACCAATATGCCAATTAGTTGATGGCATACCAACATTGACGAATATATTTTACAGCCACTTGTGTTGGCACCAGGTGATGCAATTGATATTGGAATGTCATCAGTGGCCAGTTCATGCAATCTGCGAAAGCAATTTAATTTACGTTTCCAAACACTCTTCGTTTTTTCGAAATAAATTGGGTTAAAAGCGCATGGACAACAACTAATGGATGAATAATGTTTCGTCCATGGATATGCACGGATAAAAGCTGGCTCTATTCGGCTGCTCTTATTATTTAATTTGTGGTTTATTAATATAATTTTTGGTTGGAGATGGTTTTAATCACGAAAGTAAAAAAAAGAGTTTCTTTTTCAGCAATGGATGCAAATTATGGTCTGTAACAAAGCTGACGTTCACAATTAAATATTAATTGGTTTAATGGGAATGTTACAAGCGATTCTGTTTTTTGAAAAACATTTTTTATATAGTCTAGTTGGTTTAATTTTTTAGTGAAGTCATTGCTTAGGAATTAAAACTGTTATCTTACACAGAGCTTAGAAATATGTGTTAAACTACACCAAAATTATTTTTTAACTGTCCAAGAAGTTTGAAGGAGTTTGAAGTATGATATCAAACCTTTATGGTATTCACTATGTACTCTTCCCAGGGTTGCCTTCATCATGTGGTAGATTTATTTAATAACAAGTAAGCAAAGGCTTAAGTCGCGCAGGGCCAACCATGTGATACCCTACAACACTACAATATGTTAGAAGCCCCTTAATGTCCAAATCCATTTTAGAAGATTTCGCTCTTGAAATTATGTTACGGAGTACGGCCCAGATATTACCCTTGGCATTATGAACAGGGACATTTGCCCAATATTTACGCACTCCGTCGTGCTGTTAGTTGTTTTTGTCCATTTTACAGCTAAATATAGTCCAATGGTCATCCAAAATGCTAGAATTCCTCCTTGTCCTTAACGATCTTCTCAGGAGTGTCGAATGGCTTCAATTGTGTGATCAGGATTTTTTTTACCGTTTTTGATCCATTTCAACCCCTAAATATATTGCGGACATCTTTGAAAACAATAGGCCTAGCCCTAACCCTACCCTTTTTCGTGAGGATCGGACGATATTTGCAGAATGTATATAATAACCCCAACCTGTGTTGTAAGGTGGAAAAATATTACAAAATATACACTTCAATATTATAAGTCAAATTGAAAAAATCGCATGCAATAAAAAATATGAAAAAATAAAAAAATGTCACAAAATACTACAAAATCTATATTAACATCATTATTGGCATCTTTTTATGCGATTTTTTTAGATTTTATACTTTTATGGCAAAAGGGCATTCTAAATTTACAAAATTTTTCAAAATCGCTGCAGGCATTCTGGAGATAAAAGCATTCTAGCTAACATCTCCTTCCTTTGTATATATACATTGTATATATTTCGCCATATATATCCGATATTTTTACTATCGGCATCTACGTAACGGTCAGAAATGACCTGTTCGTCTATTTGTGATTTCGCCGGTATTAAAAATATTCGCGGTTTAATGGAAAATTTGACTTTTATTTATCACAAATGATATGTAAAATATTACCCGATGACCATCAAAATTGGAAGGCTTCTGCCCAGCCCAAAGCTCTAGGCCCATGCTAACTTTCGCTGCGATTGGTCTATAACTGTGACCTGTAGAGCAACTGCAAAATCAGGAAATTTTTCAGTTTTTGGTCCATTTCAACCCCTAAATATTATGCGATCATCTCCAAAAGAAATAGGGCTCTATTCTGACCTCAACCCCACCTACATTTTAAATTTTGTGAAGATCGGACCATAATTGCGACCTGTAGAGTGATTACAAATTAACATGGACAGACGGACGGACATACATAGCTAGATCGACTCAGCTCGGAGAGATAGGAAGATCCATATATACTTTCCTATGTGGGAAATCAATATTTCGTGGTGTTACATAATTTTTGGCCCAATCCAACTTATAATACCCCCAACACATAGTGTTGTAAGGTATAATGATGCACTCTACATTTGTTTTGAATTATTTGTCTCACATATTCGCAATTGTGAATACATATGCATTCCTGACAGTTGTTGAGTTAATCCCCTCGTAATAGCCGGAAGTTTTGCAACAAAAACTGTATCCCTGTATTTGTAGATGTCGGCGTAACGCGATCACATATTCATCTGTGACATGTATTGGTTTGGCGGGATAAACTGGACAATGCCGTATTCATTTCACATTTATTTGGTAGGATTAGCAGTGTTTTGTATTTTACTAATGTGAGTTTTTGGTGGTGATGCTGATTCGATTGTTGCTGTCGGTTTTCCTTCTTTCACTTACAGCTCTATTTCTGTTACAAAGTTAAGTACCCGAGCATTGTTTTTCATTGATGGGTTTCAAATATCACCTATTTCTAGTTGTTAGTTTCGCCAAAGTATTGGTTTTTTTGGCAAAGGTGTTGGAGAGAATTTGGTTTCAATTGGCTAGATTAGATTACAATAAGAGAGGATACAGAAGTGTGTTGTTTCAAAGGTGTTTAAATTATTTTGAAAAATGGAGCAGTTTTTTGCAATTTTGCAGCTGAGTTATAACTTCTGAAATTTTACATCTCAACAAGAAAATATAAAAATTAAGTACCAATATTGAAGCGATTCGAACTAAAACTTTGCCAGAAGACAGGTTAAATATTCGGTATTTTGATGATTCTTTCGCTTTTTTACCGGAATTGTTTTAGGTCTTCGTATAGCTTCCACATAACGGTTGTCATTTAGGCGGTTTTTTCAACGGATTTTTATACCCTCAGCCATATGGCTACAGAGGGTATATATCATTTGATACGGCCAAAACGTGCCTAGTCGAAATAACGGTTTTAGACCCTAGGTCTCTTTGGACCAAATCCGTTTCAGAACATTTGGAGTCGATCTAGCGATGTCCGTCCGTCCGTCCGTTCGTCTGTCTGTCTGGCTGGCTGGTGAGCACGATAACTCTCGAAGGGAGTATCCGATTTAGTCCAAATTGGCTACAACGTAATATTTTTGTCAAACTTAGATCGAGTTCGGAGATGGCCAATATCGGTCCACTCCTTCTGGTACCTCCCCCACAAAAGGTCGAAATTTTCAAAAAATATATTTTTTGCACAGGAAGAGAAAGGATAATCCGAATTTGCTCCAACTTTGCAAATCATAATATTAGTGTCAGTGCTAGGTCAGGTGTGAAAATGGGCAATATCGGTCCACTCCATCAAGTACCTCCCCTAAAAATGTTCAAAATTTTGAATAATTACAACTCTCATAAAATGTTATGTAAGAGTCCGATTGTCTTCAAATTTCACACATCCCAATATTTATATTAATCCAATGTCTGGTGTTAAGATGAACAATATCGGCCCACTCCTTCTGGTACCTCCCCCACAAAAGGTCGAAATTTTCAACAAAAAAAAACAATTGTTTTGCACAGAAAGAGAAAGGCTAATCCGAATTTGCTCCGACTTTGCGAATCTTAATATTTGCGTCAGTGCTAGGACAGGTGTGAAGATGGACAATATCGGTCCACTCCATCAAGTACCTCCCCCACAAAATATTGAAATTTTGAGTACCCATGAAGCTCATAAATCGCCAAATTAACATCCGATTCCGTTTAGACTTGGCACATCTGTCGAAATATTTATATCATATTTTGGGTCCGATAGGAAATGGGCAATATTGGCCCATTCCTTCGGGATCTGCTCCATAGAGGGTCAAACGTTTGAATAACCTTAACACTAGTCAAAATATATTTCGATAATCGAACATAGGCTGAGGGTATATCTCTGGCGGCAATACCGACTGATACTTTTTAACTTGTTTATTTAAATTTTCAAGATCCTCCCCTCCACCATACCATGGAGGGTGTATTAACTTTGTCATTCCGTTGGACTATGTAGGTCCACGTTTTCATATAGCCCCCATACGGTACCTCCCTATATTTGGTATTTCGATGATTTTAGCGACATTATTAACCGGAATTGTTTCAAATTACGTATTTAGAGTTCGTAATGGGAACTACAGTCTGTGACAGAAAAGTGTCTATGCAGGTCCAGGTCTTCGTATAGGCCCCATATATCAGTACCTTCCTATATTCGGTATTTTGACGAGTTTAGGCACAATACCCATCGAAATTGTTGGAGATGTCGGATTTGAAGTTCGTAATGGATGTAACAGCCTGTGACAGGAAATTGTCCATGCTGATCCAAGTCTTCTCACAGCTCCGATATAACGGTACCTCCATATATATGATATTTTGATGATTTTAGCTACTTCATTCACCGTTTATTTCAAGTTTTTGAATGTGAATATGGTAATAGCTTATGAAAAACAATGCCTATGTAGGTTCACGTCGTATAGGCCCCTAATATAACGGCTATATTCACCAAATTCGTAATTCTAGCTTCTATTCTCAATTCGGTCGTAAGTGCCAAATTCCATCACATTCGGGCCAATTTTACACGTTTGGTGCCCTATAAAAGGCAAATCGGACGAAGTTATATATGGGACCTATATCCTAATATGAACTGATCTCGATAAAATTTAGCAAAGGTATTTCTAAGCTGTATTTGATATATTTCTCCAAATATTTTTGTTACAGAGTGCATATTACGGATGCGGAGGACAAAAATAACAAATCAGATGATACAATTTATATGGGAGCTATAGCTACATCTGAACCGATTTCGATTATATTTGGCCTTCTTACTTTTGATCGTATGTACAAAATTTCATACTAGTTGGGCTGATATTACACGTTTGGTGCACAAAAAAGACAAATCGGACGAAGATATATATGGGAGCTATATCAAAATTTTGACCGATTATATCCAATAGAGTTCGTCCTTTGGCCAAACAAATGATTTGTGCACAATTTCATCTAGATCGGGCAATACATGAACAGACGGACGGAAACGCATAAATCGACTCAGAATGTGATTCTATGCAGATCATCAAAAGGAACAATGGAATCCTACCAAAAGCTCCTCATTCTAAATTTCAGATTTCTAAATCCATCCGCTTGACCAATACGAGGTTTTCAATTTGTAGAAACTTTTAGAACTTTTAATATACTTATATTTCGAATTTCCAAAATCCCACTTATCTCGACTCTGCACATGAACATTGACCTAGACACAAAATTTCTTTTAAACACAAACGATATAACACTTAAAAACTTGGTATGAACGAAATTAGGTTTTACTACTTTCTGGTTTTATTTGGAAACTTTACTTGTAATCCGTTTTAGTTTCATTGTATTGCAACATTGATTTATTGATTCATCCAAAGAGGAAATACAATAATTAATTTACTTAAGTTTTGGCAACGCTCACTTAAATGCAAAAAATTCAATATTTATTTAAAGAAATTTCCCAACAATTGACAATACAACAATTCACATTAAAATAAACATACAGACGGATATCTCAGTTCATCAACTCTCATTCTGTCCCTTCAAAAGTGTGATTTCTGTCAGTCTGGCTAAGCATGGTAAAACATGTGGTGTCGCGAATGGAATGACAGCACAATATAAATTTGCAATTTGTTAATGTCATCCAGAAATATACACACAAAGGCTGCAGAAGCGAAATGGGCTATAAAGCCGATTTCGCTCGCGGTTATACATTCCCTTGCATTGGTTAGCTACAATAAAATTACATTCGGGGGAGTGGAAGTCTGTGAAAATGAGCCAATTAAGTGGAGGTGAATAAATAAAATTAACCAAAAACTATTTAAAGAAACAAAATACTCAAAATATAGAACGGAAACAACAACAACAGAACACAAATTAATACAAATGCAATTCTTTTTACCAGGTCTTTTAGAAAGCATTTTAAGTTCATGTGGCTATAAAATTTCTTTAGACACCATGCACTTAGGACAATTCAAGTTCGGCGCTGCTTTTTATACCCTCCACCATAGTATGGATGGTATATTAAGTTTGTCATTCCGTTTGTAACACCTCGAAATACACATTTTAGACCCCACAAAGTATATATATTCTTGATCAGCATAAATTTCTATGTCGATTTAGCGATGTCCGTCCGTCTGTGGAAATCACTCTAGCTTCCGAAAGAATTGAAGTAGATTGTTAAAATTTTGCTCAAATGTATGTTATGCCTGCAGGACTTTTGGAATTGAAAATGGGCCATGTAGGTCCACGTTTTGGTATAGCCCCCATATAACGGTACCTCCCGATATTCGGTATTTTGATGATTTTAGCGACTTTATTCACCGGAATTGTTTCAAATTTAGTATGCGAAGTTCATAATGGATACTACAGCCTAAGACAGAAAATTGTCTGTGCAGGTCCACGTCTTCGTAGAGCCCCCATATGACGTTACCTCCCGATATTCGGTATTTTGATGATTTTAGCGACTTTATTCACCGGAATTGTTTCAAATTTAGTATGCGAAGTTCATAATGGATACTACAGCCTAAGACAGAAAATTGTCTGTGCAGGTCCACGTCTTCGTAGAGCCCCCATATGACGTTACCTCCCGATATTCGGTATTTTAATGATTTTAGGAACATTTTTCACCAGAATTGTTTCAAATTTGGTATATGAAGTTCATTATGGATACTACAGGCTACGATAGAAAATTGTCTGTGCAGGTCCACGTCTACGTATATCCCCCATATAACGGTACCTCCTGATATTCGGTATGTTGATGATTTTAGCTAATTTATTCACCGTAATTGTTTCAAATTTGGTATTTAAAATTTGTAATTGATACTACAGCCTAAGGCAGAAAATTGTCTGTGCAGGTCCACGTCTTTGTAGAGCCCCCATATGACGGAATCTCCCGATATTCGGTATTTTAATGATTTTAGGAACATTTTTCACCAGAATTGTTTCAAATTTGATATTTGAAGTTCGTTATGGATACTACAAGCTACGTTAGAAAATTGTCTGTGCAGGTCCACTTCTTCGTATAGCCCCCATATAACGGTAACTCCTGACATTCGGAATCTGATTTTATTGACATTTAACCGATTTTTTTAAGTTTCGCAGTTTTTTCGATTTCGAATATTGTAATGACTTATGACAAATGTTACCTACGCGGGTTCATGTCGTCGCATGTACCCTAATATGATAGCTACATTCAGTATTTTTAAGATTTTAACAGAATTTTTAACGGGTTTTATTGTTTTTGAGAATTTCCAAATTCTTTCCAAATGGTGGAGGTTATTCAAAGTTCGGCCCGGCCTTACTGTTTATACCCTACACCACAAGGTGGTCAGGGTATTATGTCTTTGTGCATTTGTTTGTAACAGGCAAAAGGAAACGAGATAGACCCATAGTTCCTTTTGATGATCTGCATAGAATCACATTCTGGGTCGATTTATGCATGTCCGTCCGTCCGTCTGTCCGTCTGTCCATGTATTTTCGTAAACAAAGTACAGGTCGCATTTATTGCCCGATCCAGATGAAATTTTGCACAGATCATTTGTTTGGCCCAAGGACGAACCCTATTGAAATTGGAGATAATCGGTCAAAATTTAGATATAGCTCACATGTATATTGTTCATCCGATTTGTTATTTTTGTCCACCACCGCCGTAATATGCACTCTGCAACAACAATATTTGGGGAAATATATCAGATACAGCTAAGAAATACATTTGATAAATTTTATCGAGATCGGTTCAGATTTGGATATAGCTCCCATATATAACTTCGTCCGATTTACCTTTTATTGTGCACCAAACGTCTAATATTTTTCCAAATGGGATGGAATTCGGTACTTACGGCCGAATTGAGTCTAGAAGCTAGTATGTCAAATTTGGTGAAGATAGGTTCAGATATAGCTATAGCTTCCATATATATTTTTCATCCGATTTGTAATATTTGTTACCCACAACAGTAATATGCACTCCGTAACAACGATATTCAGGGAAATAAATCAAATACAGCTCAGAAATATCTTTGCCAAATTTTATCGAGATCGGTTCAGATTTGGATATAGCTCCCATATATATATTTTTATCCGATTTTAAATTAATTGTGCACCAAATGGGCAATACAATTCCGAATTTAAAAGATACAAATGCTTCGGCATATTTAGTCCTTTGAACTTTAAATAATAATTATAATCATAGCGTGTATGATTGAATTCTCCATAAAAACTTTTAATTGTTAGGTGGAGCTCTACTAAATTAGCAAAGTGGTGTAGGGTATCATAAAGTCGGCCCCGCCCGACTTTAAGACTTTCTTTACTGGTTTTTAACTTGTTTTATTCTAAATAAATTTTTTTTTATTCAATTGTTGCATTAACAAAAAACCATGCCTTGATTGTTTTAGTTGGGGTTTTCCTTTCTTTACACTATCCTTTATGCTTAATTTTTCACTCTTTTTTATGTGCATATTTCTCTTATACATATGCTAGTCAGTTGTTTTACTTCAGAAAAGAATGACATTAAACACCCTGTCAATGTTTTGCAAAAGAACTACATTTTGCGGAAAAAACATTTCGTGATTTGCTAATAACGAAGACATAGCTGGCGACAAAAAACGTGTGTTTTTGTTAATCTCTTAAAATCCCCTGAATGGAAGTCATTCGTAGAGAAGGATCCCACCAAACCAAATTTTCCGAGTTTGGTCCTACTGCGACCCGAAAGTCGGATGAAAGTTCCGATGTCGGATGCCTATTTGGTCCAAATTTTCACCGAAAGTTATATGGAATGGTTGATGTGCTGTCGGACCGAAGGTTTGGATGAAAGTCTGAAGTTTTAGCCGACTTTCGAAGCGAAGTCGGACCGAATTCGCAAGGATATCCATGGGAAATTCAGAAGGGAAATTAGAGTTGTCCTACCGACCTCGAACCGAACTCGGAAGAAACATCGTTCGCATTTCTCATTTTTTGCCCATTTTCTCATTTATTTCAACCACAAATACTCTCAAAGAGAGAGAAACGCATTCCATTTATTTTCTTTTTGCTTGTTTACAACAAATGTTACCACCCAAGCAGAAGAGAAAAAACTCTACAATAGGAAAAAAATCCCTTTGAAAAATTCCTCAGAATTCGAACCAATTCGCTGACGTCCGATATGTGGTTCGCTGGGAAGATACAGATTGACAATGGACATTCTTCGCCTTTTAGATGAACCTCTTAAAAAGTCTTAAAGGGGGGGGGGGGGGTTGGGTGGTGCATATACATTCTGCTAATTATTGCGACAAATGTTGCATGAAAGAGTGACGCCGCAATTTGAATATTTATGGTGTGAACTATGAACGACACTTTGTTTGCATTTGCTTTTGTTGGGGGTTCGTGTTAAATACGATTTGCATTTGGAACATTAAGATTTTCATACGAAAAAATAATTATTTATTTTATTATTTTTAAAGCCTCATTTGGCATGTTTAGAGTGCAAAATATCAAACATTACCGAAACGCGAAAAAAAATTTACAATTGAAATGTTAGACATATTAAACAAGATTATGTAAACAGAAATTCTAGATTTGTCTTTAATACATACTGGCAAGATGGCCCTCATACAATAACTAAGGGAAATGATGAGCTGTCTTACCCCTTTGCGATATGTTTCTATAAAAACTATAACAATAGGAATAAGCCTGTCTATCTTAAAATAACAAAATACAAATATTGACTTTTTGCCAAAGAAATTGTGAACATAAAAACAAAAATAAGCAAAATCGATTTACCGATTATTTATCAATAAACGCATTTTGTTTTCATAACAACCGCATGTGAGCGAACGGCTATATGATATAGAGTAAGGCGGATATTAACGACCACGAATAATTATACAGTGTGGTACCAAAACGTGTGTCATTTTTATACCCTCCACCATACTATGGAGAGTATATTAACTCTGTCATTCCGTTTGTAACTCCTCGAAATACTCATGTCAGACCCAACAAAGTATATATATTCACCGGAATTGTTTCAAATTTGGTATGTGAAGTTCGTAATAGATACTACAGCCCATGAGAGAAAATTGTCTGTGCAGATTCACGTTTTGATATAACCCCCATATAACGATACCTCCCGATATTCCGTATTTTGATGATTTTAGCAACATTATTCACCGAAATTGTTTCAAAATTTGGTATTTGAAGTTCATTATAGATACTACAGCCCCTGACAGAAAATTTTCTGTGCAGATCCACGTTTTGATATAGCCCCCATATAATGGTTCCTCCCGATATTCGGTATTTTGATGATTTTAACAACATTATTCACCGAAATTGTTTCAAAATTTGGTATTTGAAGTTCATAATAGATACTACAGCCCATGACAGAAAATTGTCTGTGCAGGTCCACGTCTTCATATAGCCCCATATAATGGTTCCTCCGGATATTCGGTATTTTGATGATTTTAGCGACATTATTCACCGGAGTAGTTTCAATTTACGTATTTAGAGTTCGTAATGGGATCTACAGTCTGTGACAGAAAATTGTCTATGTAGGTCCAGGTCTTCGTATAGTTCCTAGGTATTTTGACGATTTTAGGTACAATAGTCACTGAAATTGTTGGAGATGTCGTATATGAAGTTCGTAATGGAAGCTACAGCCTGTGACAGAAAATTGTCTATGCAGATCCAGGTCTTCGTATAGCTCTGATATAACGGATTTTATTTTTTGAAAATGTCCTGATTCGTTCAAAATGGTGGAGTGTATTCAAAGTTCGGCCCTGCCGAACTTACTGCTTTTACTGCTAAATTGTAGCTATTCCATTTGAACAATTTGGCAATTGGTATTGAGAAACACAAAATCTGAGGAAAAATGATACACCCTCATATAATATGTGTTATACACACATTATTGTCTCTTTCACTCTCTGTCATCACCATGTGTTGGGTTGCTTGTAAAACATTATCACGTTCATATCCATATTTTATTTTATCAAGCCCATAACAGGAATAATCAAATTTAATGACATTTTAGAAAAATTCTCCTCTCCCTCCGCATATGTTAAAAAAAGTGAGTTTTGGCTCACGCCGTTTTCAATCGAAATTCATCTAATATATATTATTTATACGCTTCTGAAATGTTGATACTTTTCTTTTATATATTCTTCTTTCCCTCAACACAAAAAAGAATAATAATTTTTTGACATTTTAGTGGCACAGAAATTGAAATTATAAAAACAAAAAATAAATATATAAAATGCTGAAAAAAGTGACCTGAAAAAGTATATTGTTGTAAGGCCGCGCTGGCCTTATGACCATGCGGCAATCGCCACAAATAAATAACCATAAAATTTAAAAACTTCATAAAACTCCATAGTTTCGTTTCCTACCACTTGCACGGTCTTTCGATATTGTCGGCTATCGTGGTAGTACTTAATAACTGAAGAGTATTGTATTGTTATGGAAGTACGTCATGTTTTGAACAATTTGTATCTCACATTTTTCGGTCAACAGAACCTTAGAGAGTAGACCTCAAAAAAATCATAATAACTTTAACAGTTTGACATTTATGGCAAGTGTTAAAATGCGGCAGACAAAACATAAATATTTATGTATACAGGCTGTCCTCGGAAAATATGTAAGCACGAGTTACAGAATATCTACTTGGAAATGATGGAGATTTACGAATTTTTCTATGGATATTAAACTTTTAAGATCACATTCAAGGTTCTGCATAACTCATAAGCAACATCATGTTTTTGGAGGTAAAGCTGTACTTAGGAAGGAAAGTAAGCCCGTCTCGCAACTTTGTTTATTGATAGATTTTTTAAAGCAATCATATTCATCTAGAGTCGCCGTTGAATATAACGAATAGCAAAAAACAAAAATAAAATGATAACATCGAAATATTACTGCACATCCACATATTCGGAATTTTGATGATTTGCGTCTTCTTTTCACCTGAATTATTTCAAATTTATTATGATGATGATTTTAGCGACATTATTTTTGATTTTGAATATTGAATTTGTATACCCTCCACCATGGAAAGGAGGGTATATTAACTTTGTCATTCCGTTTGTAACATCCTTAAATATTCGTCGTAGACCCCATAAAGTATATATATTCATAATCAGCATAAAATTCTAAGTCGATTTAACGATGTCCGTCTGTCTGTCTGTCTGTCTGTTGAAATCACGATACAGCCCACATTATTTGACGTAGATCGCAGAGCAATTTGTATTGTGTCTAGCATGGTTGGTATTGAAAATGAGATATATCGGTCCACGTTCTGGTCTAGTCCCCATACAACGGTACCTCCAGATATTCGGTAATTTGATGATTTTTGCCACATTTTTTCACGTATTTGTCTGAAAATTGGTATTTGTAGGTCATAATGGGCTCTAGCTCCGTTGGCGAAACATTGCATGTGTAGGTCCACGACTTGGTATAGCCCCCATATAACAATATCTCCCGATATTCGGCATTTTAATGGTTTTTCCACGTTTCTTCTAATGTTTCCTTTATCCTAAGGTGGAGAGTATTAAAAGTTTGGCTCGGCCCAACTTAATATTTTTATACCCTCCACCAAAAAAGGTATGGAGGGTATATTAACTTTGTCATTCCGTTTGTAACTCATCGAAATAATCATTTTAGACCCAACAAAGTATATATATTCTTGATCAGCGTAAAATTCTAAGACGATTTAGCCCTGTCCGTCCGTCTGTCCGTCTGTCCGTCTGTCCGTCTGTTGTAATCACGCTACAGTCTAAACGAATTAAGATAGGAAGCTTAAATTTTGCACAGATCTCTCTTTTGTCTGCAGGCAGGTCAAGTTCGAAGATGGCCTATATCGGTCCACGATATCGTATAGCCCCCATGTAACGGTACCCCCCGATATTCGGTATTTTGATGATTTTACCCACATTTTTCAACGGCATTGTCTGAAAATCCACAAAAGGAGTTCCTTGTGGGTACTTTATACCTCGGAAGAGAATTATCTATATAGGTCCACAATATCGTATAGCCCCCATGTAACGGTACCCCCCCGATATTCGGTATTTTGATGATTTTACCCACATTTTTCAACGGAATTGTCTGAAAATCCACACAAGGAGTTCCTTGTGGGTACTTTATACCTCGGCAGAGAATTGTCCATATAGGTCCACGATATCGTATAGCCCCCATGTAACGGTACCCCCCGCTATTCGGTATTTTGATGATTTTACCCACATTTTTCAACGGAATTGTCTGAAAATCCACACAAGGAGTTCCTTGTGGGTACTTTGTACCTCGGCGGAGAATTATCTATATAAGTCCACAATATCGTATAGCCCCCATATAACGGTACCCCCCGATATTCGGTATTTTGATGATTTTACCCACATTTTTCAACGGAATTGTCTGAAAATCCACACAAGGAGTTCCTTGTGGGCACTTTATACCTCGGCAGAGAATTATCTATATATTTCGACAATATCGTATAGCCCCCATATAACGGTACCCCCGATATTTGGTATTTTGATGATTTTACCCACATTTGTCAACGGAATTGTCTGAAAATCCACAAAAGGAGTCCCTTGTGGGCATTTTACCGCCTCAAAATGAAGTGTCTATATAGGTCCACGATATCGTATATCCCCCATATAACTGTAACCTCCGATATTCGGTATTTTGATGATTTTACCCACATTTTTCAACGGAATTGTCTGAAAATCCACACAAAGAGTTCCTTGTGGGTACTTTATACCTCGGCAGAGAATTATCTATATAGATCCACGATATTGTATAGCCCTCATATAACGGTACCCCCGATATTCGGTATTTTGATGTTTTTAGCCATATTTTTCAACGGAATGGCCACAAGGGGTTCTCTGTACACAAGGGGTTCTTTGTGAGCACTTTACCCACCGACAGAGAATTCTCTATATAGGTTAACGATAACGTATAGCTCCCATATAACGGTACCCCGCGATATTCGGTATTTTGATGATTTTAGCCACATTTTCCAATCGTATTGCCTGAAAATCCACACATGGAGTTCCTTGTGAGTACTTTACACGCAGACATAGATTTGTCTTTATAGGTCCACAATATCGTATATCCCCCCATATATCGGCACCTTCCTAAATTAGATATTTTAAAGATTTTAAAAGAATTTTTATTGGATTTTTTTTTTGAAAATTTTCTAATTCGTTCCAAATGGTGGAGGGTATTCAAAGTTCGGCCCGGCCGAACTTACTGCTTTTTTACTTGTTTTACTTGTTTTAGTTTTCAAATTCCTTCCAATGGTGGAGGTTATTCAAAGATCGGTCCGGTCGAACTTACGGCTATTTTCTTGTTATTACTAAAAATGAACAATTTGTTTATATTGACAAAAATTTGTAAATAATACGTAAAACTAATTTTTCAGAATTTCACGGCTTTATAGTTTATTCGAGTATTTCCTTTTTCGGAATGAATAATTGAAAAAATGTTTACCTTTTACACCAAAAATTCTTCAAAATTTCATTTTTAAATTTGCGAGGAGGATATTAGTAAAACAATTGCACAATGGACACACCCAATTTTTGTCCAAAAACTATTTCTACATCTTCATATGTAAACCCTACAGACCAACAGTGACCTTTATATTGGAATCATCCAAATTTAGTAACCTTTAGTACGCATATCCAAAACAACGTACATCCATCCTAGACATCGAGAGTGATCCAAGATTAGTATCCTGTAGTACTTTTCGGATTTTTTTATATTCTGGGCAGGAAATTTGCATTTTTGAATGTTTCTTGAATTTGAAACAACGAGTTAGTGATGTTCATAAGCATGTGGAACCTTAAATGGAATTCACATTTCAAGTTTTCCCATTCATTATTTGTTGATATAATTTAGGTGATAAATTTTTATGTAATTAAACAATTAATTTATTGCCTATAATTATATTGTGAACGCATTTCAATTCATACCTCATATATTTCCTTAAGCGGACATTGATGTTCGTGCCGGAGTACGTGTTATTTACATTACACATGAATATGACCATATGTTCCATAAATCTGAAAATCTAAAATTTAGAATCACGCACACGTACATTTGATTTTTCCAGTCTAACACATGCAATTAGACATTACAAAAACGAACTGTAATGCTGTCTCCATTTATATACTTTCATCTATGAAAAAAACAGCATTTCGGCATTTTTAATACACTTTTGGGTAAATTTATGTCTCCGGTGCTTTTAAACATCATCACTTGAATTAAACAAGTTAGCAAAGGCTATAGTCGTGCCGACTATGTGATACCCTACAACACCACAATATGATAGAAGCCTCCTTATGTCCAAATCCAGTTTGGAAGATTTCGTTTTTGAATATAACCCAAAATGCTAAACTTTTTTATACCCTCCACCAAAAAAAGTATGGAGGGTATATTAAGTTCGTCATGCCGTTTGTAACTCATCGAAATATTCATTTTAGACCCAACAAAGTATATATATTCTTGATCAGCATAAAATTCTAAGACGGTAGGTCAAGTTCGAAGATGGGCTATATCGGTCCACGGTATAATATAGCCCCCATATAACGGTACCCCCGATATTCGGTATTTTGATTTTAGCCACATTTTTCAATGGAATTGTCTGAAATTCCACAAAAGGAGTCCCTTGTGGACATTTTACCCCCTCAAAAAGAATTGTCTATATAGGTCCACGATAACGTATATTCCCCATATAACTGTACCCCCCGATATTCGGTATTTTGATGATGTTAGCCACATTTTTCAATGGAATTGTCTTAAAATCCACACAAGTAGTTCCTTGTGAGTACTTTACCCCCTGAGAGAGAATTGTCTATACAGGTCCACGATATCATATATCCCCCATATAACGGTTTCCCCGATATTCGGTATTTTGATAATTTTACCCACATTTTTCATCGGAATTGTCTGAAAATCGACACAAGGAGTTCCTTGTGGGTACTTTATACCTCGGCAGAGAATTATCTATATAGGTCCACGATATCGTATAGCCCTCATATAACGGTACCCCCATATTCGGTATTTTGATGTTTTTAGCCATATTTTTCAACGGAATGGTCACAAGGGGTTCTTTGTGAGCACTTTACCCCCCGACAGAGAGTTCTCTATATAGGTTAACGATAACGTATAGCTCCCATATAACGATACCCCGCGATATTCGGTATTTTGGAAAATCCACACAAGAAGTTCCTTGTGAGTACTTTACACGCAGACATAGATTTGTCTTTATAGGTCCACAATATCGTATATCCCCCCATATCGGCACCTTCCTATATCAGATATTTTAAAGATTTTAAAAGAATTTCAACGGATTTTTTTTATTTATGTATTTATTTATTTATTTATTTTTTTTTTTTTTTGAAAAATTTCTAATTCGTTCCAAATGGTGGAGGGTATTCAAAGTTCGGCCCGGCCGAACTTACTGCTTTTTTACTTGTTCTTGTTCTTAACTCTCTTCTCAGGCGTGTCGATTGGCTTCAATTGTGTGATCAGGAACATTTTTATGTTTTTGGTTCATTTGAACCCCTAAATATTTTGCGATCATCTCCAAAAACAAGAGTCCCCTCTGTATCTCCGAATCTAGACTCATCTATATGATTTTCTACTCTACGATATTTGGCTATATTCGTCCATGAAATCAGTATAAACAAGTAAGCAAAGGCTACAGTCGAGCGGGGCCGACCGTTGAATACCCTACAACACTATAATAAACGATACAGATTATATAGGCGAGATACTCAAAAGAATTCCACAAGACATTGTGACAAATAATAAAAGAAAACCACCAGGTTTCGTTCTCTAATTTTCGAATAATAGCAACTTAAACTAATTTGCTCATTTCCAATTTATTGGAAGATGTTGCACGTAAATGGTCTTCCTAGATCTGGAACCAATATTTTCCAAAGACCTATAATCTCTCAGAAGTGGCAAAAGATTAAAATTTATTATTGGTTTTTGACTGAAACGCATCTATATGAGATACAGACATTTAACTATATTCTTCATCGAAATCAGCGTTAACGCAATAGTCAGAAGTGCGTCTTTCCTGTATTTGTGAATTCTCCAAAAAGTCACTGGAATGGACATTTTCGTATTTTGTCTACAAAAGTTGGCAAACTCCTTCACACATTGAATATTTTTGGATGGCCATCCAAAACTGCTTGGCTTTTGCAATGTCCGGTAAGCCTCATTCAAAAGTGCGTGAGGATCGGGCGATAATTACAACCTGCTGACAATTTTGCAGTTTTTTGGTCCATTTCAACCCCTAAATATATGGCGATCATCTCCAAAAAGAGTAGGCTTCTTTTCTGACCCTCATCTTATTCCCATGCAAAATTTCGTAAGGATCGAGCCATAAATGCGATCTGTATATGATATCCTGATATCCTAACTACTTAGTTTTGTTAGCTGTAGAAATATTACCAAATGTTTAATTCAAAATGAAAATATGCCAAAAATATGACAAAATTGAAAAAAATATGAGAAAATGTTACAAAATCAATATTTTCATCTTTAGAGAGATATTTTTATGCGATTGTTTAGACGTTTTTTCTTTCCTGCCAAGAGGCCATTCTGAATTAATGAGAACTGTCGAAATCAGTTCAGCCGTTCTCGACATATAAGAGATCTTTCAAGCATATCTTCTTTGATAGACATATATATCGCACATATTTTGCTATATATCCGATTTGTTGGATGTTAACATCAATGTAAAGGTCAGAAGTAACCTTGTCATGGCTTTGTGAGTTCGCCGGGATTTAAAATATTCGCGGTTTAATGAAAAATGTTGCTTTTTTTCAACACAAAAGATATGGTCTATTTTACCCTCTAAAAGATGACCACCCAAATTGGTAGGCTTCTTCCCCGCCCTAAACTCTAGCTACATGCGAAATTCCGTGTCGATTATTCTATAACTGCGACCTGTAGAGCAACTGGAAAATCAAGAAATTTTTCAGTATTTGGTCCATTTCAACACCTAAATAGTATGCGATCATCTCCAAAAGAAATAGGGTTCTATTCTGACCCTAGCCCCACTTCCATTCTAAATTTCGTGAAGATCGGGCCATAATTGCGACCTGTAGAGTGATTACAAATTAACATGGACAGACGGACAGACGGACATACATAGCTAGATCGACTCAAATTGGTAGGCTTCTTCCCCGCCCTAAACTCTAGCTACATGCGAAATTCCGTGTCGATTGGTCTATAACTGCGACCTGTAGAGCAACTGGAAAATAAAGAAATTTTTCAGTATTTGGTCCATTTCAACCCCTAAATATTTTGCGATCATCTCCAAAAGAAATAGGGTTCTATTCTGACCCTAGCCCCACTTCCATTCTAAATTTCGTGAAGATCGGGCCATAATTGCGACCTGTAGAGTGATTACAAATTAACATGGACAGACGGACAGACGGACAGACGGATGGACGGACATACATAGCTAGATCGACTCAGCTCGGCGAGCTAGGAAGATCCATATATACTTTCCTATGTGGGAAACCAATATTTCGAGGTGTTACATAATTTTTGGCCCAATCAAACTTATAATACCCCCAACACATAGTGTTGTAGGGTATAATTAATTCTCTTGCTTACCTAGGTTATCCCTTCTTTGATCAAACTGTTAACAGAGAAAATTTAACTTATTTTTATGCCCTACAACACTTTGTGTTGAGGGTATTATAAGTTTGATTGGGCCAAAAATTATGTAACACCTCGAAATATTGATTTCCCACATAGGAAAGTATATATGGATCTTCCTAGCTCGCCGAGCTGAGTCGATATAGCTATGTATGTCCGTCCGTCCGTCTGTCCGTCTGTACATGTTAATTTGTAATCACGCTACAGGTCGCAATTATGGTCGATCCTTACGAAATTTTGCACGAAGGTGGGGTTAAGGTCAGAATAGAAGCCTATTTCTTTTGGAGATGATCGCCAAATGTTTAGGGGTTGAAATGGACCAAATACTGAAAAAATGTCGGAATTTGCAGTAGCTATACAGTATACAATTATAGACCAATCGACGTGGAATTTCGCATGTAGCTAGAGTTTAGGGCAGGGAAGAAGCCTACCAATTCGGGTGGTCATCGGATAATATTTAGCGGGTAAAATAGACCATATCTTTTGTGTTGAAAAAATTCAAAATTTTTCATTAAACCGCGAATATTTTAAATCACGAGGAAATCACAAAGCCATGACAAGGTTACTTCTGATTTTTACATTGATGTTAACATCCAAGAAATCAGATATATGGCAAAATATGTGCGATATATATGTTTATCAAAGAAGATATGCTTGAAAGATCTCTTATATGTCGAGAACGGCTGAACTGATTTCGACAGTTCTCATTAATTCAGAATGGCCTCTTGGCAGGAAAGAAAAAACGTCTAAACAATCGCATAAAAATATCTCTCTAAAGATGAAAATATTGATTTTGTAACATTTTCTCATATTTTTTTCAATTTTGTCATATTTTTGGCATATTTTCATTTTGAATTAAACATTTGGTAATATTTCTACAGCTAACAAAACTAAGTAGTTAGGATATCAGGATATCATATACAGATCGCATTTATGGCTCGATCCTTACGAAATTTTGCATGGGAATAAGATGAGGGTCAGAATAGAAGCCTACTCTTTTTGGAGATGATCGCCATATATTTAGGGGTTGAAATGGACCAAAAAACTGCAAAATTGTCAGCAGGTTGTAATTATCGCCCGATCCTCACGCACATTTGAATGAGGCTTACCGGACATTGCAAAAGCCAAGCAGTTTTGGATGGCCATCCAAAAATATTCAATGTGTGAAGGAGTTTGCCAACTTTTGTAGACAAAATACGAAAATGTCCATTCCAGTGACTTTTTGGAGAATTCACAAATACAGGAAAGACGCACTTCTGACTATTGCGTTAACGCTGATTTCGATGAAGAATATAGTTAAATGTCTGTATCTCATATAGATGCGTTTCAGTCAAAAACCAATAATAAATTTTAATCTTTTGCCACTTCTGAGAGATTATAGGTCTTTGGAAAATATTGGTTCCAGATCTAGGAAGACCATTTACGTGCAACATCTTCCAATAAATTGGAAATGAGCAAATTAGTTTAAGTTGCTATTATTCGAAAATTAGAGAACGAAACCTGGTGGTTTTCTTTTATTATTTGTCACAATGTCTTGTGGAATTCTTTTGAGTATCTCGCCTATATAATCTGTATCGTTTATTATAGTGTTGTAGGGTATTCAACGGTCGGCCCCGCTCGACTGTAGCCTTTGCTTACTTGTTTTATTATTGCTACGAGGAGTTCGAAAAAATCTCTTTATTTTCAGAAGGACGTGTGGGGAATAAATTAACTAATTTTGCTCGGAAATTCTCTTATTTTTTAAAGATTTGAATATACATATTCACCTAATGATAGATTAATCGCACCATAGGGATACTTCCCATTCCTCTTATAACTCTCAAACCCCATTCTTCTTATAACTCTTTCTTATTTCTACCCTACACAAGGTATTTCGTTCACAAAGTTTACAAATTTAGAAGTTGTTTTACATAAATACAAATTTTCAATCTCACTCAACTCCAAGTGGTGTCAATTACTTACTTCAATCGCAAACAATAAAAGTGACTTTAAAATTAAATTTCAAGAATCCTGTCCATCCTATCCATCACACAATATCAAATGGTACCAACTGTAGTACCATTAATTACGAATTGTACACATATTTCAGAAACAAAAATAAAACTAGTGTATCACCTGTAAACTTCAATTGTAATTTTGATACAAAATTTCATGATTCTCTTCGTTAAATTGGTGCTAAAACCCTTACATAGACCTCATTAAGACTTCAGCGATGAGCCTAACTTAAAATTTCAGAATTTAAGCACTTTTCGTACACACAATACAATATTAGTAAAAATTGTCAAATATATTGTTGATTATTGGTCTAGATTTAAATATAGTTCTCATATATATGTAGAATTTTATAGAGTTTAGCATATATCACCGAATTTAGCCAAGAAGGAAGTATGTTTAATTTTGTGAAATTCGGTTCAGATATATATATATATATATATATATATATATATATATATATATATATATATATATATATATATATATATATATATATATATATATATATATATATATATATATATATATATATATATATATATATATATATATATATATATATATATATATATATATATATATATATATATATATATATATATATATATATATATATATATAACATTAGCCCAAATGAGATTCCACTTTCGGTTCAAATATAGCTCCATATATATGTTTCATCCAATTTTATATCTAAGTCACCCAAATCCGTATTATAGACTCCATAACAAGGATATCTCGTACAAAATATTTGAAACATACTAACAATATATTTTCCAAGTTGTCTCGAGATCGGTGCAGATTTGGATATCTCTTTCATATATATTTCCCTCTCATTTTATGAAAATAATACATCAATAAAGTCGTCATAAAGTCGGCACCGCTAGAGTTTTGTCTTTCCTTACATTTAATTATAGATAAGATAACCCCTCCCATTTGCTCTCAAACTTATTACATTTTTGTACCCTTACTGTTAGAATTTACAAAAGTCCAGGCTTATTACATCTAGATCCTAGAAAACCAGGCTTTTCAGCCGTTTCGCCAGGGCGTTAATCGTACATCAGCCAATCATTATTGCACTGCTCTAAGTGATTACATGTGTTTAAAGTATAAGAAACATAACCTACGATTAATTGCACTACATCCATTTTCATTTAATATTCGAAGACAATGAGTAGACATGTTCTAAAGACATTAGTATTCTTTTGTACATATTGTTTTCTTATTTGTATGTTGTCTTACGTTTTGAAACACTCAAAGTGTTAGGTAAACTGCTGATTCCTAAAATACCATCACGCACACAAATCTAAACATTGTCTCACTACCACGGAGTGTAGACAGATTGCCCTTTAGGTATGTGTTTACGAGGAATGTCACATTCGTTTATCATTCCAAGAGATTACCAAACAAATATCTAAGCTACTCAAAAAAGGTTTTGCTTTAGGTCACACATGTATGTTCTTGTACTGTGTCATTGGTTTTTTTTTATCTTAAAGATTCAATTCATTGATAGAAAACTACCAGGTAAGATAATTAATCATTAATTCTGCTTTGTTTTGCTGTTAAACTTTTATGTGTTGTAACGTGAATATGTTGGGAACTTGTTTGAAATATACTTTGCCTCTACCAAGAAATGGTGTCATTTTCAGGAGCTATCAGTTCCTATTGAATTTATGCCCGACAACTTTGAAATGTTATTGTCGTACTTCATGCGTTATGGCCAATTAGGGTTTTTATCAATCCCTAAATCATTTGAACTCAATGACCGCTTTTGTTCAAGACTTGATCGTTTTTATTTTTAA
Organism: Musca domestica; assembly: GCF_030504385.1. Classification (NCBI taxonomy): domain Eukaryota; kingdom Metazoa; phylum Arthropoda; class Insecta; order Diptera; family Muscidae; genus Musca; species Musca domestica. The sequence goes on from NW_026712279.1 coordinate 559,779, forward strand.
CCAGCTTTTGATTTGTTTAGTTTTCAATTCTTTGCTGTTGATCAAATTGATACACATAATTTTTACTTGGAACAATGGAACACTAATTGTTCAAATTAATTATGAAAATCGTGACTTTTTTGTTTAACTGGTTTGCTGCCATAGATATGAATCAATATATGTACCCAAATATAATAAATAAGATAAATGGGATTATATTACGAATGAGACGTGTTATACAAGTGACAACCATGATGCAATTTCGAATGCGTAAATTTAAACTGAATATGAATTGAAAAAAATTGCATTAAGTTTAAAGTTTTCCTATTAAGATAATCTACATTGAAGATATTTAGAAATATCAGCAATTGTATGGTTTCTATATTGACAAAACCAAACATCTGAATCGACTAAGGTCGTAAATCAACCAATTAAAAAATGTAATGTACCTCGACTTTAAAGCTTTAAAAAATTAAATGATGGTTGGACCATGACTGTGATTTTAAAATATCAATGCATAATTGATCCCGACGATTCATTGCTGATCGGTCCATAATTGTAAACTGAATCCCCACGGACATAATCCCCATTGTACAACTCATGTCCGGTGTTTTGTTTTTGGCCATAACCCCCATAAAAATGGGGACTATGTTTCCAAACTGAACGTAATTCCAGTTTATTGTGGGGCTACGTCCGAAAATTTTTCGGACATAATCCCCAGAAAAGAAACAAGTAGAGTTTAGGGGCCATGCTTGGATTGACCCAAAATTCTATCACAGGTAGTTATTTTTAACCCAAATACGTCAAGTCTTACATGTGATAAACATTTTAGGCCAACCCGAGCATAGCCCCTAAAATGAATCTATTTTCGATTTTTTGGGGTATTTCAAAAAATTATGGTACAAACCAGTAAAGAAAGTCTGAAAGTCGGGCGGGGCCAACTTTATGATACCCTACACCACTTTGCAAATTTAGTAGAGCTGCGCATAACAATTAAAATTTCTTATGGGAGAATTCAATCATACACACTATGATTATAATTATAATTTATCTTTTTTTTTTGTATCTTTTAAATTCGGACTAGTATTGCCCATTTGGTGCACAAATAATTTGAAATCGTATAAAAATATATATGAGAGCTATATCCAAATCAGAACCGATCTCGATAAAATTTGGCAAAGATATTTCTGAGCTGTATTTGATATATTTCCCTGAATATCGTTGTTACGGAGTGCATATTACGGCTGTGGGTAACGAATATGACAAATCGGATGAACAGTATATATTGGATCTATAGCTATATCTGAACCGACCTTCACCAAATTTGACATACTAGCTTCTACACTCAATTCGGTCGTAGGTGCCAAATTTCAACCAATTTGGGCAAATATTAGACGTTTGGTGCACAATCAAAGGTAAATCGGACGAAGTTATATATGGGAGCTATATCCAAATCTGAACCGATCTCGATAAAATTTAGCAAATGCTGTTCTGTGCTGTATTTGATATATTTCCCCAAATATTGTTGTTATAGAGCGCATATTACTGCTGCGGAGAACAAAAATAACAAATCGGATGATCAATATATATGGGAGCTATAGCCATATCTGAACCGATTCCGATCAAATTTGGCATACTTATTTTCAGGCCTAATTTGGTTGCATGTGCAAAATTCCATACTATTTTGGCTGATATTACACGTTTGGTGCACAATAAAAGGCAAATCGGACGAAGATATATATGGGAGCTATATCTAAATTTTTACCCATTATCTCCAATTTCAATAAGGTTCGTCCTTGGGCCAAACAAATGTTGTTTGGAAAATTTCATCTCAATCGGATAATAAATGCGACCTGCATTCTGTTCACAAGAATACATGGACAGACGGACGGACGGACAGACGGACTGACATGCATAAATCAACTCAGAAAGTGATTATATGCAGATCATCGAAAGGAACTATGGGTCTAACTCGTTTCATTTTGTCTGTTATACCTACCCCATAAATGATTTTATGTCCGCAATCGTTTTGGAGATTATGACCAATATAGTTTTGTACATAGTTCCCATTCCATTAGGAAGGTTATGACCGAAAAACGGCCATAATCCCCATAATTGTAAAACGGATATGTCCGTGGGAATTATGACATGGCACCGACCCACCTCCCTATTAGTAGGTATTGGACCACTCTCTTTGCGTCGTGACCCATACCTACATAGTGATGTAAATTCTTCAAAGTCTTATTTCTATCAATACATTAATCTAATATTGTCAATTTATTGAAAAAGCTATGAATGCAAATTAAGATAAAATACACTACTGCTTAGTAAGCTATTTCACAACACTCATTCGCATTCAAGAAATTATTTAATGATGTTTAAGCAATTAGCATTAAGTAATTAAATATAAGACACTTTATTAATGCAATGAACTAGTCAATGGTTAACTCATTCACATCCTCCGTCTGAAGTTCTAAACCCTCCATTTTGCAACGAAATAGCAGGAAGAATATGGATTCGTGACACGTAATTGAAATACACATCAAGATTGTGCCATGGCAGTATCAAATGTGTGCAAAGGATTGTTAAAGGAAGCAATGTACGGGGAAATGGCATCTTTTGTGGCTGATGCCTTTCATTCTCATTGTTGCCATTCGAAACCATGATTTCTGTTAAACAAACATTTAGGTTTTCCTTCGTTCCGGTAAAACTATGCATCAAGATCTTCAAAAGACCAAAGTAAACTGAGTGAGAAACTGAGTGGCATAGAATCACACGGGCAAATGCCAAGAACTTAGACACGCATGGAAGACACTCGGAAAATTCAATAACATTTTCACACCACACAAATATTTTAAAATCTCTAAACTGCAATGCAATGAAGAGTGCCGTGTTGAACGCAAGTGGACTTAATAGTTCGAATATGTAGGCTTATACTTGGTGGAGATTGGTAGACGGGTTCGAGTGTGGCAATAATGAATCCATTAATAACCACTTACATAGATAATTTTATGGCTTTTCAACGATAGGTATAATGATGCCAACAATGATCAAGGCCATTAGAGAGTTTTTGATTCTTATACCACATGAATGCAAGCAGGCAAACACACGTCTCGAATTTAGAATTGAGATGGAAAATAATGGCATCAATGGGGATATGCCAAACATCAACAATTAAATTTTGGACAAATTAGATGAACTGAAACATTTGACGGGTCCAAAATTAAATGCATAACAAATGCTGTGAGTGAAGAGGTTTGGTGAATTCAAAATTATTTGTTCTGTATTGTCTTGGAATAACATCAAAACTTCTTGTTCTAAGATGGTTTGTAAAGCATATATGTAGGTATATGTGTCAGACATTTGTAAAGCGAAATAAATAAGGAATAATTGTCAAATATAGTATAATATATTAGTAGTTTTGATCGAATTAGACATATGTTACTGCAGAACGATAAGGATGAAATCACATCCAAATGTGTAAAATAAGCGTTTTGTTTTCCCTTGGGAAAATCTTTGATATTTTGAAAAACTTCAAGTCAAATTAATCTCATTACTAATCATATTTTCAAGCTCTTTCTTAGAAAAACATTCATTGCATACGGCCTTGTTTCACTTTCTATACCCTACATCACTATGTGTTGGGGGTATTATAAGTTTGATTGGTTCAAAAATGATGTAACACCTCGAAATATTGGTTTCCCATATAGGAAAGTATATATGGATCTTCCTATCTCGCAGAGCTGAGTCGATCTAGCTATATATATCCGTCCGTCTGTCCGTCCGTCCGTCCATGTTAAATGGAGATGATCGCAAAATATTTGGGGGTTGGAATGGACCAAAAACCATAAAAATTCTTTGTTTTGATGTTGCTCTAGAAGCCACAATTATAGAACAATCGATGGAATTTTGCATGAAGTTAGATTTTAGGGCTGGGCAGAAGTCTACCAATTTGGATGGTCATCGGACCGTGTTTAGAGGGTAAAATAGACCATAACTTTTATGTAAGAAAATACGAAAATTTCACCAAAGCGCGAATATTTTTAATCCTGACGAAATCACAAATACACGAAAATGTCACTTCTGACCGTTACATTCTCATCTTCATATCAATGAAGGGGATGTTAGTCAGAACGCTTATAAGTCAAGAACCGCTGGACTGATTTTCACAATTCTTATGCATTCGGAATGGTCTCTTGCCAGATAAGGATAAAATCTTTTAAAATCGCGGATAAATGTGCCAATAAAAAAGTGAATATTTTTTGTTACATTTTTTTCGATATTTGTCATATTTTCTTATCGCATGCGATATTTATACCCTACAACACTATGTGTTGGGGGTATTATAAGTTTGATTGGGCCAAAAATTTTGTAACACCACGAAATATTGGTTTCCCATCCTATCTCGCCGAGCTGAGTCGATCTAGCTATGTATGTCCGTCCGTCCGTCTGTCTGTCTGTCCATATTAATTTGTAATCACTCTACAGGTCGCAATTATGGCCCGATCTTCACGAAATTTAGAATGGAGATGGGGCTAAGGCCAGAATAGAACCCCATTTCTTTTGGAGATGATCGATTAATATTTAGGGGTTGAAATGGACCAAATACTGAAAATTTTCGTGATTTTTCCGTTGCTCTACAGGCGCAATTATGGACCAATCAAAACGGATGTTAGCATAGGGCTAGAGCTTCGGGCTGGGCAGAAGCCTTCCAATTTTGGTGGTCATCGGGTAATATTTAGTGGGTGAAATAGACCATAACATTTCTGTTAAATAAAAGTCAAATTTTCCATTAAACCGCGAATATTTTTTATCCCGGCGAAATAACAAATAGGCAAAAAGGTCAATTGTGACCGTTACGTAGATGCCGATAGTAAATATATTGCATATATATAGCGAAATATATAAAATTTGTATATACACAGGAAGGGGATGTTATCTAGAATGCTTATATCTCAAGAATGGCTGGACCGATTTTGACAAATTTTGTCAATTCAGAATGCCCTATTATCATAAAAGAAGAAAATCTAAAATAATCGCATAAAAATATTCCAATAATGATGTTAATATAGATTTTATAGTATTTTGTGACATATTTTTATTATTTCATATTTTTTATCGCATGCGATTTTTTTAATTTGGTTTATAATATTGAAGTGTATATTTTGTAATATTGCTTCACCTTACAAAATAGGTTGGGGTTATCATTATATACAGATTGCAATTATCGTCCGATCCTCACGAAAATTTTCACGGGTTTTTAAAGATGCCCGCAATGTATTTAGGGGTTGAAATGGACCAACAACTATAAATGTTCCTGATTTTGCAGCCGTTATAAAGGTCACAAATAGAAACCAGAGTACACGAAATCTTGCATGAAGTTAGAGTTTAGAACAGCGTATAGAATGGATCACTATTTTTGTGTGAAAAATACCAATATTATTTACAGGCGATATCCGAAATACACGAAATGCGAACTTCTGGCTTTTTTATGCTGATTTCGTTGACGAATATAGCCAAATATCGTAGACAAGCAAATCATATAGATGAGTCTAAATTTGGAGATACAGATGGACCTTTTGCTTTTGGAGATTATCGCAAAATAGTAAGGGTTTCAATGAACCAAAAAGAAAAAATTCCTGATCACTCAATTGATGGGGTAGAGTTCTAGCATTTTGGATGGCTATTGGATTATATGGAGGGCTCACTGCTATACCGAACCAAGTCATGAAAAATAAAAAATGCCGAAATTAGTGCCAATGTCCCCGTATATGGAAACTCTGTTTACTCTGTAAACCACAATGTCAAAAAGTGTTTCTTTCCAAAGATAACGGTAAAAAACCTAAGTCAACGACTGTCATTTTCGACTTTTTTCAAATCAAAAATGAACCAAGTCAGCGTGTTTCACTTTGAATCAGTACTATTAGTGTTTCAGTTTACAGCAATATTAAAAAAAACATCAGTGTTTTCTATAAATGGATAGTAATTATAGCAGTACTAGTGATTTTTCCTGTTATGAAAATGAGGAATATTTGCCAGCCCCAAAAATGATGAAGACGGAAATAACGAATTTTTTATGTGTAAATATTTGTTGAAACCATGGTAAAATTAAGAAGGTAAAGTAATTTCAAATAAGCATATCCATCTCTGCATTTTGTGTAATTTACTCTGTCAAATTCCCTGCATAGATAGCAGGTTCTTATCTCTGATTTGTATGTACAATGGATTTATAAGTATACATTTTGACAACGAGATGTTGTCAAATGCATAACTTTGAAAAAAAAAAACAAGTAAAAAAGCTGTAAGTTCGGGCCGAACTTTGAATACCCTCCACCATTTGGTACAAATTTGGCAATTATCAAAAAATTAAAATCCATTAAAAATTCAGTTAAAATCTTAAAAATACCGAATGTAGCCGCATATTAGGGTCTATACGAAGACGTGGACCTGCACATAATATTCAATATGAACTTCAAATACTAAATTTGAAGTAGTTCCGATAAGTAACATCACTAAAAACACCGAATATCGAAGGTACCGTTATATGGAGGCTATACGAGGACGTGACCCCGTTTGAATACCAAAAGTCCTGCAGACATAATACACATTTGAGTAAATTTTTATCAACTTACTCCATTTCGTTCGGAAGCTAGAGTGATTTCCACAGACGGACAGACGGATTGATATTGTTAAATCGACATAGAATGTTATACTGATTAAGAATATTTCGAGGTGATACAAACAGAATGACAAACTTACTCTCCATACTTTAGTGGAGGGTATAAACATGTAAACATATAATTGCATGACTTTACATTCTTATTTCTACCATAGTATAAACATTAAATTTTAACATTAATTTATTTTTTTTAAAAAAATTAATTTTGGTTAATTCTGTTTTTTATCGGGCTTTTTTGGTCGGATTATTTTAAAATTAAAATAAGATTTTATTTCATTTTTTGCTTTTTTCCAACATTTTCAAGAGCTTATTTATTTGAAATTCTGGTAACAAAATGAAGAAAAAATTATATTATTTTTATTTTCCTAAAAATCACAATGGTTCTCAATTACAACAGAAGCACTCGCAGCTGCCAGCCGCTAAACCAAGACATGACTTAAAATAAAACTCCGAAACTAGTGGGAAAATTATCGCTAAAATCAACTATATTTAGTCATATAACGAACATTTTATTTTATTTTTTGACTTGGTTCGCTTTAGCTGTGAAACCTTGAAATTTTATTTAGAGCAATAATGAACCAAAGTAGATTTTTTTGTTTTTGAAGATTTTTTTAGTAATATATTTAAATAATTTTTATTTTAAATTGATATCATTAGTTAATTTTGAATATAGACTTTTATATTTTCTTTTGGTAGACTAAAATATTCCTTCCAGAAATTAATAGCAGTGCATTTACTTTACCTCTAAATATCTTCGAATTATGTTTTTATGACTTAGTTCGGTATAGCTGTGAGCCCTTCATATTTAGCTTTAAAATGGATCACAACAACTAACATCACAACGGAGTGCGTAAATAGTGCGCATATGCCCCTGGTCGAAATATCTGGACTGTGCTCCGTGACATAATTTCAAAAGCAAAATCTTCCAAAATGGATTTGGACATAAGAGGGCTTCCAACATGTTATAGTGTTGTAGGGTATCACATAGTCGGCCCCGCCCGACTATAGTCTTTGCTTACTTGTTTTAATTTATCTTACATTTGTGAATTGTACATTTTCTAAAGATTTTTTTACACCCCCCAACATTATATGTTGAAGGTATTATATACAGGTCGCAATTATCGTCCGGTCCTTACGAAATTGTGCATGGGGGTAGCGTTAGTGTCAGAATTAAAGCCTACTCTTATAGAGATGCAAATTTTGGGGTTGAAATGGACCAAGAAAAAATTTAGATTTTCCTGATTTTTCAGTCGCTCTACATGAGGAGAAAGTTAGGTAAAGAGAAAAGTCCAGCATTTCGGATGATCATTAGATTATATTTAGCTGTAAAATGGACCACAACTTTTGTGAATTTATTTCGAATACATAACAACACAGCGGAGTGCGTAAATAAGCGTAACGTCTGGGCAGGGCTCTATGACGCTATTTCAAAATTGAAATCTTTTAAAATGAATTTGGACATAAGGGTCTTCAAACATATTTTAGTGTTGTGGGGTATCTCATGGTCAGCCCCGCATGACTATAGCTGTTGCTTACTTGTTTATTATTTAATCTCCTTATTTTCCTCAATTGCAATTGCAATCTAAAACTATTTAATGCATATTGTTCTGGGAATATATTTATGTAATCAATTTATTTCACTGATAATGTCTCTGATTTATGAGCCATACACCCACCTCACATTAAGGGCTATCAAAACATTATTTAAAACCATTATTTCATAATTTATACTCCCAACCTTACTAAATTCTTGTCGAAATATATAACTCATACAGATTTCCTTAATTGCTACAAGTGTCAAGACCAAACACAAAAACATCAATATCCAAAATTATCCCCAACAAAATACACATCCGCATGGAGAACCAAATATAAGCCACATGTAACAGCACAACACTCACAGGTGTCAACTACCTGCATAAGAAGGGCATAAGGAGGGGAAAAAACTTCTACCGCCATCAGGAATGTACCTTCGTCAGTGAAATGTGTTAACATAGCCAGCCGCCACACAGTGGCGACGGTATACAGGTGAGGACCGGCAATTTAATATGATTGTTAAGTGTGTAGTTGAAGGAGGGGTTACCATTATGTTTATGCCAAAACATTTATACGGAAACGTGCTAGGATTATAAAACATTTTATTGGAATGTAAATGGTTAAGAATTTCCGAGCAACAGCAAATACAGGATACCTGGAAAAAAGGAAAGCAACGGCGTAACTTATGTGGTATGTTAATACATGTTACGTTAGAACCACAAATAAAAGAAACAAATGAAACTCCAAAATAAACCCAGTGACATTTGAACTATCACGTCCAAATCTAAGGTTTCTGAAACAATCCAAAACATTTCGGAAAACACAATTTTTTGACACTGACAAAAAACTTTGTTACAAGTGTCTGAGTATTATTTTCTTAATTCCATAAAACATATAGAATATTAATTAGGCAACTTTGTGCCACAGATTTAAAAAGAAATGCCAACTATAAGTGTTACACTACTCCCAAATCAAACGTAGATATGTTAGAGGTGCAAATGACAGGTGCGGAAATGTGTCGAAAAATAATCATAAATACATAAATCAACAACTTAAATTTCATATAAATCATGGCATATATAAGGTCGGCCGTAAACCCATCTGACAACTATATTTGCAATAATTGTTATTTCAAATTCAAAGGACAAACTCAACGTTTTGAGCGTTACGGCGGGATTTATGTAAACTTGCACTTCAAGCCTACAAGTCGTATAAGAGCGATCGATCACATCTATGGCTTTTAAATTGAGCATGAGTGTCCATCTTGGGTGAGAGGAAAAATAATTTTTGTCTTTAAAGGAACGCAACATATAAACAGTTACAAATTGATTTAACATTCTTACTGAGTGCACTCATAGTCGTGAGAGGTGAAGAAGTGAGAGACTTTCTCAACATCGTACTCTAAAGGTGCAAATGTACTCAGATATGGTCCGTTTGAGAGTTTTTTAGATTTTCCGCTGTCGAAAAATTTTAAATGCTGAAAACGTCGTATACCTGTTTGCACGCCATAAATTTCTCAAGTATTGTATAGTATTTATGAAACTTCGCTGATCATAACGATGATAGTTTACTTGTGTATATTTTCAAAATCTGACAAAGTTATTGCAGAGATCTTGACACCTGAGAATGGGTTTTTATACCCCACACCACATATTGGTAGTGGTATTATGTACTTGTGCATTTGTTTGTAACATGCAGCAGGAAGCGAGATAGACCCATAGTTACATTTGAGGGTCTTCATAAAATCAATTTCTGAGTAGATTTATGAATGTCAATCCGTTCGTCCATTTATTCTTGTGAACAAAATTTATTATCCAATTGAGATAACATTTTCCAAACAATATTTGTTTGCCTATTGAAATTATTGATAATCGGTTGAGAATTGACATACATCTTCAATTGATTTCGGGTTAATTGTGCACCAAGTGGCTAATATAAGTACAAATGGCCTGTGGTTTGGTATATCCGACCGAATTAAGCCTAAAATTAAGTAAATAGAATTTGGAGAAAATCGATTCAAATATAGCTATAGCTCCCATATATATGTTTCATCCGATTTGGGGGTTTAAGTCTCTCACATGCGTAATATGCACTCCCGAAAATACCTCTGTCAGTTTTAAGCTCGAAAATACCTCTGTCAGTTTTTATCGAAAGCGGTTCAGATTAGGATATGGTCCCATATATATCTTTAACCTATATCAGGTCTATTGTGCACCAAATGGCCAATATCAGTCCAAATGACCTGAATTTTGGCACATCCGATGGAATTCAGTCTAGAGTCAAGCTACCATATATGTGTTTCATCCAATTTGGTGCTTAAGTCCCTCACTCGTAATATTTATTTGACAACAATGATATTTGGTACGAGATATCTTATAGAGCTTGGAAATACCAAATAGCTAATATCAGCCCAAATGGAGAGAATATTGGGATGCACTTTTCCATTTCGTGGAACTTGCCTCCTATATATTTATACCCTACACCACAAGGTGGTCAGGGTATTATGTCTTTGTGCATTTGTTTGTAACAGGCAAAAGGAAACGAGATAGACCCATAGTTCCTTTTGATGATCTGCATAGAATCACATTCTGAGTCGATTTGTGCATGTCCGTCCGACCGTCCGACCGTCCGTCCGTCTGTCCATGAATTTTTGTAAACAAAGTACAGTTCGCATTTATTGTCCTATCCAGAAGAATTTTTGCACAAATCATTTGTTTGGACCAAGGACGAACCCTATTTTCTTTTTATTGTGCACCAAACGTGTAATATCAGCCCGAATAGTATGAAATTTTGCATACACAACCAAATTAGGCCTTAAAATATATACTTAAAATTTTATCGAGATCGGTTCAGATTTGCATATAGCTCCCATATAAAACTTCGACCGATTTACATTTAATTGTGCACCAAACTTCTAATATTTGTCCAAATGGGATGGAATTTGGCACTTACGACCGAATTTAGTCTAGGAAATTAAAATAAATATTTCAAATACAGCTCAGAAATATCTTTGCCAAATATTTTTGAAATCAGTTCCGATTTGGATATAGCTCCCATATATATCTTTATCCGATTTCAAATATATTGTGCACCAAATAGGCAATACAAGTCCGAATTAAAAAAATACAAATGCTTCGGCATATATAGTCCTTCGAACTTTAAATTATAATTATATAATTATAATTAAAATTATAATTATAGCGTGTATGTTGAATTCTTCCATTAAAACGTTTAATTGTTATGCGGAGCGGAGCTCTACTAAATTATCAAAGTGGTGTAGGGTATCATAAAGTCGGCCCCGCCCGACTTAAAGACTTTCTTTACTGGTTTTTTTAATATAATCCTTCTTGAAGTGATATCATGCACTCTATAGCAACGTTAATTGGTATAAAAGATTAAAATGTCAACCAAATGCCAAATATCCGAGAGTAATGATTATGTGAGGGCTATACCTGGACATAAATGCATATTTTTTCCTAAAAGTTAAATAAACACTACGAACTTCAAAGGCCCAACTTCGGAAATATGTCTTGAAAAAATTGACTAACATCTAAAAAATCTAAATATTGAGAAGAAGGGTATATGGTGACTAAACTGAAAAATATGATTGTAATTATTATTTTTTTATACCCTACACCACAAGGTGGTCAGGGTATTATGTCTTTGTGCATTTGTTTGTAACAGGCAAAAGGAAACAACATAGACACATAGTTCCTTTTGATGATCTGCATACAATCACATTTTGAGTCGATTTATGCATGTCCGTCTGACCGTCCGTCCGTCCGTCTGTCCATGTATTTTTGTAAACAAAGTACAGTTCGTATTTATTCTCCTATCCAGATGAAATTTTGCACAAATCATTTGCTTGGCCCAAGGACGAACCCTATTGAAATTGGACATAATCGGTCAAAATTTAGATATAGCTCCCATATATATTTTAGTCCGGTTTGCTTTTTATTGTGCACCAAACGTGTAATATCAGCCCGAATAGTATGAACTTTTGCATACACAACCAAATTAGGCCTGAAAATAAGTATGCCAAATTTTACCGAGATCGGTTCAGATTTGGATATAGCTCCCATGTAAAACTTCGACCGAATTACGTTTTATTGTGCACCAAACGTCTAATATTCGTTCACATGAGCTGGAATTTGGCACTTACGACCGAATTGAGTCTAGAAGCTAGTATGTCAAATTTGGTGAAGATCGGTTCAGATATAGTTATAGCTCCCATATATACTGTTCATCCGATTTGTTATTTTTGTCCTCCGCAGCCGTAATATGCACTCCGTAACAACGAAATTCAGGGAAATATATCAAATACAGCTCAGAAATATCTTTGTCAAATTTTATTGAAGTCGGTTCCGATTTGGATATAACTCCCATATATATCTTTATCCGATTTCAAATTAATTGTGCACCAAATGTGGAACACAAGTCCGAATTTGAAAGATACAAATGCTTCGGCATATGTAGTCCTTTGAACTTTAAATTATAATTATAATTATAGTTATAATAATATTATTATATATAATTATAATTATATATAATTATATATAATTATAATTCTATATAATTATAATTATGATTATAATTAAAATTATGGCGTGTATGTTGAATTTTCCCATTAAAACGTTTAATTGTTATGGGAACTCTACTAAATTAGCAAAGTGGTGTAGGGTATCATAAAGTCGGCCCCTCCCGACTTTTAGACTTTCTTTTCTGGTTTTCTAATATAATCCTTCTTGAGGTGATATCATACACTCTATAGCAACGTTAATTGGTATAAAAGATTAAAATGTCAACCAAATGCCAAATATCCGAGAGTAATGTTTATGTAAGGGCTGTACCTGGACATAAAATCATATTTTTTCCTAAAAATTAAATAAACACTACGAACTTTAAAGGCCCAATTTCGGAAATATGTCTTAAAAAAATTGGCTAACATCTAAGAAATCTAAATATTGAGATTATTATAATTATTAGTTTTTTACTTGTGTGACATTTGATTTCCATTTTTAATTCGTATTGCACAAATACATTTTCAATTTATCACATGATATGAGTATGTACGTTGAAAAAAATGTTTACTCAACTTTCTGGAACAAAGATTTAATTCAGTGTAATATTTGATTAGTGTGTTAGTAATAGAAGATCCATTATATTCCTTTATTGCAACATATGTGTATCTTGGTTACACTCCATAGTTACTATATTTACCGAATCGCTATTAATCATTCTAAACGACATAATATAGTTCGCCCTAACATGTCACAAAGTGTAAACTGCATTTACCAAAGCAGCTTTTTGATCGTCATGTGTAATTTTCATACAGAGATTCTTTAAAATTAATTTAATTTTTTGCATAAGTAATCATTTTCAAACGAATGTTTGTATGCACTTAGCTAGACCAGAATGTGAATTGCAATATTTTAACATTTTTACAAGTAATATATTTTCAATAAACAAAAGGATTGTAATTTATGGATCAATAGTTTTTCAACGAATTTCAGGGGTGAAATTTAAATAATGTTTTTATTATTTCCTGCCTATGCTGCATCATTTACAAAAAAAAAAAAATGCAATAACCCTAAATGAATATTTATTTGCCTCCTTATACATTAAGCATTTAAAATGTTGTCATAATACAATCGTTAATCACTTTGTTTTTAATGCAAACATTTCTTTCATAACTTTCGTCATGCTGAATGTGAATCTGAATCAGTGTTGTTTTTTTATGTAAGCACTTACAGCAAACAACTCTCTCTGCTGGTCAATTTTTCATTAGAATCGATGAAGAAATATTATTTGACATCAACACGAGGCTTAGAAGTGAATTTCAACTAGCTACCAAACTTCCTTTGATTACCTATTCCAAAGCTAAGCATATACCTGTTCTCACCAATAAACAAAACAAAAATTTTCCTGTTTTTCCGTAAGGGAAAAAAAATTAAATTAATGATTTTCCATTTCCACTGCGGCAGGAAAACTCAATGAGCTAGAAAAGATTTATTAACAACTTTAAGTGCAATCCACACCAATAAAATTAAACTTGTCGGTTTAATAAACACAACTTTGCTACTGTCGAGTAAATCAATTTACACTTTGGGTTTTAAAAAGAAAAGAACGGACGAAAGAGACGCACGCGACATGATTAATGGAAAAAAAGTGGAAAATACAATGAAAAGTCTGCATAGAAGGTTTTTTGTTGTTAGGAAAAATATAAATAATCTCAATTTTAACAATTTTACATTGTTGTGATTAATTGTAAACGGAGGTTATAAATAACAAGAATTGTTTTTGAAGAAAGCACAAGGGTCAACGCTATAGCGATTCGTATGCAAAACAATTGCTTTGGGTGAAATATGCCAGTGTTGATGAGTTTAATATGGACTATGCAGTGACAAATGAGTATTGCATGAAGTTAAAAATAAAATCATCAAAATACGGAATATAAGGAGGTGTCGTTATATGGGAACTATACGAAGACGTGGGCCTGCATACGCAATTTTATCTGTACAGACAATTTTCTATTATAATCGGTAGCACCTATTACGATAAATAAAAAAATCAAAATAAATAATCAATATTTTGGTATATGTTTCGCAGCACTTATATAGATCTTTAACAATTTATAGAGAGCTTTGGATTGCGCGAAGAAAGAAAGAATCAAATATTGGTCATATCGGTCTACTTTTTGGTAGAGTCCCTATATGCGAAAATCAAATATTGCAGCACAAAGAAGACACTCCGTAGATGAATTTGTTTTCAAAGCAGCAACACAACCTCACCCCCTCTATATTAGAGATATGAATTGCCATCAATCAATGTTTTTTTAACTTTAATAACTCTCTTTCTCTTTTTAAAAGTGGTTTAATAACTGTTTTTTGGACGGTTATACATAGTTTATACCTAGGTAAGAACATGCAAACTAAGCCTAATAATTTTTGATACACCAGTATATAAAAGCGGATTCAGTAAAGTAAAGCAAAATTGTAGAATTGTTAGAATTAAGCGTTAAGTTTTATAATTGTTTCCATTTCTATATTATATTTTTAATAAACAGCCTACAGTATATTCTCCATAATAAGTTACCGTACACTCAAATGCACTCCCATGAAATCCTCCATATTTTACACCCCACTCAAATATTTCACGCAATATTACCAATATGTCACCCGCATATTTCATGCCTGATTTCTGTTGGTTAAATCTGAGGCGATTCTTGCATGCGACACACATTGACCAGGAAATGATAAGCGTGAAAAATCACACATCAACGGGAAATGGGGGACTGCAAATATGTTTAGTGGGTTTTCTTTTGTTTTCGCACAGTAAATTATTTCACCACCTAAATGGGAATGACAGTTTGTGACTGATATGAATATGGGAGGCATCAACAACACTATCAATTGTCTGCCGCCATCATCAATATTTGTGATGGCGTGAAATTAATCAATCATATTTTGATATGTCCTTTTGTACGTACGTTTTTAATGTATGTCTGCTCCTTATACGACGGGTTTTGCTGAAAGTTAATTGAAAAAGGCAACTGCAAACAAATATACTTTGATTCCGAAGTTAAATATTTTTTCTCAGTTGTTTGGAAGTGAAATAGTTCAGGAGGTTGTTTCTTTTGTTTGTTGCAAAAACTTTAAATGGAGTAAGTGTGTTTTTGAATGCAGTTGAACGGAAATAAAACAAGTAAGCAGTACGTTCGGCCGGTCCGAACTATGAATACTCTCCACCATAAAATCCATAAAAAATTCAGCTAAAATCTTTGAAATACCTAATATCGGAAGGTACCGATATATGGGGGATATACGATATTGTGACATATCTATGTCTTGGGGTAAAGTACTCAGGACGGACTCCTTGTGTGGAATTTCAGACAATTCCATTAAAAATGTGGCTAAAATCATCAAAATACCGAATATCGAGGAGAACCGTTATATGGGGGATATATATCGAGGGGTACCGTTATATTGGGGCTGTATCATATCGTGGAGCTATATAAATAATTATCTTCCAGGGGATAAAGTACTCACAAAGAACTCCTTGTGTAGAATTTCTGGCAATTCCGTTGAAAAATATGGCTAAAATTATCAAAATACCGAATATCGGGGGGTACCGTTATATGGGGGCTGTACGATATCGTGGACTTATATGGATAATTCTTTTTCAAGCAATAAAATACCCGCAAGGAACTCCTTGTGTGGATTTTTAGACAATTCCGTTAAAAAATGTGGCTAAAATCATCAAAACACCGAATATCTGGGGGGTACCGTTATATGGGGGATGGATATATAGACAATTATTTTCCAAGGAATAAAGTACCCACAAGGAACTCTTTGTGTGGATTCTCAGACGATTCCGTTAAACATGTGGCTAAAATCATCAAAATACCGAATATCGGGGGGTACCGTTATATGGGGGATATACTATATCGTAGATCTATATAGGTAATTCTCTTTCAGGGGGTAAAGTACTCACAAGGAACTTCTTGTGTGGATTCTCAGACAATTCAATTGAAAAATGTGACTAAAATCATCAAAATACCGAAATATCGGGGGTACTGTTATATGGGGGATATACGATATCGATATCTCTTGCAGGGGGTAAAGTATCCACAAGGAACTACTTGTGTGGATTCTCAGACAATTCCGTTAAAAAATGTGGCTAAAATTATCAAATCATGAGTTACAAACAGAATGACGAACTTAATATACCCTCCATACTATGTATGGTAGAGGGTATAAAAAGTCATGAGTTGTGGCATTTTTATTTTGACTAAAATTTACTTAGCTTTTGCCTTGATCGCCACTTTACGCTCTAGAGACTAGTATATAGATAGTCTAGTTCGTTGAATTTTAAAGATTCTTTTTCAAGGCCCAACAGACTTTATAACTTTAGCCAAGTTTTAATCTAAAACAAATATTCTGTGTAATAAAAGAAATTTCCATGTTTTTGGTACACATATGTTTTTCATTGTTGGAGTAATCTCATATTTTCACGAAAAGGGCTATCATCGCTCTGATCACGTACTAGTCTGTTGGTCCTTGAAAAATATTCCTTAAAAATTCATGTTCTAGTCTGAAGGTTTTTAAAGTCCTCATTGCTCCTTGAAAAATATTCCTTAGAAATTTATGTTTATTAAAATGTTAGTCCTTTAATAATATTCTATAAAAAATGCAGGTTTAGCAGAGAAAATTTGACTTACCAAGTTATGTTTAACTTTGTTGGACAATACATCAGAAATCTTCGAAATAAAGAAAAAAAGAGGAATAAAACATTGTCAAATGTTAGCAATTTATTGATTTTTTTTGTGAATTGGTGAATACACATGTCACGTTACAGCTAATTGGATTGACAACCGTGGAAGGTCTATTCTAAAACAATGTACCCAAAGACCGATTATTCCACATAAAATACATAAAAATTAGGCGGTTGGCAATGTTAATCATTTAATTTGTTCCAAGTAGATTTGTTTACATCAATTTTTGAATATGATATCCCTCAAATGGCCGCCTCTGGCCTTGATGACGTATTGTGCCCTTTTTGCTGCATTTTCCATCATTTTTGCCAACATTTCGGACGGAATAGCAGCTATTTCTTCACGAATGTTGTCCTTGAGCTCTTCTACGGTCCTTGGCTTGTTAACGTAAACCTTTGACTTCAAATATCCCCACAAGAAGAAGTCAGGCGGCGTCAAATCGGGCGAACGTGGTGGCCAGTCCAAATCACCACTTTTCGACATCAAACGGCCCGGAAACAAATTCTTCAGAATATCGATTGCTATGCGACTTGTGTCTTGTTGAAACCAGAACTGCCTCATACGCTTTCGACGAATAATTGGCATCACAAAATTGGTCATCATGTCGCGATAACGCTCCTGATTGATGGTAACAGCATGGCCATTTTCATTTTAGAAGAAAAACGGTCCAATGACCGTTTTCGCACTAACGCCGCACCAAACTGTGACTTTTTCGTCATAAAGAGGCACTTCTTGAATCTCCTGAGGATTTCCAGTGGCGTAAAAAGGCAATTTTGCTTATTTACGGTCCCATTCAATGTGAAATGGGCTTCATCGGACATGATAATTTTGTTCCAAAATTGCTCGTCATCTTCGGCCATTTCGATGACTCTTTGGGCCCATTCCAATCGACGAGGCTTGTCCGCAGGCAACATTCTTTGCGTCAATTGAATTTTGTACGGGAACAAATGCAAATCAATGCGAATAATCCGTTGTAAAGTGGACCGAGCCATGCCCAACTGCTGAGAACGGCGTTTTTGGGATGTTCTTGGGGACCTCTCAACACTGGCTCGTACGGCAGCGATATTCTCGGCCGATCGCCTTGGTCGACTTTTATATGGCCTCTCCGGATTAGAAAGAGCCTTACCAGTCGAAAATTTTTCGTATAAACGCTTAATGGTGTTCTTAGAAGGCGCACTTCTCACATTTTTTAACGTTTTAAAAGCACGTTGAGTTTTCACAATTGACATCTTCTGTTGAATGTAAATTTCAACTATTTCAGAGCGCTCGCGTGGCGTGTATTGGTTCATGGTAAAAATCTGCTTGGACTGACGCTTCAAACGCGGTATGTCATTAAGCGATGTGACATCTCTGTCAAAAGTTATAGCGTTGACAGATGGGTCCGTCGAATATGGGCAACCCTGTATATATTAGTTTATGGACTCAGCTTAGAGTGTAACTCCACGTAGAATTTCATCTTTGATAAGTAAACTTACTACCAAATATAGAAAAAAAAAATAAAGAAAAAAAAACAAGTAAGCAAAGGCTACAGTCGAGAGGGGCCGACCGTTGAATACCCTACAACACTATAATAAACGATACAGTTTATATGGGCGAGATACTCGAAAGAATTCCACAAGATATTGTGACAAATAATAAAAGAAAACCATCAGGTTCCGTTCTCTAATTTTCGAATAATAGCAACTTTAAATAATTTGCTCATTTCCAGTTTTTATTGGAAGATGTTGCGCGTAAATGGTCTTCCAAGATCTGGAACCAATATTTCCCAAAGACCTATAATCTCTCCGAAGTGCAAAAGATTAACATTTATTATTGGTTTTTGACTGGAACGCATCTATATAAGATACAGACATTTGACTATATTCTCCAATTAAATCAGCGTTAACGAAATAGTCAGAAGTGCGTCTTTCCTGTATTTGCGAATTCTCCAAAAATTCCTGGAATGGACATTTTCGTATTTTGTCTATAAAAGTTGGCAAACTCCTTCACACATTGAATATTTTTGGATGGCCATCCAAAACTGCTTGGCTTTTGCAATGCCCGGTAACCCCCATTCAAATGTGCGTGAGGATCGGGCGACAATTACGACCTGCTGACAATTTTGCAGTTTTGTTGGTCCATTTCAACCGCTAAATATATGGCGATCATCTCTAAAAAGAGTAGGCTTCTATTCTGACCCTCATTTTATCCCCATGCAAAATTTCGTAAGGATCGGGCCATAAATGCGATCTGTATATGATATCCTGGTATCCTAACTACTTAGTTTTGTTAGCTGTAGAAATATTACCAAATGTTTAATTCAAAATGAAAATATGCCAAAAATATGACAAAATTGAAAAAATATGAGAAAATTTTACAAAATCAATATTTTCATCTTTAGAGAGATATTTTTATGCGATTTTTTAGACGTTTTTTCTTTCCTGCCTATTCTGAATTAATGAGAACTGTCGAAATCAGTTCAGCCGTTCTCGACATATAAGAGATTTTTCAAGCATATCTTCTTTGATAAACATATATATCGCACATATTTTGCTATATATCTGATTTCTTGGATGTTAACATCAATGTAAAGATCAGAAGTAACCTTGTCATGGCTTTGTGATTTCGCCGGGATTTAAAATATTCGCGGTTTAATGAAAAATTCTGAATTTTTTTAACACAAAAGATATGGTCTATTTTACCCGCTGACCACCCAAATTGGTAGGCTTCTTACCAGCCCTTAACTCTAGCTACATGCGAAATTTCGCGTCGATTGGTCTATAATTGCGACCTGTATAGCTACTGCAAAATCCGACATTTTTTCAGTATTTGGTCCATTTCAACCCCTAAACATTTGGCGATCATCTCCAAAATAAATAGGCTTCTATTCTGACCTTAACCCCACCTTCGTGCAAAATTTCGTAAGGATCGGGCCATAATTGCGACCTGTAGCGTGATTACAAATTAACATGGACAGACGGACAGACGGACGGACGGACGGACATACATAGCTAGATCGACTCTGCTCGGCGAGCTAGGAAGATCCATATATACTTTCTAATGTGGGAAATCAATATTTCGAGGTGTTACATAATTTTTGGCCCAATCAAACTTATAATACCCCCAACACATAGTGTTGTAGGGTATAATAAAGAAATACCATTAAGATGCTTAACATCCCTCAAAAATGTTCCGTTTTATCGATAAACATCTTTGTTAGTGAATGCACGCAAAATATTTTAATCAAAATCGTCCTCCAGCCACAGTTACTTTGTTGTCGACGGAAGTTCTTAACGTTTTGATTTCTCAACTTTACCCCTGTCATGTGAATGAACGTCCTTCTGTATTGCAATTTTGGCTTTATTGTTTTTTAGTTTTTTTTTTTTTCAAGAACATCTAAACGTCTCGTAATGTCTACCCGGCTACTATTCGAAAACAATCCACACATGTAGGTAGTTCCAACCATTAAAGGCGTTCCGTTTCCTTGCCAAACAGGGAAAAGGTAAGACAATTTGACGAGTTTTATGTTGTTGGATTGGCAAAAGAAGTTTTACTCTCTGACATGTGTACCATTTCCGCAAGTGAACTTCTGTACCGAAGCCAAAGGTTAGGTTATTTACAGAATGTACTTTTGTTGATGTTGTTGTTAATAATAGAGCATTGTGGTTGCTTCAATATCCCACCACATTTGATGTTTATATAAATCACTGAATTAATTGTTGTTTGGCAGGAACACTTCTTCTAGATTATTACATTTAAAGAAAGTCTTACCTATAGTTAGCTTTTAATAGTAGCAACCATTAGCCATGAAAGAATCACTGAAACCCCTTGCTGTTGTTTTTGGGGTTGTCCTTTTTTATGGGCTTATTTAAAGGATGTGGTACATTTAAAGTTGAAATACATGTTTACATTACGTTGAGGATATAAAGAATTTATCAAACGGCAGTGGAAGGAACCATTTCAAGCAGATACTTTGACAATTAATATGACCCATATCTATATCTATAAAAGAGGAAAATGTTTGTATGTTTGTTTGTAATTTATGGACTCGAAAACCGCTGAACAGATTTTCCTGAAAATTTGCATGCATACTGCAACATCGCCTGAAAGTAACATAGGCTATATACACTTTTGAAATTCCACTTGGAAGTGGAGACATAGCATCAAAATCGGAGGTACCTCCCAAAAATTTAGATTTTGTACGCATATATCTATTGATCGATTACAGATACAGTCCCCAAATTTGGAATGCATAACGGAATTTGGGACAAAAATAAATTTGCCAAATTATATTGAAATCGGTTCAGATTTGGATATTGCTCCCATATATTTTTTCGGCCGATTTCAAGCATTTGATGCACCAAACACGCTATGTATCCCAAATTTCAATGAAATTTGAAACGTGTGATGGATTTTATCTAACAAATTGATTTCTCAAATTATATTGAAATCAGTTCAGATTTGAATATAGCTCTCACATGTATTTTCGACCGACTTCATGTATTTTATACACCATAAAAAATATGTATGTTCGATTCCAAAAAAAAAAAACATTGGAATATGTGACGGGATTTTGATTAGAAAATAAATTAGTCAAATTATATTAAAATCGGTTCAGATTTGGATATAGCTCCCATATACATTTTCCGCCGATTTCACATATTTGATGCACAAAACACGATACGTATTTCCGATTCCAATGAAATTCGCCATGAGTGACTAAATTTGGTACAAAAATAAATTTGACAAATTATATTCAAATTCGTTCAGATTTGATTATAGCTCCCATATATATTATCGGCCGATTTCACATATTTGATGCACCCAAAGCGAGAGAGACGAAATCTGGCACCAGAAAAAAAAAGCCAAATTATATTGAAATCGGTTGAGGTTTGGGTATAGCCAACATATATATTTCGGCCGACTTCATACATGTTATGTACCAAACACGACATATATGACCGATTCCAATGAAATTCAGAATGTGTGGCGGAATTTGGTTGTAATAATAAATGTGATAAATTAATTGGAAATTAGTTAAGATTTGGATATAACTCCCATATATATATTCTCGGCCGATTTAACATATTTGACGCACCAATTTCAATGAAATTTGAAAGTTTTGGCGGAATTTGGTGTAAAAGTAAATTTTTTTAAAATTATATTTAAATCGGATCAGATTGGGATATGATTTTAATTAGAACCATTGACCCACAACGCCTTAGGCTAACACTAAAAAGCAACACAACAATTAATTAGAAATACGCTTATTACGGGGAAGTATGTTGCTACCTCGAATTCACCAATTGCAATCGAAATGCCACTCAACTTAAAAAAATTGCAGTTTCCTGCACGCTTGGTATTTGCTATGAAATAAATAAGAATAAAGGACAAAACCCTTCGTATATGCATTTCATGTTACTGCTTTTCTAATGGTTTTTTAATAACGCATTAAAGTAGTGCAATATATATATATTTTTTATACCCTCCACCATACTATGGAGGGTATATTAACTTTGTCATTCCGTTTGTAACTCCTCGAAATACTCATATCAGACCCAACAAAGTATATATATTCTTGATCAGCGTAAAATTCTAAGTCGATTTAGCGATGTCCGTCTGTCTGTCTGTCTGTTGTAATCACGCTATCTTTCGAATGAATTGAGATAGGTGGCTAAAATTTTGCACACATGTTTATTTTTCCAGTAGGCAGGTTAAGTTCGTAAATGGGCCATGTAGGTCCACGTTTTCATATAGCCCCCATATAACGGTACCTCCCTATATTCGGTATTTTGATGATTTTAGCGACATTATTCACGGGAATTGTTTTAAATTTGGTATTTGAAGTTCAAAATGGATACTACACCCTAAGACGGAAAATTATCCGTGCAGGTCCACGTCTTCGTATAGCCCCCATATAACGGTACCTCCCAATATTCGGTATTTTGATGATTTTAGCGACATTATTCACGGGAATTGTTTCAAATTTGGTATTTGAAGTTCGTTATGGGAACTACAGTCTGTGACAGAAAATTGTCTGTGCGGGTCCAGGTCTTCGTATAGCCCCCATATAACGGTACCTCCCTATATTCGGTATTTTGATGATTTTAGCTACATTGTTCACCGTTTATTTCAAGTTTCGAATTTGAATATGGTAATGGCTTATGACCAACAATGCCTATGTATGTCCACGTCGTATAGACCCCAAAATAACGGCTATATTCGGTATTTTTAAAATTTTAACTGAATTTTTTAAGGATTTTATTTTTTGAAAATTTCCAAATTCGTTGCAAATGGTGGAGGGTATTAAAAGTTCGGCCCGGCCGAACTTACTGCTTTTTAACTTGTTTAATTTTTAAATTTGTTTTTTTTATCCAACATATATTCGTAAATAAAATTTTGAATGCATATAAAATCAAAAAGGGTAGCGAAGCACTCCGGGTTCAGCTAGTTTCCTATAAAGGTCCACACCTTTCCATTTTAGCAACATTAAAGGATTATCACAGATTTGGTGTTGTGAGTTCGCAGTAATCATCAACTTCTCTGCAGATATTTTGCTATAAAGGTCTACGTTTTCCTATAGGCCCCATATAACTAATCCTCCGATGTTCGGTATTTGAATAATTTTAGCAGAATTTTTGGAATTATTCAAAATTTTGCAAGATTTCTCCAAATATGGAGGGTATTAAAATTCGGTCCGGATTAACTTTTTAAATTAAATAAATTTCATATCAGAAATGGAACCTCGGACACAACGCCTATTGAAGTCGAAATTCGAAGTGGGAAGTGGGCGAAGTTGGGTCCCATTTTCCACCGACCGCAAAATAGTGGAACCAAAGTAGTATTATATTGGAACGCATTGAGTAGAAAATTATGAAAATGATGATTGATACGTATATACTTTTCTGTCTAATATGTAAGCTTTGTACTAAATTTTGTATTTTTTCTACTGTCAAAATTTCATATATTTACAGTGATCTCAATACCAAAATCCAAAATTACAGTTCTATTTCTACTCTGTGTATCAAATTTAGAACCAACTAGTAATTTTCGCACACGCTTATATATAAATAAAATTATATTTCCACCCCTGTCCCTACATTTCCTACGGAATTCTGTAGATTTCGACCACGGCACGCAACACAAAAACTCAAACCCACTGTTACCCTCTAAAAAATATTCTTAAGTTTTATCTATTCCTTTCCCCAAAGACCGAATTGAATACTCCTTTTGTACTTTTTGGCACAAAAAATACCATATAAAACACAATTTAGTACTTTTTTGTATATATCTCCCAAACCACCTCCAAATCTCAACCCTACACACTAACAGTGACCCCAATATCAATATTTCAAAATTCTATCTCCATCCGTTCACCAAAACCTACATTGTACCAAATTAAGTACCCTTTACTACAGCTTTTTAGTACAAATTTCCAAAAGTACCTTCTCATATTAATCCTGCTTCAGCAACTGAATTCGTGTACCAAATATTAACTAATACCAAATTTAGTGCGTTTAAGCACATTTATATTTCGAATTTCCAAAAATCCTTTGATACAACCTATTAGCCACCCTCATTTTATTCTAGCTCTATCCGTTTGCCCAAGAGAGTGGTTTCAATTATTGTTAACATTTATTCTCACTTTCAGTACGTATATCCAAAGTTAAAGCCTTATCTTACCCTAATTCGCAACACATGCCAAATTTTATGATTCTAACTTCAGCTTTTTCGCCTGGACGTTGGTGATCAATCACACAGTCATCATGTATGTATAGATTTATTTCATCATCCAAGGTGGAAGGTATAACAATTTAAAATTAAATGATCTACACTTTATCCAGATATTGTAAAGATAACCCATTTTTACATGAGATGATTAATTATTATATCGATATATTAGGCATTGCAAGAACTGTAATAACATAGATCTGGAAATCAATATCATCCTTACAAAATCCCTCAAGGTCAAGGTTTTAGAAATAATACTTTTATGGTTGGATTACGTTGAGCATATCCATTACATAGTCATATTCTTATATTTATAACTCATTATTTGACTGATGAAACGATAGCACGTTAAGCCCATTAGATTGAATAACATCTGTTCAAATTCTAAACAATAAAAAATAACAACCTGCATAAGCCTTTAAGCGATTCAATATCCAATTAAAAAAAAACAACCGTTTTACATTCAATGTTAGAAGTAAAATGTCCTTTGTACCTCAAAAAGCTATACCACTTTTAATGTTCAATTTGAAATATGCCAGCATTTCCTACATATACCCACATCACCCTTTGGTAACACAACATCAACATATCATCTAATCATTTCAAAAAGTCATTAGTTTCTTCTAAATTTCCATTCTGTATAATTCTGTGACTTCAGTTCAATTCGTTTCTAATTTATGTTTTACAACAAATACACTTTGAAAACAATGCAAACATCCTTTACTGGCAATAAAATCCTCCACAGGACTACCAAATCACCTCTAGCCATCTCTTGGCAAACGTCGACCACCACTAGAAACATTGTATCAACAATTTGTGCATTTTTTGTTACTCCCGTGTTCTCCTGGTTGCTAACGGTGTAAATGGGGTATCATATACAAATTATGAATTGTATGTATTGTGTATTGTGGGATGTCCATGGCAAGATCTCCCTTTCCCACACACACACACTCTCTCTCTCTCTTTCTCTCCCTCTCTCTCTGCGACGTTCCCTCATAATAGCACACGAGATATTTGTGACATTGATTTATTTAACAATTTAACATTATGATGTAACGATGGAGAAAAAAACCTCTGGCACTCATTCATCCCATGCATGGTCCATGCATAGTCTGTCCATCTCTCTGTCTGTCTTTGAATTTTAAAATTAATTTACGTAGAAAATATTATTATTGCACATGTGAACATAGAAACAAAAGGGGTTACGGTTAGTAACATTCATTACCGAGTGTTGCACTGTGTGTAGAAACATTAAAAACTTTTGGATAACCATGTAAATTTTATGGTTTTATCGTAGTCCAAAACAGTTGACCATTGATATTTTTAACTTCCGCGACAATTGTTTTACTTTATTGTGCGAATTAAATAATGATCATAGTGTTTGATGTTTTTATACCCTACAACACTGTGTTGGGGGTATTATAAGTTTGGTTGGGACAAAAATTATATAACACCACGAAATATTGGTTTCCCACATAGGAAAGTGTATATGGATCTTCCCATCTCACCGAGCTGAGTCGATCTAGCTATGTATGTCCGTCTGTCCGTCCGTCCATGTTAATTTGTAATCACTCTACAGGTCGCAATTATGGTCCGATCTTCACGAAATTTAGAATGGAGGTGGGGCTAGGGTCAGAATAGAACCCTATTTCTTTTGGAGATGATTGTAAAATATTTAGGGGTTGAAAAGGACCAAAAACTGAAAAAAATCCTGATTTTGCAGTTGCTCTGCAGTTTGCAAGTATACACCAATCAAAGCGGAAGTTAGCATAGGGCTAGAGCTTAGGGCTGGGTAGAAGCCTTCCAATTTTGATGGTCATCGGGTAATATTTAGTGGGTGAAATAGGCCACAACATATGTGTTAAATAAAAGTCAAATTTTCCATTAAATCTCGAATATTTTTAATCCCGGCGAAAACACAAATAGACGAACAGGTCAATTCTGACCGTTATGTAGATGCCGATAGTAAATATAACGGTTATATATAGCGAAATATATACAATGTGTATATACAAAGGAATGGGATGTTAGTTACAATGCTTATATCTCCAGAATGGCTGGACCGATTTTGACAAATTTTGTCAATTCAGAATGCCCTCTTGACATAAAAGTAAAAAATCTAAAATTCGCATAAAAATATTCCAATAATGATGATAATATAGATTTTGTAGTATTTTATGACATTTTTTAGGCTCAGAGGGGCTAGGCCTATTGTTTTCAAAGATGTCCGCAATATATTAGGGGTTGAAATGGACCAACAACTTAAAATTTTCCTGATTTTGGAGCCGTTATAAAGGTCACAAATAGAAACCAAAAGACACGAAATCTCGCATAAAGTTAGAGTTTAGGACAGCGGGTACAATGGACAACTAATTTTGTGTTACAAAATACCAACATTACTTACAGACAGTATCCGAAATACACAAAAGGCGAACTTTTGGCTTTTTTATGCTGATTTCGTTGACGAATATTGCCAAATATCGTGGACAAGCAAATCATATAGACGAGTCCAAATTTGGAGATACGGTGGGGCTTCTGGCTTTTGGAGATGATTGCAAAATATTTAGGGGTTCAAATTAACCAAAAACAGAAATGTTTTTTCCTGTGATCAGGGATTAAAGCCAATCAACACGCCTGTGAAGAGAGGTAAGGACAGATAAGAATTCTAACATTTTGGATGATCATTGGATTATATTTAGTTGTAAAATGGACTACAACAACTAACAGCCCGACGGAGTGCAGAAATATTGGGCTAATGTCCCTAGTCAAAATCATAATTTCAAAAGCGAAATCTTCCAATATGGGTTTGTATTGGATATAACATATTGTAGTGTTGTAGGGTATAATATAGTCGGCCCCGCTCGACTATAGCCTTTGCTTACTTGTTATACCCTACACCACAAGGTGGTCAGGGTATTATGTCTTTGTGCATTTGTTTGTAACAGGCAAAAGGAAACGAGATAGACCCATAGTTCCTTTTGGTGATCTGCATGGAATCACTTTCTGAGTTGATTTATGCATGTCAGTCCGTCTGTCCGTCCGTCCGTTCGTCCGTCCGTCCGTCCGTCTGTCCATGTTTTCTTGTGAACAAAATGCAGGTTGCATTTATTATACGTTTGAGATGAAATTTTGCAAACAACATTTGTTTGGTCCAAGGACGAACCCTATTGAAATTGGAGATAATCGGTAAAAATTTAGATATAGCTCCCATATATATCTACGTCCGATTTGCCTTTTATTGTGCACCAAACGTGTAATATCAACCTGAATAGTATGAAATTTTGCACATATAACCAAATTAGGCCTGAAAATAAGTATGCCAAATTTTATCGAAATCGGTTCAGATATAGCTATAGCTCCCATATATATTGTTCATCCGATTTGTTATTTTTGTCCTCCGCAACCGTAATATGCACTCTGTAACAACAATATTTGGGGAAATATATCAAATGCAGCTCAGAAATACCCTTGCTAAATTTTATCGAGATCGGTTCAGATTTGGATATAGCTCCCTTATATAACTTCGTCCGATTTACCATTTATTGTGCACCAAACGTCTAATATTTGTCCAAATGGGATGGAATTTGGCACATACGACCGAATTTAGTGTAGAAGGTAGTATGCCAAATTTGGTGAAGATCGGTTCAGATATAGTTATAGCTCCCGTATATATTGTTCATCCGATTTATTGTATTTGTTACCCACAGCCGTAATATGCACTCCGTAACAACGATATTCAGGGAAATATATCAAATACAGCTCAGAAATATCTTTGCCAAATTTTATCGAGATCGGTTCAGATTTGGATATAGTTCCCATATATATTTTTATCCGATTTCAAATTAATTTCGCACCAAATGGGCAATACAAGTCCGAATTTAAAAGATACAAATGCTTAGGCATATTTAGTCCTTTTAATTTTAAATTATAATTATAATCATAGCGTGTATGATTGAATTCTCCCATAAAAATTTTTAATTATTAAGTGGAGCTCAACTAAATTAGCAAAGTGGTATAGGGTATCATAAAATCGGCCCCGCCCGACTTTAGGACTTACTTTACTGGTTTTATTTTAATTTAATTTTACTCTTTCCGATAACGTCATAATTGAATAAGTGCTTCTTCGGTTAAATTATATAATATTCATATAGCTCACCTATCTCAGAACACTTTAATCTCAGTACGCTATTTAAATGCGATTAGGTATTCAAGTTTGAGTATACATTTCAATGTTATTTATATTCGAATTCTAAATATGAATAGATCTGGGTACCGTCGCCACACAGACCACGTTTGTCGTACATCCAGCCAAAACAAAAGGGATAAATATGCATCACACAATGCCTGGCGCAGAAATGAAAAGTAAGTGCGTCATTGTAATACGTAACCAAGTGTCAGGGGATAGCTAATAATATTATTGCATTCTTTGTTGCATATCCCCACTTCCAATGAAAGCGAAACAGCTGTTTAAGGCATTTGGTTTCCATGGAACAACTGTGAGAGAGTTATAGTCAATCATTCTTGGTCTGGACGTTTTGTTTGTTCAACATACCAACCCCCAACTTAACAGTAAGGAGTTCGCTGAATTCAATTACAACAAAAGTAATAAACTTCTTCATCTACATCAGAATAGTGTCATGAGGACTGAAGGCCGGTCGGTGGATAAGCAAATAAATGACACAAAGGACGACCCCTTTTGTTGTCAAATTGGCTGATATGATTGATTCTTCTTGAATTCCATTCTGCCCATGTTGTTGTTCATGTGATGATGGTAAACGGCCTTTTGACTACTAAGGTTTGGAATGGGAAGTCATCAAGAGTCTGCATAATGCATAACTAAACGTTGTTTGTTTGCCTGATTGTTCATATTCATCTTGAAATAATTACTATTTTGAACCAAATGCAAAATCAAGGCACAACCCTCAATTTAAAAACTCATTTAATCCGTATGTTACTACTTTTCTATGTTTTTTTGGAGGGGAAGCACGAGACTATTATTTTAAAATAAAATAATAGTGTTGACTGGTCTTCTTGATCGCTTAAGTAATCAAGAAAAATTAAAGTAAATTCTAAAAAAACGCCCTCTTGAACATGTTTAAATTTTGAATCCTTAATTTAATATTTTTAATGAGGATTTTTTTTGTCCATTTATCAATTAAATAAATTATACCATGCAACTACCAACCTACAAACTAAGTGGAAGCGGAGGGGTTTCCTTGACAAAAAGTGTAAAACACATTTAAATAAAGTTTCGACGAGCTTAGACGAAAGAAAATATTTAAAAACATGTAAAACAGCAGCAAGCTCGGATGGGCCGAGCTTTGAATACCCTCCAAAATTTGGAACAAATTTGGAAATTTTCAAAAAAAAAAAAATCGAATGTAGCCGTTATATCAGGGTTTATACGAAGATGCATATGCAACTTTTGTCATAAGCCAAATACGAAACTTGAAAAAAATCCTGTGAATAATGTAGATACAGTCATCAAAATACCTAATATATAGGAAGTACCGCTATATCGGGGCTGCACCTGCATAAACAATTTTCTGTAAACAGGCCGTAGTACCTATTAGCAACTTCAAATACGAAATTTCAAACAATTTTGGTGAATATTGTACCTAAAATCACCAAAATACCGAATATAGGGAGGAACCGCTATACGAGGATATACTATATCGAGGACGTATATAGACATTTCTATTCCAGAGGGTAAAGTGCTTAGAAAGATCTTTTAGTATGGATTTTTAGACAATTCCATCGAAAAATGTTGCTTAATTCATCAAAATACTGATTATAGGGAGGACAAATTATAGGGGGGATATACGATATCGAGGACAATACTCTTCCAGTGGGTAAAGTACTCAGAAGGAAATTCTTTTGTGGATTTTCAGACAATTTCAATGAAAATGTTGGCTGCAATCATCAACATATCGAGGGCCGATATAACCCATCTTCGAACTTGACCTGCCTGCAGACAAAAGACGGACCTGTGCAAAATTTTAGCTTCCTTTTCTTAATTCGTTTTGACTCTAGCGTGATTACAACAGACGGGCGGACGGACGGAAAACAAACAATGATTATTTCGGTGAGTTACAAACGGAATGACAAACTTAATATACCCTCCATACTATGGTGGAGGGTTTGAAAAGTGTATTAGTTTAAATCCATTTCCTTGTGGGATCAAGGACAAAGGTGGATCATAATCGACTATAATCCACCACAACATTTTTGGTCAGAAAAAAACGTTTTGGAGATTTGACACATTAAATAAAAAACAAGTAAAAAAGCAGTAAGTTCGGCCGGGCCGAACTTTGAATAAACTCCACCATTTGGAACGAATTAGAAAAAATTCAAAAAATAAA
Source organism: Musca domestica (assembly GCF_030504385.1). Lineage (NCBI taxonomy): Eukaryota > Metazoa > Arthropoda > Insecta > Diptera > Muscidae > Musca > Musca domestica. The sequence goes on from NW_026712279.1 coordinate 591,319, forward strand.
ATCCATTGAAAATTCTGTTAAAATCTTTAAAATACTTAATATCGGAAGGTGCCGATATATGGGGGATATACGCTATTGTGGACCTATAAAGACAAATCTATGTCTGGGGGTAAAGCACTCACAAGGAACTCCTTGTGTGGATTTTCAGATAATTCCATTGGGAAATGTGGCTAAAATCCTCAAAATACCGAATATCGGGGGGTACAGTTATATGGGGGATATACGATATCGTGGACCTATATAGACAATTCTTTTTGATGGGGTAAAATGCCCAAGAGGGACTCCTTTTGTGTAATTTCAGACAATTCCATTGAAAAATGTGGATAAAATCATCAAAATGCCGAATACCGGGGGGTGCCGTTATATGGAGGCTATACGATATTGTGGACCTATATAGATAATTCTCTGCCGAGGTATAAAGTACCCACAAGGAATTAGTTGTGTGGATTTTCAGACAATTCCATTGAAAAATGTGTCTAACATCATCAAAATACCGAATATCGGAGGTACCGTTATATGGGGGCTATACGATATCGTGGACCGATATACCCCAACTTCGAACTTGACCTGCCTGCAGACAAAAGAGAGATCTGTGCAAATTTTAGCTTCCTGTCTTAATTCGTTTACTGTAGCGTAATTACAACAGACGGACAGACGGACGGACGGACAGGGCTAAATCGTCTTAGAATTTTACGCTGATCAAGAATATATATACTTTGTTGGCTCTAAAATGATTATTTCGATGAGTTACAAACGGAATGAAGAACTTAATATACCCTCCATACTTTTTTTGGTGGAGGGTATAAAAAAATTATTACAAGTTTTATACATTGCTCATACCATTTACATATAAATACGCATTTATAATTTCTCCAGCAAAATGGAAATATTTTAATAAAGTTCCCTTACCCAACATTTAAATTGAATTTCATCGACTCATCATCCGTGCTAATCATTCACCACTAATCATGGCGTTAAATAAATATTTACATAAGTTCACTTGGCAATTATTGTGCTTGTTGTTTTTTAGTTTTGTGACCTTTATTCTCAAACTGAAGCTGTTATCCTTCCCAAGGCTCAATGACGTTAAAGGCATTTCACCCCCTTATGAATGGTGACACTCGTGTGGTGTACTTCGCATTATTTTTTCAATTGTTATTTCCCATTACCGTAAAGTTTATAACAGTTGTGACGTAATTGTCAAGGTTATTTCGGTTGACAACTGCAAAAAATCGTAACATATTGTATTTAAATTAAAAATGCAATTTTAATGTAATTTATTATTTTTGAATTTAAACAACAAATTGATGTTTACTTTCGTATGACGAAAACTAATATTCAAGTATCTGGATTTATGGAAAAGATAATCAGGTCTGTCATAGAAACCAATTTTGTCACTATTGGTTTTAAAAACGACAAGAAAAAATGATTTGGTGTCATGAAAATCAATGTTATCGGTTTTATTTACGAATTAGAATTTTATCGGTTTTGGTTGTCATAGAAGCCAATGTTATTGGTTTTGTTATTGGAAATAAACCAAGTTGCTTAGAGCTGTCACTTTTCATTTGGATTTTTTAAACAAATTTTAAAGGACATTTAAAGGACTATAAACGTGGATTTTTTAAAGATTTTTTAAAGGACTATAAATGTGGATTTTTTTAAAGGACTATAAACGTGGATTTTTTAAAGATTTTTGAAAGGACTATAAACGTGGATTTTTTAAAGATTTTTGAAAGGACTATAAACGTGGATTTTTTTAAAGGGCTATAAACGTGGATTTTTTTAAAGATTTTTTAAAGGACTATAAACGTGGATTTTTTTAAATTTTTTTTAAAGGACTATAAACTTGGATTTTTTAAAGATTTTTTAAAGGACTATAAACGTGGATTTTTTTAAATTTTTTTTTAAGGACTATAAACGTGGATTTTTTAAAAATTTTTTTTAAAGGGCTATAAATGTGGATTTTTTTTAAAGATTTTTTAAAGGACTATAAACGTGGATTTTTTTAAATTGTTTTTAAAAGACTATAAACGTGGATTTTTTTAAAAATTTTTTTAAAGGGCTATAAACGTGGATTTTTTTAAAGATTTTTTAAAGGACTATAAACGTGGATTTTTTTAAAGGACTATAAACGTGGATTTTTTTAAAAAATTTTTAATGGGCTATAAACGTGGATTTTTTTAAAGATTTTTTAAAGGACTATAAACGTGGATTTTTTTAAAGATTTTTTAAAGGACTATAAACGTGGATTTTTTTAAAGGACTATAAACGTGGATTTTTTTAAAAAATTTTTAAAGGGCTATAAACGTGGATTTTTTTAAAGATTTTTTAAAGGACTATAAACGTGGATTTTTTTAAAGATTTTTTAAAGGACTATAAACGTGGATTTTTTTAAAGATTTTTTAAAGGACTATAAACGTGGATTTTTTGGATATTTTTAAAGGATATTTAAAGGACCATATTCTTTTTTATTTTTAGACAGTTTTGCAATATATTTTTTTTGAGTTCCTGATTTTTTCTATTTTAGGAATACAGATTCAATGTTAGTTGTCAAAACAAGTCTGAAATCTAACGTTATATTATTCCTTATATCCTGGATGGTTACACTTAGCTCAGATCTGATTTGAAAGATAATCTATTTTATCCTTCCGCTAAATGAATATGGTTATGTATACGCTTGAACAACGTTGGCGCTGTATCTAGACAAGCTAAATTGTCGAATTTGGTCACAGAAAACATTGAAAAGCCGATGCACCCAAAACGAGTCACTATTTGTAGAGAATTATGTTCCAGAAGCAAACTTGGGTTCTTTTATGTTCGAAAATTAGCAAGTAGTGGGCTTTACGTAATCGGGCCATATTGAACGAATTTTAATTCATTAAAATGGAGGAGGAGGATATTGGCAAGATTTATTTTCAATAGAACGGCTCTACGTGCACAAAGCAGGAGCAACGCTCGATTTTCAAAAAATCTCAATCATCAATTGTTGAAAAAAAAATAATAAAAAGTAATAACTATATTACGAGCTTTGAAAAAATTTCGAAATCATCCGATCAAGAATTTGGACCCAGAAATATTTTTTCGAGTAGTTAAAATGGAACGAACATTTTAATATAAACTCCATGTTGATTTATATTTCCTCTCGACATTACCTCCACTGATGTTCGATGTAAAAATAATCTCAATTTAATAACAACAAGTCGATTCCATTTATAAAATATGTTATAAATTTTGATGTTATAAACATTAAAAAGACCCCCTTAGCTGTAAGAAAACTATGAGAGGAAAACAAGCAATATATCATTTTATTCGGCACTGATTTCCCACTAAAAAACTTGTTTTGGCCTTTGACATCTTATGACACAAGTTTTAGTCGGAATTTTCAGTTTAGTCAAACAAGAACTGATATATGGGTAAATAAGGGGAAAAGAAGCTACAACTCATACCCCCTATGATTTAAAACCAATAAACACATGTTAAATATGATATGAGGGTGGCACGAAAATTATTTTTTGGAAATATTTAGGTTGAGAAAAGAACAATTTTTGAAGGACGTCGTCATTGTAATTTTGATTTTGCATGTATAAAATGAATTCCACATTTTTTATCAAATATGGCTGGGAACCATCCTAGTTTGAAATTGACGGAAAAAATAAAAGTATTGTTCAAGGAATATCTTGACGCAAAATAAGTACAAACCAATCTGACATCTGTCAATTTCGTCACTTTTGTTTTCTTCCAGAAAGTTGGAAAATTATCACATTCTTGACTAGTTATCATATTCTAATAAAACTTAATTTAACCGAGAATGACATTTGAATTACCCTAATAAAAAAATAACACTAATTACTCTCTGACGATTGCATTCATGAAGTCTGTTCATTACTAATTCAATTAATTTCCAATATTTATTTAAATCAATGCTTCATTATCTAAATCTAACTTCTCGCTCTATACAATACTATTACAATCATATTATCTATTCAAATACTGAACTTCTTCGAATAAAAATTGGAGGAGGAGCTAATCTGATATAATTAGTTTCCATGAATAAGGAACAGGGAGATTTTAGTTCTTAATGAAAATAAAAAATAAATTTCAACTTAAACAGCCTATGAAGAATAATGTAGAAAAAAATGTGCTCCCATGTAAAGAGATGATTTGATTGGATTTCTTGTTTCAAAAAAGCCATAAAAACATTTTTATTTCATGCTTTGTTATTTTTTTTTTTTGTCATAATAAATTCCATAAAAATTATCAATAATCAAACCCACTGCTCTAGAAGTACAATATACTTCGAAAAATAACTTATGTTGATCAAAAGCATACAAATCGCACATTTGTGCAAGTCAAATTGCAATAGCTATAGATAATTTTCCCACGTTACAGTTGAAAAAATGGAAACATTTTGTCATTTAAGGTCACTAAATCCATGTGGGAATAGTCTGGCCGTCGGAAACTGCAGCTACTTAAGGGACCCATGGTTTTGTACCATAACTAAATGATTGTTTCGACAAACGCATTTGTATCTACGTTGGTTGAAATGTATTATACACCTAAGTCTGTTTTTACACGGTAGATTGGTTCCAGAAGGAGCCGTGTAAAAAAAGACATTGATCTTATGCAAAAATGGGTGATTTGTTCCTAATCTCTAAAACCTATTAAAATTAGCAAAAAACAAGAATTTTTAATTTTTTTCTTTACCAAACACGTCTTATTGCATTGACAGTTCACAAAATATTAACACGTTTCAATTGCTCTGACCAGTAAATTTTATTGTATGCACATAAAGGGAATTCCCCTATTCACATTTGCTTTGACCAGTAAAAATTATTTGTACGCGCTAAAGGGGAATTCACTTAAATCTTTAAGGTAGTGTTCGCAAACTATCGATACTATCGATGGTTTCAGACTTTTTTCTTTCATAAATACTTTTTTGTGATATGAACATATTTCGCAAAAATTAAATTTGGCAAAAAAATTAAGTACATAAAGTTTCAAATCGTGCTAAATGGAATAAAATCGTGTAAAAAAATTAAAAATATTCAATTTTCAAACCGCGTTATATCAAAACCGTGTACAAAAAGACCGTGTAAAAACAGACTTAGGTGTATATGCATGTTAAGGACTCTTCATCGCTGTACAGATGTATGTGTATACTTTATCAAACTTCCATTGTTCAATCCCTTCAAACAACCTTTAAAGCAATCATGTAGCCCATCAAACTAAAAGGTTGTATTGTTGTCGTACAATGAGGAAACGTAAATATTTTATTAAGTTTTTCCAGCGTGTTGCCTTATTTAAAATAACAAGTAAAAAAGTTGTTCTCAAAAACAATAAAATCCCTTAAAAATTCAGTTAAAATAATATCTAAACAAGTAAAAAAGCAGTAAGTTCAGCGGGACCGAACTTTGAATACCCTCCACCATTTGAAACGAATTAGAAAATTTAAAAAAAAAATAAAATCCATTAAAAATTATTTTAAAATCTTTAAAATATCTAATATAGGAAGGTACCAATATATGGGGGGATATACGATATTGTGGACCTATAAAGACAAATCTAGGTCTGGGTGTAAAGTACTCACAAGGAACTCCTTGTGTGGATTTTCAGATAATTATATTGGAAAAAGTGGCTAAAATCATCAAAATACCGAATATAGGGAAGTACTGTTATGTGGGGATATACGATATTGTGGACATATATAGACAATTCTCTGTCAGGGGGTAAAGTGCTCATTCCGTGAAGTGACCATTCCGTTGAGAAATGTGGATAAAAACATCAAAATACCAAATATCGTGGGGATCGTTATATGGGGACTATACGATAACCTGGACCTATATAGATAATTCTCTGAAAATGTATAAAGTACCCGCAAGGAACTCCTTGTGTGGATTTTAAGACAATGTGGGTAAAATCATCAAAATACCGAAAATCGGGGGTACAGTTATATTGGGGATATACGATATCGTGGACCTATATAGACTATTCTTTTTAAGGGGGTAAAGTACCCAAAACGAACTCCTTGTGTAGAATTTCAGAAAATTCGTTACGAAAATGTGGTTCATATCAGCAAACTATCGAATATCGGGGGGTACCGTCAAATGGGGGATATATGATATCGTGAACCAATATAGACAATTCTCTTTCAAGGGTAAGGCACCCAAAACGAACTCCTTGTATGGAATTCAGACAATTCTGTTGAAAAATGTGGCTAAAATCATCAACATACCGAATATCGGGAGGACCTATATAGACAATTCTTTTTCAGGGGGTAAAGTACTCACAAGGAACTCCATGTGTGGATTTTCAGATAGTTCCGTTGAAAAATGTATCTAAAATCGTCAAAATACCGAATATCGGGGGATACCGTTATATGGGGGATGTACGATATCGTGGACCTATATAGTCAATTCTCTTTCAGGGGGAAAGTACTCACAAGGAACTCCATGTGTGGAATTTCAGATAATTCCATTAAAAAATGTGGCTAAAATCATCAAAATACCGAATATCGAGGGGTACCGTTATATGGGGGCTATACGATATCGTGGACCGATATAGCCCATCTTTGAACAGACCTGCCTGCAGACAAAAGACAGATCTGTGCAAAATTTTAGCTTCCTATCTTAATTTGTTTTGACTGTAGCGTTATTACAACAGACGGACGGACATTGCTAAATGGTCTTAGAATTTTACGCTGATCAAAAATATATACATTTTGTTGGGTCTAAAATGGTTATTTCGATGAGTTACAAACGGAATGACGAACTTAATATACCCTCCATACTATGGTGGAGGGTATAAAAATAGGTACTTCAATGTATCAATATCAGCAAAGATGTAAAATAAAGCCGGATTTTAAATGTTGCAAAACACAATTGATATCAAACGAACGAGCCGTTTTCGCAACAATATAAATTAAGAAGTTCGTTACTTACTACATTTTATCATAATTTTCCAATAAATGTTAAAGCAATGAACATGTTAAAACAAATAAACTTAGTTCTTAGACATTATATCCAATGGGACTTAAATTCAGAGATATTATGAAGACCTAAGTCAGAAACAGAAGAGAAAATATCCGATTGATGATTTGAGTCAAAGAATTATTTAAAATGTGGTACTCATGTAACGGAGCATCCCAAAAGATTTGTATGAAATGCGATACAAAAAATCTTAAAAATTAGCAATCTTTTGACAGAAATGACAGACTTGGCAGACTGGTCCACGTTTCAGTATATCTCCTAATATATCGGTACCTTCCGATATTTTGTACATGAATTATGTTATATTTGCCGGAATATGTGTAATACATTACAACTTTCTGGCACTGCTTTACCCTACAAGTCAACAGTTGAAATAAGTCTTCACCTGAAGAAATGTAGATAGAAATGTTTTGCAGAAATATTTACTGCAATTTATAGTTTATACACTTTATGGTATTTGGTAAATGAGAAGGCGTCGACGAGGTACTTAGATTTGTGCACAGCGAACACGCGATGAAGCAGCGTGCAAGTCTTGATGTTGTACTTTTATTTGAATTCAAATGAGGATTATTATTTACAAGGCACTATGTTGTTGTTGCGTGGAAGGGATATTGAATGCCACACAATAGAATATTTCCAACAAAGTGTTTAAGGTAATTTGCAAAAGATTAGATATATTAAGTTCTAATAGAATAATCACTTAAATGCAAGTACATTTAATATCGCCATAAAGAAATGTTGCGACATTCGGTGGGTGAAGAAGTGTTGCAAAATTGACTTTTAATAGTTTTTATACCCTACACCACATAGTGGTAAGGGTATTATGTCTTTGTGCATTTGTTTGTAACATGGAGAAGGAAACGAGATAGACCCATAGTTACTTTTGAGAACCTTCATAGAATCACTTTCTGAGTCGATTTATGTATGTCAGTCCGTCTGTCCGTCTGTCCGTCCGTCTGTCCATGTATTCTTGTGAACAAAATGCAGGTCGCATTTATTATCCGATTGAGATGAAATTTTCCAAACAATATTTTTTTGGCCCAAGGACGAACCCTATTGAAATTGGTGAGAATCGGATCAAATTTAGATATAGCTCCCATATATATCTTCATCCGATTACGGGTTAAATGTGCACCAAATGTCCACTATCAGTCCAAATTGAATTTTGGCACACCCAACCGAGATCGGCCTAGAAGCAAGTATATCAAATTTGGAGAAAATCGGTTCAGATATAGCTATAGCTCCCATATATATCTTTCATCCGATTTGTTCTTTAAGTCCCTCACATTCGTAATACGCACTCCACAGGAATGATATTTGGTACCAGATATCAGATGAAGCCCAAAAATGGTTGATTTAAATTTTATTAAAATCTGATCCGATTTGGATATAGCATAGCATAGCATACTCTTCACATTATTCTATCGATTTCAGGTTAATTGTGCACTAAATGGTCAATATCAGCCCAAATCACCTGAATTTTCGTACATAAGACCGAATTCAGTCTAGAAGCTAATACGTCAAATTTGGAGAAACCCGGTTCAGAGATAGCTATAGTTCGTAAAATGCACGATAGAATTAGATAGATTTTGATTTTGTACCAAATATCTCATAGAGCTCTGAAATGCCCTGTATAAACCTTTTACGAGAGCTCTACTAAATATGCATAGTGGTGTAGGGTATCATATAGTCGGCCCCGCCTGACTTTTGAGCTTTCCTTACTGGTTTTTTATTTATATGTACATTAAATATCAATTTTTAAAGTATGTGGGCGTAAAATTGTATAACATTTTTTATTGGTATAAGAAAGTAAAGGCTATATGGTCCTTAAGCTATATGGCCTTAAGACGTGGGACAGCCATATGATACCCTACGCAAATGTAGATTGCAGCAATGTTGCTGTATATATGAAGCCATTTTAACTAGAATGCATGAATCCCTCATGATATATTGCGATACATAAATTATGTATATGTTTGGATAATTTAATTCTCGAAATAGTGTCCTATAGTAATGCAAGAGGATTATCTTAGTTTTCGAACGGAGTCAGGAGACCATGCAATATTTCTTTGAAACTCAGCACGCGCCACCCAAGAATGGTTACAAATGAGGATCCTCGCTTCATTTCCAGCGCACAATGGCCACAAAAACGTCCGGATACCAATCCGTTGGACCATTGTGTCTGAAGTGTTTTGGAAAGCAAGGTTGGCACTAAAAATACCAAAGTGTCGATCACCTCAAGCATGGGCCAAAATACCGCATGGGCCAATACCGAATGGGCCAAAATACCGCAGAGCAACATTCGGGCAGCGTGTGACGGTTTCATTGAAGACCAGAATTCGTGCCAAAGGTGACCAGTTCGAACAAATCTAAAATTTGATACTTTGATACATTTCCAACATTTTTGCTTTTATTCAATAAAATTTTAAAAAAAAATGTAAAAATGGTGACATTTGACTTTGTTGCAGTTTTTTTCTTACCCTGTATATCACATGATTTAATCTTTTTCTTGTATTAAAAATATTGAAATTGAAACAACTTTATTGTTTTTTAGTTGTTTCACTCTTTGCAGACTAAATGTCTTGTGAAACCTGCTTAAATACAAACACATTAAATTTTTGAACATCTATCAAAGCTACCGACTGAACATGAATAAATATGCACATTTGTGACTTCCTCTTTGGGAAAATGATGAACCTGATGCAATGTTAACATTGGTATTTACAATCAGTTTCTATGTGATTTCAGCTGGAGGATTAAATTCATGTTTTGTTTATCTCAATTCAGAATGTCTTTTTTTGTGGTTGTTGATATAAACAAAAGCCCCCTCTGAACTCTATACCCAGCAAATGCACCGAGTAGCGCAATGACAAAAGCAAATAAATAACAAAATGCCACCCGCTCCGAATGTATTTCAGAGCAATTTAAAACACACGTAAACAGAGAAAAATAACAATAATAAATACCTTATTATGAATATATGTGTTTGTGTGTCACTTAATGACCCCGCAGAGGAAAGGCTTAAATGGATGTCAAAACTGATCTTTATTTTATCATTAAAATAAATAAAAAATAAAAATTCTATGAGGACAACAATAAAAAATCAGGAGTAGAAGACTTCACCTTTATCTTACATAGCTGAGATTTCAAACAAAGAAATAGAAAAAATGATGCAACCGAAAAAAACATTGACAATAAAATAGTGATTGAGTAATATGAAATCGATCGACTTTTTTTTTGGATAAACCTTGTGATTTTTGATGCAAATCATAAACATTATCAATTTTTAAATTTTCAAAAAAAAAAAAGTAGTCACTATCACTTTGATGTGAAAAAAAACGATACTGTTTAAGATTGTTGGCAATTTCAAAAAAAAAAAAAAAAAAAAAAAAACTATCCAGTGCCGCAATTGCGCGCCTGAATAGATTAGTTTAAACAGATTAAGCCTTGCTTGTATCTGTGGAAATTCAAGGCTTCTATTCTCATCCTTACCCTAACTCCACAACGTTGTTAAGATCAAGGCAAACATGGAATTGTTAGGAAAAAGTTGCAAAATTGTTTAAATGTTTTATGAATATTTGTGTACCTCAACAAAAGTATCAATCCTTACCCTAACAATAACCAGTAAAGAAAGTCTTAAAGTCGGTCGGGGCCGACTTTATGATACCCTACACCACTTTGCTAATTTAGTAGAGCTGCGCACAACAATTATAAGTTTTTATGGAAGAATTCAATCATACACGCTATGATTATAATTATAATTTAAAGTTCAAAGGGCTAAATATGCAGAAGCATTTGTATCTTTTAAATTCGGACTTGTATTACCCATTTGGTGCACAATTAATTTGAAATCGGATAAAGATATATATGGGAGCTATATCCAAATCGGAACCGATCTCGATTAAATTTGGCAAAGATATTTCTGAGCTGTATTTGATATATTTCCTTGAAGATCTTTGTTACGGAGTGCATATTACGGCTGTGGGTAACAAATATGACAAATCGGATGAACAGTATATATGGGAGCTATATCTGAACCGATTTCGATCAAATTTGGCATACTTATTTTGAGGTCCAATCTGATCGTACGTGCAAAATTCCATACTATTCGAACTGATATTACACGTTTGGTGCACAATAAAAGGCAAGTCGGAGGAAAATATATATGGGAGCTATATCTAAATTAAGACCGATTATCTCCAATTTCAATAGGGTTCGTCCTTGGGCTAAACAAATGATTTGTGCAAAATTTCATCTGGATAGGGCAATAAATGCGAACTGTACTTTGTTTACAAAAATACATGGGCAGACGGACAGACGGACGCATAAATCGGCTCAGAAGGTGATTCTATGCAGACCATCAAAAGGAACTATGGATCTATCTCGTTTCCTTTTGCCTGTCACAAACAAATGCACAAGGATACAATACCCTGACCAGCTTGTGGTGTTGGGTATAAAAAGTTGCAGAATTACATTTAATATTCAAGTATAAATAGTTGAATAGCATCTCAACATTTCCAAAATTCTTGTAACACGACAAATGTATCTTACCACACATATATATACATCTTATATTATGGAAATGTTGCAAGTTTTACATCAAATGTTCCAAAAACTCAACATTTCAAAATTATCTCAACAATAGTATCTAAACATTCTACATTAATTCTATTTAATGTTCAGCCTGATTGCAACATATCGACTATTTCAGTCATGTAATTGTATCTCAACACAATATCTGGACATTCTATGTTACGAAAATGTATCGGCAATATTGTAAAATACTGTTAGTAAAAGTACATGTATCTATACTCTTACTAACTTACTTTTAAAAACAGTCTATGTGTTTTTTTTTATGCAAAATCAAACGAATCAGAGGCCAATCAATATTAGATCTTATAATTTAAAGTTCCACATAACTTTTTCCATCTTAGGTAAAACTCTAAACAAAATTACGATTTGCGTGAAAGAAAATACTCTCGGAGTATTAAACTCACAGAGTTTACTATCCAAGCCTTATAAAGCTACTTTCATTGAATTAACTTCCACATAAAAATAGCAATACAATATTATTGTTTACAAAAATAAATATGAAAATACAATCCACCACATGACCAAATCAAACACAAACAAGAACAGGTTTGAAGGTAGGATAAGAACAAACCGAAAACAAGTTCCACATGTAAACAGAGCAACGAACATACATGCCACATGCATTTATGCTGGTGGATAACAGCAGGGGTGCTCAAAACCGTGTTCTAGAACATGAAGAGAAAAAAGAGATAATTTAAGAGAAAATTAAAATTTTGTTTTTCTTTATATTTTACTGTTCTATTTAATTGTTTTTAAACACGAATGTTTGCCAAAATAGTTTATAAAGCAAATGGATAAAAAATATTTGTATAAATAATGACTTAACACTGTTTTGTTCTTGATTTAAATAAGCAAAGAGAAATTTGACTGAAAACAGATTTTTCTTCTTGAGCACCCCTGATAACAGCAACAATTAGAGCATGAGAGCAACATGGTGGCATGAGAGCATTGCTACTTCCATGGCTATATATGTTTATTTGACAGTGTCTTGTGTCCGACCATACTTTGTGTTGCTGATGGGATTCTGTACAATCGTATATACATTTAGTTGCGATGCGATTGTCGGGCGGTTTGGTTAACTAATAGAATACACGAACGCAAAACATAACTAGTTCTTTAACAAAATAAAATTTTTTGGATTGCATGACGATAAATACGTAATGGAAATTACGAGTTTGATGAATGCATATTCGCAGTTTTTGAGTTTTCATTTGGATATAATTACCACCTGTGATGTATTAATGAAGTCAGGTGTAAATGTATTTAATAACTGACAAAGAAAAAGGAAATCAAATTTAATTTGGTGCAATATTTACTTCAAAGAAATAAAATTATAAATATATAAAAAATAAAAAAGGGCCGAACCAAATAAAATAAAAAATGTATTTCGGCATGATGGCAATAACAAATAGAACAAGTTAAACAAGTAAGCAAAGGCTACAGTCGAGCGGGGCCGACCGTTGAATACCCTACAACACTATAATAAATGATACAGTTTATATAGGCGAGATACTCGAAAGAATTCCACAAGATATTGTGACAAATAATAAAAGAAAACCATCAGGTTTCGTTCTCTAATTTTCGAATAATAGCAACTTTAACTAATTTGCTCATTTCCAATTTATTGGTAGATGTTGCACTTAAATGGTCTTCCCAGATCTGGAACCAGTATTTCCCAAAGACCTATAATATCTCAGAAGTGGCAAAAGATTAACATTTATTATTGGTTTTTGACTGAAACGCATCTATATGAGATACAGACATTTGACTATAATCTTTAACGAAATCAGCGTTAACGAAGTAGTCAGAAGCGTATCTTTCCTGTGTTTGTGAATTCTCCAAAAAGTCACTGGAATGGACATTTTCGTATTTTGTCTACAAAAGTTGGCAAACTCCTTTACACATTAACTATTTTTGAATGGCCATCCAAAAGTGCTTAGCTTTTGCAATGTCCGATAACCCCCATTCAAATGTGCGTGAGGATCGGGCGATAATTACGACCTCCTGACAATTTTGCAATTTTTTGGTCCATTTCAACCCCAAAATATATGGCGATCATCTCCAAAAATAGTAGGCTTCTATTCTGACTCTCATCTTATCTCCATGCAAAATTTCGTAAGGATCGGGCCATAAATGCGATATGTATATGATATCCTGATATCCTAACTACTTAGTTTTGTTAGCTGTAGAAATATTAACAAATGTTTAATTCAAAATGAAAATATGCCAAAAATATGACAAAATTGAAAAAATATGAAAAATGTTACAAAATCAATATTTTTATCTTTAGAGAGATATTTTGATGCGATTTTTTAGACGTTTTTTCTTTCCTGCCAAGGGGCCATTTTGAATTAATGAGAACTGGCGAAATCAGTTCAGCCGGTCTCGACATATATGAGATCTTTCAAGCATATCTTGTTTGATAGACATATATATCGCACATATGTTGCTATATATCCGATTTGTTGTATGTTAACATCAATTTAAAGATGAGAAGCAACCTTGTCATGGCTTTGTGATTTCGCCGGGATTTTAAATATTTAATGAAAAATTTTGAATTTTTTCAACAAAACAGATATGGTCTATTTTACCCGCTAAATATTATCCGATGACCCAAATTGGTAGGCTTCTTCCCCGCCCTAAACTCTTCCGCGTCGATTGGTCTTTAATTGCGACCTGTATAGCTACTGTAAAATCCGACATTTTTTCAGTATTTGGTCCATTTCAACCCCTAAACATTTGGCGATCATCTCCAAAAGAAATAGGCTTCTATTCTGACCTTAACCCCACTTTCGTGCAAAATTTCGTTAGGATCGGGCCATAATTGCGACCTGTAGCGTGATTACAAATTAACATGGACAGACGGACAGACGGACGGACATACATAGCTAGATCGACTCAGCTCGGCGAGCTAGGAAGATCCATATATACTTTCCTATATGGGAAACCAATATTTCGAGGTGTTACATAAATTCTGGCCAAATCAAACGTATAATACCCCCAACACATAATGTTGTAGGATATAAAAACACTCAAAGTTCGGCCCGGCCGAACTTACTGTTTACCCTCCACCATGTGGAATGAATTTGGAAATTTTCAAAAAATAAAATCCTTAAAAAATTCTGTTGAAATTTTAAAAATACCGAATATAGCCGTTTTATTGGCGTATATACGTGGACCTACAAAGGCATGGGCCCCACACTACTCTGTGGAGGGCAATTAAATGAAATTTGTAATACATCCAAATATTTGTCTCCATTGTGTATACCGATCAGCATATCTCAAACAGTCAATGTAGCTGTCTATCCATGCGTACTTCTATCCATGTTTATATATAAAACTCATAAATTTGGCTCGATCCTAACCAGTTCAATTCAATAGCGCCTAATATATTGAAGCCTAGTTCTTTAATTCATATATAAGAGATGTAACACATGTAACGTCAGTTTCATAAATTTAATATTTTTTAACCACACCAAAATGTTCCTCATCGAAAAAGAGTATTAGACCCACCAACTCTTTGGAAGAAATCCTTTTTAGCACACTTAGAATCGATTTAGCCATATCCGTTCCGTCTGTCTGTTTGAAGTGACTGTCAAATTTAGTAAAATCTTGGAACTTCTTAATTAGGCTTTCCAAACTAAGAGCAAGTTAGGATGTGAGCAATATCGGTCCACCCGTCGTTCACACTTTGCAAATATGTAAATATGTGATCAGCTTTAAATCAGATAACAAGGTTAATAGATCAAAATCCCAAAAGGGTTATGGGTTTCCAGGAATATGTTTATAGGGCCCATTATACAGCCTTAACAATACACCTAGGGCCTCAAATATTTTGCTCTATACCTTGTAAAACTTAAGATAGATCTTTAAAATTTGATACAGGCCTTTCTGCTATTTGGGAAAATTTCCGGGGTCATTGACATATATGCCAATTGATTTTGCCCTTATTTGGTGTCTTGATTTCTAAGAGGGTAGAAAAACTCCTCTCAGAAAATTTGGGTAAAAATTTTGGAGAGGTACTTTCTGGGTCTTACCTATATTTGGCTAAAAGTTTGTTTTAAGGCTACTTTGGGGGGTAGAGAACTATCCTACAGAAAATTTTGCTAAAGGGTGAAAATTTTGAATAATAATGATTTTTATAAAATGTGAAATAAATAACAGCTATATTATTGCCTATATTAGATCAAATGTAAATCAACACTTTTGCAAAAAATGAAAATCTCATATTCAGGAGTACCCCATGTAGTTCGAACATTGCACATCGTTATATTTACATTAGACTTCAGTCAGGTGGGAATATGAACATTATTGTCTCATTCATTTTTGTACATTCCCAACAAAAGTTCAAAATTATATATTGGGCGAACGTTTAATACCCTCCACAATGTCAAAATAAAACCCATTAAGATATGTCTGTAGATGCAGAGGTACAGTAATTGAGGGTATATGTTATTGGAAAACTCCGCTGAAAAATGTTGCTAATAATTAAAATAACAAACAAAGGGAACATTAGGTAGGGGCGTATTAAAACCAAGTGCAATATAGAGAATTTTCACATATACATCAAAATATGTGTGTGAATATGTATTTTGGAATAGAAAAGAAAACTTAACATATTCGTATTTATACCCTACAACACTATGTGTTGGGGGTATTATAAGTTTGATTGGGCCAAAAATTATGTAACACCACGTAATATTGATTTCCGACATAGGAAAGTATATATGGATCTTCCTATCTGGCCGAGCTGAGTCGATCTAGCTATTTATGTCCGTCCGTCCGTCTGTCCATGTTAATTTGTAATCACTCTACAGGTCGCAATTATGGCCCGATCTTCACGAAATTTAGAATGGAGGTGGGGCTAGGGTCAGAATAGAACCCTTTTTCTTTTGGAGATGATCGCATAACATTTTGGGGTTGAAATGGACCCAAATCTGAAAAAATTCCTGATTCTGGAGTTGCTCTACAGGTCGCAATTATAGACCAATCAAAACGGAAGTTAGCATGGGGCATGAGCTTATGGCTGGGCAGAAGCCTTCCAATTTTGATGATCATCGAATATTTTATGGGTGAAATAGGCCACAATATTTGTGTTAAATAAAAGATAAATTTTCCATTAAACCGCGAATATTTTTAATCCCGGCGAAATCACAAATAGACGAACAGGTCAATTCTGACCGTTACGTAAATGCCGATAGTAAATATATCGGTTATATATAGCGAAGTATATATAGAATGTGTATATTCAAAGGAAGGGGATGTTAGTCAATTCAGAATGCCCTCTTGACATAAAAGTATAAAATCAAAAAAAAAAATCGCAGAAAAATATGCCAATAATGATGTTAAAGATTTTGTAATATTTTGTGACATTTTTTAATTTTTTCATATTTTTTATCGCATGCAATTTTTTCAATTTGACTTACAATATTTTGTAATATTCTTTCACTTTAAAACACAGGTTGGGTATATTATATAAGTATTGCAAATATCGTCCGATCCTCACGAAAATTTTCACAAGGGTAGGGTTGGGCTGAGAAGGGCTAGGACAAAGATGTCCGCAATATATTAGGGGTTGAAATGGACCAACAACTAAAATTTTTCCTGATTTTGCAGCCGTTATAAAGGTCACAAATAGAAATCAAAGGACACGAAATCTCGCATAAAGTTAGAGTTTAGGACAGCGAGTAGAATGGATCACTAATTTTGTGTGAAAAAATAACAGCATTAATCACAGGCGATATCCGAAATACACAAAAGGCGAACTTCTGGCTTTTTTATGCTGATTTTTTTGACGAATATAGCCAAATATCGTAGACAAGCAAATCATATAGATGAGTCTAATTTGGAGATACAGAGGGACTTCTTGGTTTTGAAGATGATTGCAAAATATTTAGGGGTTCTAATTAACCAAAAACAGAATTTTTTTCGATCACACAATTGAAGCCAATCGACACCCCTGTGAAGAGAATTAAGGACAGGGAAGATTTCTAGTATTTTGGATGCCCACCGGATTATATTTAGCTGTAAAATGGACCACAACAACTAACAGCCCGACGGAGTACATAAATATTGGGCAAATGTCCCTAGTCAAAATCCTAATTTCAAAAGCGAAACCTTCCGAAAAAAGCAAAAGCTTCTAAAATATTGTAGTGTTGTAGGGTATAGCATAGCCGGCCCCGCACGACTATAGCCTTTGCTTACTTGTTTTCATTTCAAATTTTAAATAAACAAATTTACTTTCGCAATGGTCTTTTTAATCCGTCTAAAATATGTTTCATAAAATTAAAACTTCAAACATTTTGCATAAAAATCTTCTTATCTTATAATTTAAAAAAAAAAAATAATATTTATGATTTAATTTTGTTTAATTTCAGACTGAGAGCGGATTAACCAGATGTACCTTAGGAATCCAAATTACAAGCAATGTTTCATAAGCACGGTTCATAAAAGTTCCTGGTAATTTTTAATATATGAAACTTTATTGTTATAAGTGTATTTTTTGATACTTGAAATAAAAACAAAAATATTTAAAATTCTAATTGTGTTGTTTTTTGCTTTTGGATATTATATAACGTGCAATATTTAGGCGGTTTTTATTCAAGTTTACTTTTTTGCTGTTTACTGATACGCATTCGAATAAGGTTCATAGATTGTATGATCTACTTCACATAAATTCCCAATATAAACTTTCTTTGTTACGGGAGCTCTACTAAATACGCATACTGGTGTCATATAGTCGTCCCTGCCGACTTTTGACCTTTCTTTACTGGTTTTTATACCCTACAACACTATGTGTTGGGGTTATTATAAGTTTGATTGGGCCAACAATTATGTTACAACTCGAAATATTAGTTTCCCACATAGGAAAGTATATCTCGCCGAGCTGAATGGATCTAGTTATGTATGTCCGTCCGTCTGTCCATCTAAATTTTTAATCAAGCTATAGGTCGCAATTATGGCCCGATCCTCACGAAATTGAAAATGGAGGTGGGGTTAGGGTCAGAATATAACTCTATTGTTTTTAGAAATGATTGCAAAATATTTAGAAATGGACCAATAACAGAAAATTTTCCTGATTTTGCAGTTGCTCTATAGGCCACAATTATGAACCAATCGACGCGGAAATTTACATGGAGTTAGACAATATTTAGCGGTTAAAACAGACCTTAACTTTTATGTAAGAAAATAGGAAAATTTCCACTAAATACTAATCCTAGCCAAATTACAAATACATTAAAAGATCACTTCTGCCATTAAAGTGATGCTGACAGCCATGTAAAAGAATAAATCATATTTATTCTGCTTATAAGTCATAAGTTGAGCTCCACATAACAATTAAAAGTTTTATGGGGGAATTCAATCATACACCCTATGATTATAATTATAATTTAAAGTTCAAAGGACTAAATATGCCGAAGCATTTGTATCTTTTAAATTCGGACTTGTATTACCCATTTGGTGCACAATTAACTTGAAATCAGATTAAGATATATATGGGAGCTATATTCAAATTGGAACCGATCTCGATAAAATTTGGCAAAGATATTTCTGAGCTGTATTAGATATTTTCCCTGAAAATCGTCGTTACGGAGTGCATATTTCAGCTGTGGGTAACAAATATAACAAATCGGATGAAGATTATATATGGGAGCTATAGTTATATCTGAACCGATCTTCACGAAATTGACATACTAGCTTTTAGACTCAATTCGGTCGTTAGTGCCAAATTCCATCCCATTTGAACAAATATTAAACGTTTGGAGCACAATAAAAGGTAAACCGGACGAAGTTATATATGGGAGCTATATCCAAATCTGAACCGATCTCGATAAAATTTAGCAAATGTATTTCTGAGTTGTATTTGATATATTTCCCAAAGCATTGTTGATACAGAGTGCATATTGCGGCTGCGGAGGACAAAAATAACAAATCGGATGAACAATATATATGGGAGCTATAGCTATATCTGAACCGATTTCGAACAAATTTGGCATACTTATTTGCAGGCCTCATGTAGATGTATCTGCAAAATTCCATACCATTTGGCCTGATATTACACGCTTGGTGCACAATAAAAGGCAAATCGGACAAAGATATATATGGGAGCTATATCTAAATTTTGATCGATTATCTCCAATTTCAATAGGGTTCGTCCTTTGGCCAAACAAATGATTTGTGCAAAATTTCATCTGGATAGGGCAATAAATGCGAACTGCACTTTGTTTACAAAAACACATGGACAGACGGACGGACGGATATGCATAAATCGACTCAGAATGTGATTCTATGCAGATCATCAAAAGGAACTATGGGTGTATCTCGTTTCCTTTTGCTTGTTATAAACAAATGCACAAAAACATAATACCCTGACCATCTTGTGGTGAATTGTATAATGAAGAAATAAGGAAGTTACTCCTGGTTCTTCGTTGAAAAAGTGTAAGGATAGAAATATAGCTAAATACGATTTCCAACAGTTAATATATTTTCTATAGAATTGTGCTGATAACAAAGTTATCATGTGACAAAAAGTTACATGTTTCACAGATAGTCGAATCTGAATAACGACTTTTCTATAAAGTGCAGCTCAATGCCGAATTGTGCAGAATTGCTTGTTTTCGTACAAAGTTTTTGTATATAAATAACCATTTTCCCTACTAAAGATATTATCGACTTAAAATGTTATGCAAATTAAGAATGTATATACTTTATGGGATTTCGACGAATAGCTCGAAGTGTTGCAAACCGATTGTAAATTATAATATGTTTCCGTTTTTTGTTAGAGAGTATATAATCCCTACACCACATAGGGGTAAGGGTTTATGCTTTGTGCATTTGTTTGTAACATGGAGAAGGAAGCGAAACGTACTTTAAGGATCTTCATAGTATCACTCTCTGAGTCGATTTATGCATATCAGTCTGTCAATATATTTTTGTGAACAAAATGCAGGTCGCATTTATTACCCGATCGATATGTAATTTTCTAAACAATATTTGTTTGACCTACGGACGTTCCTTATTGAAATTGACGAGAATCGGTTCAAACTTAGACATATTTTCAATCGATTTCGGTTTAATTGGGCACCAAATGACAAATATCAGTCCAAATGACCTCAATTTTGGCACATCTGAATGAATTCAGTCTAGAAGCAAGTACATTAAATTTGGATATATATGTTTCATCGGATTTGGGGTTTAAATTCCCTCACATGCGCAATATGCACTGCACAACAGGGATATTTGATGCCGGACATCAGATACAGCTCGAAAATACCTCTGCCAAATTTTATCGAGATCGGTTAAGATTTTTAAATACCTTCGATACACATCTTCATCCGATTTTACGGTTATTGTGCACCATATATGTAATAACAGCCAAAATTAGATAGATTTTTTTCATATTCCACCGAATTTTTCCATTTGGTGAAACTCGGTCCGGTATAACTATTGAAAACGATTCCGAGTTTGATATAATCCCAAATTGTTACTACTCTTAAGCCATGATACGCATTCGAATAAGGTTCATAGATTGTATGATCTACTTCACATAAATTCCCAATATAAACTTTCTTTGTTACGGGAGCTCTACTAAATTCGCATAGTAGTGTAGGGTATCATATAGTCGTCCCCGCTGACTTTTGACCTTTCTTTACCAAAAATTATGTTCCACCTCGAAATATTAGTTTTCCAGATAGGAAAGTATATTTGGATCTTCCTATCTCGCCGAGATGAGTCGATATAGCTATGTATGTCCGTCAGTCCGTCTGTCCATGCAAATGTTTAATCAAGATATAGGTCACAATTATGGCCTGATGCTTACGAAATTGAAAATTGAGGTGGGGTTAGGGTCAGAATATAACCCTATTGATTTTGGAAATGATTGCAAAATATTTAGGGATTGAATTGGACCAATGACAGAAAATTTTCCTGATTTTGCAGTTGCTCTATAGGCCACAATTATGAACCAATCGACGCGGAAATTTACATGGAGTTAGACAATATTTAGCAGGTAAAACAGACCTTAAATTTTATGTAAGAAAATAGGAAAATTTCCACTACATACTAATCCCAACCAAATCACAAATACATTAAGAGATCACTTCTGACCATTGAAGTGATGCTGACAGCCATGTAAAAGAATATATCATATTTTTTCTGCTTATAAGTTCACATATCTCATCAATTCGGAATGGTCTCTTGCCGCAAAAGGATAAAATCCAAGAAAATCGCGGAAAAATATACCAATAAAAAGGGAAGATCTTTTGTTCCATTTTTTCAATTTAACTTACATTTTTACAACACTACCTTTTGAGGGTATTATATGCATGTCGCAATTATCGTTCGATCCTCACGAAATTTTGTATGGGGGTAGGGTTATTGTCAGAATTAAAGCCTATTGTTGTTAAGATGTACATTTAGGAGTTCAAATGGACTAAAAAAATTAAATTTTTCCAATTTTGTTGTCACTTTATAGGCCACAATTGAAAACTAATCCACACGGAATTTCGCATCAGAAGAGAGTCAAGGGCAAGGACATTATTTTTTACATTATTATAAAAACGAAATCTTCCAAAATGGATTTGGACATAAGGAGACTTGGAACATATTGTAGTGTTGTAGCTTATCGCATGGTCGGCCCCACACGACTATACCCTTTGCCTACCCGTTAAATATGTACAAGATCAAATAAATTTAATAAACCAAAATAAATTTGGACCTACTTGTTTCAATAATACTTACTTTGCTTACTTGTTTCAATAACGTTTATATGTATCATTCCTAATAATTGCATGTTTGTCCACATGTGTTGCTTTGTTTTGTTTAAATTTTAGTGGTCAATATAAATTTTCAAAATATTTAGTCTATGAGGTTATGAAAAATCAACAATAAAGCAAAATATAAGTATTATGCAACCGCAACATCACTGAGAGTATAAACAACTGACAAAATATTTGGCATAAACATTTTGACAAACTGCATATATTACGAAATTTTAGATATAATACCATTCGTGTACATTATTTCAATTTTGTGCGGATACCATCTCGAAGTAATTGTCCAGTGCTTCGAATTTCGATTCAGGCAATTAACATAATCAAAACAATGTCTTGCAACCACATTTTATTCACTCATCCCTGCAATCTGTCGTTGACCATGTTAATAGCTAAATAAATGTTGAGTGGTGAAATTTTTACTCTGCCTATATCATAGACATGCTTGAGTTTAGTATATATATGTGCATAACCATGAACGAAAAGCTCGATCATGTCAAAGAAATAACCCTCGTCCACCACAAACCTGTCGAATCGTTTTGTGTTATAATTTGTGGGAGGATTGAATTTGTCTTTCTCCGTGGTGGTAGTAATTTTGTGCATACCACATGTTGCTTCATATATTCTCTGTAAGTAATTTCTTCAGTTTTTAAATAAGTTTCCAAATGCTGCATTTTCTTCCCACTTATCTTTTCATTTATCCATGTAAATTAAAAATATAGTTTGTTCATTTCATTATTAATTTCAAAAATTCCTTGTTCAAAGTTATTTGTAAGGTTTATGATAAACAAAAGGCTGTTGTGGTACATGAAGGGAGTCAAAGAATATTATCTGTATTGCAATAATAAAAAATATGCAATGAATTAAAAGGAAATATATTCCAGAGATCTGTTCTCCTGCACTTTATGCATCAGGTGGTTGTCAAGGTGACAATTGTAAGCCATAGAAGAAGTTGAATGCAATTTTGCCTTAAAAAAAGAGACAACATGTAGTACGAAGTAAAGGAAAGAAAATAAATTTAATTATTAATACTCCTGCTGTGTCTATAACTGACAGGACAAAAGCATGCAAAAATGCACATGCAAAAATGTTCATAATTAATTTTCGTTTTAAGGAAAGGAGTTTTATTTATTTACAAACATTTTCCTATTAAGCTTTTTTTTCAAATTTTATTCCAAATAATATCCTTTAATTGTTAATTAAAAATATGTGAGTGCTGTTTTGATATTTCATTTTAGAAAATTAAATAATCAAATGAAACAGAATATTAATTAACCTATTTTGTGGCCTTTCATCAATTTGTTTCGATTCAGTTATCCAGCTGCATTATGTGGTGGCGTTTGTTTAACCTTCATTACATTTTTTAACTTTTTATGCAATGTTAGTAAAAAGCATAGTAACCTCGCTGTAATGAAATCCTTTTACCTACAACAAGGGTTTGCGAAGTAAGGGTTGCCAGGTTTTATAGTTTTAAATTTTCAAAAACCAAATAGCACAAGGTTTGTAGAAGTTTTCCACGGTGTAAGTCATCTACAGGGTTGCCCATATTCGACGGACCTTTGGGCCCATTCCAATCGACGAGGCTTGTACGGAGGCAACATTCTTTGCGTCAATTGAATTTAGTACGAACTTTTTATATAATTTTATACGGAACAAATGCAAATCAATGCGAATAATCCGTTGTAAAGTGGACCGAGCCATGCCCAACTGCTGAGAACGGCGTTTCTGGGATGTTCTTGGGGACCTCTCAACACTGGCTAGTACAGCAGCGATATTCTCGGCCGATCGCCCTGGTCGACTTTTATATGGCCTCTTCGGATTAGAAAGACGCACTTCTCACATTTTTTTTACCCTCCACCATACATCTGTCCGTCTGTTGTAATCACCCTACAGTCTAAACGAATTAAGACAGGAAGCTAAAATTTTGCACAGATCTCTCTTTTGTCTTTTGTCGAACTTTGTAAGTTCGAAGATGGGCTATATCGGTCCACGATATCGTATAGCCCCCATATAACGGTACCCTCCGATATTCGGTATTTTGAAGATTTTAGCCACATTTTTCAACGGAATTGTCTGAAAATTCACACAAGTATGTCCACAATATCGTATAGCCCCCATATAACGGTACCCCCGATATTTGGTATTTTGATGATTTTATCCACATTTTTCAATGGAATTGTCTGAAATTCCACAAAAGGAGTCCCTTGTACGCATTTCACCCACTCAAAAAGAATTGTCTATATAGGTCCACGATATCGTATATCCCCCATATAACTGTAACCCCCGATATTCGGTATTTTGATGATGTTAGCCACGCTTTTCAATGGAATTGTCTTAAAATCAACACAAGTAGTTCCTTGAGAGTACTTCACCCCCTGAGAGAATTGTCTATACAGGTCCACGATATCGTATATCCCCCATATAACGGTACCCCCCGATATTCGGTATTTTGATGATTTGACCCACATTTTGCATCGGAATTGTCGGAAAATCCACACAAGGAGTTCTTTGTGGGTACTTTATACCTCGGCAGAGAATTATCTATATAGATCCACGATATTGTATAGCCCTCATATAACGGTACCTCCGATATTCGGTATTTTGATGTTTTTAGCCATATTTTTCAACGGAATGGTCACAAGGGGTTCTTTGTACACAAGGGGTTCTTTGTGAGCACTTTACACACCGACAGAGAATTCTCTATATAGGTTAACGATAACGTATAGCTCCCATATAACGGTACCCCGCGATATTCGGTATTTTGATGATTTTAGCCACATTTTCCTTGTGAGTACTTTACACGCAGACATATATTTGTCTTTATAGGTCCACGATATCGTATATCCCCCCATATATCGGCACCTTCCTATATTAGATATTTTAAAGATTTTTAAAAAATTTTTATTGGATTTTATTTTTTTGAAAATTTTCTAATTCGTTCCAAATGGTGGAGGGTATTCAAAGTTCGGCCCGGCCGAACTTACTGCTTTTTTACTTGTTATAACTTAACTCGTACATACATATTGAATATTTTGGATGGGCTCCAATACCACAGTTTTTACCTTCAAATAATAATTATTTTTCGAAATAAAGGGCTTTTTTGGTATTCAAATTAAAATGTTACATCCTCAAAAATTGTTACATCCTTCCTCCTTCTAAGACCACACATTCACATTTGCTACCTTCAAGTGAAAATCTTATCTTAGAAACAAACGACATCAACATCCAAACAAAAACTCTGGACAACTTTCAAAATTACTTGAAAAAACATATTTTTCATACAATGTTGTATAGATTTTATTGTTTGGTTAAATCGTCTACCCCACATGCCTTCTCCACGCTCTTTCTTTGTATAGTATTTGGAATCATTTGCTCAACAAAGCAAAGCAAAACATGTTGAGAAAAATGTGTTTTTCATGGTAATCATTGGCAGCCATAGAAGTGACAAATCAAAATAAAAGGGATTTACAACGACACAGCTAGAAAATGGACAAACTTCTTTTCGGCAACTCATAGAGAATACAAAAACTTAAGAAAATTGTGATGCTATTCACACCCCTCCTTATGAGTGTGGGTGTGTGTGTTTTCTTATCCTGTATGGAAGACGAATGGCGACGCTTGGAAGTCGTAGTGCAAAGGAATTCTGTTTTATTTTTTGAATAAAAAACGGCCAGAACTCTTTCCAAGCAGGTAGCTCGAACATACATACCTACATGTTCCAGTCTATGGTTGACATTTTTCTCGGTGATTCCATTATTCAACTTTTCTTCTGATATCGGTTTTAGTTAAACAATGAAAAACGTTAGAAATGCTCTCTGGAGAGGTCACAAGTTAAATTTATATTCATCGCAATGAAACAGGTTGGGAAACACCATGGGATAAAGGTATCCATCGGTTTTTATTGTATTTTTCTTATTTTAAAGGAGGCTAATAACACCAAACTTTTTAAACCCCACCCCCCAACTCACCCTCAATATATACTCAATGTGTCAATATTAAAATCAATTTAAGTTTTATAATGGACCTCTACCACTTGTCGAGAGTTTGTAATCAAGACAACCATCAATGGTTAAATGCTTTGGAATTTATGGGCCTCATGGGATTTCAAAAAAAGAAAACAAAATCAGTTGGTACTTTTTAAATACAGTTTAGGAAATGCGTTTTTGCAAATAGAATTTAAACAATTGACTCTTTTGTGAAGAGATATTTCTTTTTAAAAATCATAGGGACTTTTGTTAACGAAGATATTTCATCGGGGCCGACTTTATGATACCCTACACCACTTTGCTAATTTAGTAGAGCTCCACATAACAATCAAAGTTTTTATGGGAGAATTCAATCATACAAGCTATGATTATAATTTAAAGTTCAAAGAACTAAATATGCCGAAGCATTTGTATCTTTAAAATTCGGACTTGTGTTGCCCATTTGGTGGACAAATAATTTAAAGTCGGATAAAAATATGGGGGCTATAAGTTAATGTTAGAAGTTAAAGTTTATTTCACACTGCTATGGTGTTTCTTTATTCTGTTACTAACATTTATGTTGCGGTGCTATGCACCTCTCTTGTTGGATTTACAATTATGAATGCCTTCAACTTAAAACTAATATTATACTGCAGCCTGGTCGTGCTCGTTATTACGCTGAGTCATCACTTGCGGTGCGCTGGTATTAGTGCGCGTGTTTGTGGCGGATGACTGCCCTGGTGTCATATTCCTGTTGATTTGTCGGACTGCTTGCGCAGCATAATGATGGGAATGTTTACTAGTTGGTTTGCATATTTAGTTTGATGTTTATTAGGGTGAGCCGTTAACTCCTCCCTCTCGAATTATCAAGCGTCTCGATTGATGTGTTTAGAAATATGGCAGATTATAAAGACTGCCGCGTTGATTCAAGTTAATATTGTGGTTTGCTAGTTGTTTTGTTTTGATAACAGATTCTGTTGTGCCGGCTGCCAATTGGCTTTCTGACACAGTCATTTCTATTTGAGGTCTAGACATTCCTTCATGTGGGGTCATTTTTATAATTTTCATACTAGTTTTGCGCCTTTGCCTCATTTTTACTGCCATCAGGAGGATGACCAATGCTAATATGAGACTGATGTTAAAACATAAACTGGTCTTGAATTCAGTATTTAGACGCTCGATTCTTTTATTACTTTTCACGTGCAACGTTTTTAGTAGTTGTAGAGATAGTATTTCTTCGGTGTAGTTGTTTCTAGCTGAGTGTTTTAGTAGCGCAGGCAACGGTTTGGAGTAAGCAGCTTCTTCGACGGTGAAATTTTTGTTGCCTATCCTAATTGTAGAATTACTAAATCTTATTAAATAAGTTCCTGTTACATTTTTTTCGTTTCCATTTATGACAATATTTTCTTTTATGTTATTTATCAAAATTAATCCAGGTTCTATTTCCTCTAAATTATTAATGTGATCTGCATTTACTATTGAACAATTATGTGGGCTATTAGTTACTAATTTAGGAATACATGTATTGTTTGTTATATTGGCTACATTAGATTCTAGACATAATTCAATACCATTTATTTTTTGACAAGGACTTTTAATTCCAAATGTTGCTCTTTCACATTTTACAATTTTCTTATAATCAAGATTTAAAACAGTATTTTGATTTTTTACAGGTCTTATGGTTATGACATTACAAATTTCTTTTACAGTTTTGGGAATGCTTATAATGTAAATTATATTAGTACTATTGTTTACAATTTTTATTCGTGCGAAATTTAAAGCTTGTTTAATGTTTTGAAACGGGATTTCATCTTGATTAAATATTTCTTCTATTTTTCTAATTTCTATTTCCGATAAAATAAATGTGTTTACAATGTTGGATTTTGTTAAATGAATGGCCGAATTAATATTCGTTATTTCCTCCTTTAAAATTTCAACTTTGTACTTTGCCTGCAATATGAGGGTATTACGGAAGTCCTCACTAGTCTTTAAAATTTTTGAAATACTATTTGTCGCATTCGTTATCTCCTGCATTCTTTCTATTAGATCTCTGTTGATTATTAACTGGTTATTGCTGTTGTCTGTTAACTCATTGATTTTGTTTTTCAAAAGCATAAGGTCATCATGGTCTGGACTACCTGCCAGCCATTTCCACGCCGTTCCAATCTCATCAAGAGATCTTTTAGATCTCTCTTCAGGCATTAGCCGATTTATAAGGTGAGATAGGGTAGTGATGTCATTATGTAGGAAGGGGAGTAGTGGGTGGTTGTCTGGAATTCCTTTGGCCAAGTCGTCCTTGATCCTCTCTAGAGTGTCATGATATTCCTTGATGTTAATAACATGCAAAATTTTGAATGTCCCTGTTTGTATTTTTCCTATTCCACTCTCTATAAGAACCACTTCTGATTGAGAGTAGTCCAATATTTCTGTGACCCCTAGGCAACCTGTAATTAAGAACTGGAAACCCGGTAAATAAGTAAGTCAGTTTCTGATATGACTCTTATGGACTATTCTCCCTGATTGAGTCAGGACAGTTGAGTGCCTATTCTCCTTTACAACTTCTTCTTTGAAACGTTTAGATAATTTGGTTCCTAATCTCTTGTTCTGTTTGACAAATATTTTCTGACCTTCTTGATATTCTTTTGGTTCTTCCCTAACACGATTATGATTTGCCAAATCATTTTCCTGTTTCCTCAAGAGTCTTTCGTAGTTGTTAAGGCGAGTCCTTTCGTAGTCCTCTGGTCCAAAGGTCGTCGGTCGTCCAAAAAATAGATCTACGGGTTTCTTTCCAATTGACGAATGTATTGTGTGATTGTACTTGTTAACGCTATCTTGCAATAGCTCCTCAAAAGAGTAATCGGGTCGCTCACACTTACTGCAACGCATAATTTCCGATAAGGTCGAATGGAATCTCTCTATTTGCCCATTAACCTCGCTCTTATAAGGCGGTGCCGTAAAAATTTCCATGCCAAGTTCGTCTTCCAACATAAACCGAATGGTCTGAGAATTGAAAGATCGCTCGTTATCAAATACAATTGACTTCGGGACCCCAAAGTAGAAAATTATTTCTCTCAATGGTTTCCTAATGTCTTCAATGCCTTTGCCATTTATCATTCTGGTTACTGCGAATTTTGTAAATTTGTCTATTGCGGTTAAAACTCGAAACTTGTCTGTAGAGAAGATATCTATGTGGATTGTATGCCCAGGATAAGTTGGCATAGGTGTCTTATTAAGTTTGGGAGCGTTCGGATGTCGCTCATACTTATTTTCTTTACATACTTACAGATATTGATCACATTCTTTATTTTCCTAGTCATGGAAGGGAAGTAATAGCTCTCTAAAATTTGTCTCCTATTCTCGGCATTATTCCTATGTGCTCTGTTGTGAGTCTCAATAATGATTTGTTTTTGTCTCTCCTCATCAGTAACATCTTCAACCATTGTTCGAGCGAATCGTACTTTAATGTTTCTGAAGTGATGAGGGTACAGTGCTTGAATCATAAGCATAACTGGCTCTGAGGTCTTGATGCCGTTGACTACTGTAGGATTTAAGTATCTCTTTAATATGACTTTCAGATCTGATTCCGCTAGACTGGTTTCTTTAATGATATGTCTATGGTAGGAGGGAAATACAATGTTAAATTCATATGAGGAAGCTGATGATTCCTCAATAATGATCTGATTTTTGAAGGTATTTATTGGCACCTCAGCGGAAGGAATTAGGTCTTCCGATGAGTCCTCGGCACTGTGAACCGTGGGCGTTAGGGAGTTAACATCTGTCACCGGTGGTCTCGATAGCGCGTCCGCGACTACATTCGTGCTACCTGGTTTATAAATTAACTCGTAATTATATTCTTCTAACTGTGCCTTCCACTTCTTCATCTTCACATTTGTGTTCTTGTTGCTTAGCGCAAATGTCAAAGGTTGATGGTCGGTAAATATCTTTATGCTTCTTGCTCCATACAAGTAACAATTCAATTCCTTTAAAGCCCAAATTATCGCCAGCATTTCTTTCTCATTTGTCGCATATTCCTCTTCTGCCCTACTGAGAGTTCTAGAAAGGTATGTGATAGGTCTATTGCCTTGAGATAAAACTGCTCCTAAAGCGTATTTCGAGGCGTCAGTAGTGAGTTCAAAGGGCTTATCAAAGTCGGGATAGTTCAAAACGACTTCCTCCGATACCAAACAGTTCTTGAGCTGTTCGAAACTTTCAATCTGTTCGGAATTCAAATTGACACTGATTTTTTTTGACTGGTTTCTCGGGGTTTTCCCTATATCGCCTCTCATCATGGAAGTTAATGGTTTGGCTATTTGAGCATAGCCCCTTATGAATCTCCGATAATGTCCGGTCAAACCCAGGAACGATCGCAAGTCATGAACTGTTCTGGGTTGAGGGAAATTAACTATGGCCTTAAGTCTGTCTGGGTTTGCAGAAAAACCTCCTTCCTTTACATTGAACCCTAAGAAGTCAATTTCTTCCTTTAAGAATTCACTCTTGTCCAAATGAACTTTCAGATTAGAGTCTTCCAAAGTGCGGAATATTATCCTCAAATTTTCAATGTGTTCCTTTTTAGTCCTACCAAATATCAAAATGTCATCAATGTAGACGTAGCACCGTTTCCCTATATGCTCTCTAAGAATATCATCTAGAGCTCTTTGGAATATTGCAGACGCGTTACGTAGTCCAAATGGTAGTCTTGTGAACTCGAACTTTCCATTCTTGACGGAAAAAGCTGTTTTCTCAATATCGGATTCCCTAAGTGGAATCTGATGGAATCCGCTCTTTAAATCTATGGTGGAAAAGTATTTCTGTTCGCCTAAGTTAGCCAAGATTTCTGTAATTTCAGGTATGGGGTATCTGTCAGGTCTAGTTATCTCATTAAGTTTCCTATAGTCAATAACCATGCGGTATTTTTTCACACCTGAAGCATCTGGTTTTTTTGGTACTATCCAAACTGGAGCATTATATGCGGACCTGGAAGGGCGAATTATCCGTCCCTTAATAGTTCTTCTATCTGTTTGTCAATTTCGGATTTCAGTGCCATTGGATACGGATAGGATTTTGAATAAACTGGACTATCACTACTTGTATTAATTTCAGCTTGTACGATTGTTGAATAAGTGAGTTTTTTATTGGGATCTGCAAAAAGGTTTGGATGGTCATCCAAAATATTCCTGACTTCCTTTTCATCTTCGGGATTTAGATGATTTAAACGTAGATTCATGTTATTAATCTCATCAATTTGCAGCTCTTTCAAAGGAAATTTCTTTCCATCCAGAATTGTGAGATAGGATCTCCAAGTGTAAATCACTGCATTCAAAGATTTCAGGGTATCATTCCCTATTATCCCATCAAAGGTCTCTAGACCAGGAAGGATGTAAAATTCTAACTTTCCGATCCCGCAATTAAAAATGTCAATAAAACTATGGGTCTCTATACTAACTATGCCGCCTACGGACTTAACATGAAAAGGTTTCTGGTTCTTTAGAGGGTTTCTAATAAATTTGCCATTAATATAATTTTTGTTCGAACCGGTGTCTATAAGAAATTTAAGTTCGTTGCCATTTTTCATTCTGAAAGGGAGGTATGGCAACGTTGAAGCTAGTCTAAAAAATTAACGTCATCTACAATTGCCAACTGATCGTCTAGATCCTCCTCGTACGCTTCGTCATAGGAAACCTCATATTCCTGTTCATCAGAACCATTCATTTCATCCGGCTCTGCATCCTCACGTATTTGGGCCTCAACATTAAACATTCTCTGCTGCTTTTGCGGCTGATGAATATTTCCTGAATTATTTCTCTTAAAGTTAGGCTGAACATTGTTAAAAGCATTACTCAACTGTGGCCTATTCTGATAGTTTACCTGCCTAGTCTGTATTGATTGATCCACGTCCATTGGTACAGCAGGTTTAGGAGGAAGTGGGGGTCTGTATCCTCCGTATTGGGGGTGTCCAAAATTATTCACTACTGGAGGTCGATTCGAAAAGTTCGCCGGCCCTCCGTATTGTTGTTCTCCACTTCGGAAATTCTGATAACGATATTGAGTAGGGCCTCTGTACCTTTGGTTACCTTGAAAATTCCTATCACCAATCGTCAGCTGTGGGTAAAAATGTCTAGGAGGGTTAGTTTGGGGGATCCTGTTTGGTCTAGATCCTTTCTCGGTAGCGTGTTGAATACGCACACCTAGATTACCTAATTTTAAACAGGCATTTAGAGCCTGAGGCAAACTTGTCGGGTTTGTAACACTCATTAAGCTTGGAAGATTACCATTAAGTCCTCGAATAAAGGTGTCCAAAGCCTTGTCCCTATATGTTTGGGTCAATACATCCAAAGCTTCGTTCCCTATATCCAGACAATCAATCTTGTCCAGAATCAAAGACAAATGGTGGTAAACCTTCTGGTAAAAATCTGTTATGGTTTGCCCACCCTGAGCTAGGACGGTCATTTGATACTCTAAGGTCGAAATATCTCTCTTATCTGAAAAATGAAGCACTAAACACTTTCTTATCGCTTTCCAATTTAATGGGGTCCGATAAGACTCCAAAGCCGTGTCGGCCTCACCAACAATTTTATGCCTAACAGTGTGTAGAATTGTGAAGTATTTGGTTGTTCCCCTTTGTGACTCATAAATGTTCATGATCCTATCAACAGCTTTCCTCCACGAACTAAATTCTCCTGGCTTGCCCGAGAATTCCCTTAACGTCTTCACTATGTCTGGTATTCTCTCTCCTTCTGAGATATCCCCAGATCCTTCTATGTCGACATCTTTAGTGGCGGTAACATCCTCCCCCTGTTTGAGAAGGTTTGCCACCGTCTCACTTATTATTCGTTTCACCTCATTAGTCTGACTTTCCGTAAAGGGATTAAATCTTACGGGAGCTGCCCCAGAAGGCGAAGATGTCTGTCCTGAAACACTCATAGCTTCGACCCTTGTTATTAAGTTGTTTAAATCTTCCGGCATTGGCCGCTCGAAAAAAAGGAGAAAAAGAAACACCAAATCCTAGTTCTCGTCACAAATCTATTATCAAAATTTCTTTAAACTTATTTCAGCACGGATATGACTCTTTAAATTTGGATGCCACACTCTATTTTTTTGTTTAACTTAATCTAACATTTCATATTTCTTACATTTGTTAATTTCGCACAAATATGATTTTTTTTGTAAATTTAGATGTCACACTTTATTTTTTGTTTTACCTTACTCTAACATTTCTTTCTTCTTACTTTGTTATTTTTGTTAAACGTATTCTAGCACAAATATGATTTTTTGTAAATTAGATTTCACACTTTCACTTTCTGTGTTATTCCTTATTTTGTTTAATTTTATTTTAACATTTCTTCTTTTTTACTTTTGTTAAATTTATAATAACTTACTAATAATAATTTGATCATTTTCCTTATATCCCGGTAGTCCGCTAGTTCTTACGTAACATCCTTTTCGTACTCCTACTCAGGAACGGTTCTCGTACCGGCTGTTGGGATGTTTTAATCCTTGTGGTTGTTGGGTTCTAGGATGTGTTGATCCTTGTAGTTGTTGGGCGCCAGTTAATGTTAGAAGTTAAAGTTTATTTCACACTGCTATGGTGTTTCTTTATTCTGTTACTAACATTTATGTTGCGGTGCTATGCACCTCTCTTGTTGGATTTACAATTATGAATGCCTTCAACTTAAAACTAATATTATACTGCAGCCTGGTCGTGCTCGTTATTACGCTGAGTCATCACTTGCGGTGCGCTGGTATTAGTGCGCGTGTTTGTGGCGGATGACTGCCCTGGTGTCATATTCCTGTTGATTTGTCGGACTGCTTGCGCAGCATAATGATGGGAATGTTTACTAGTTGGTTTGCATATTTAGTTTGATGTTTATTAGGGTGAGCCGTTAACTTATATGGGAGCTACATATATCCAAATCTGAACCGATCTCGGTAAAATTTGGCAAAGATATTTATGAGCTGTATTTGATGTATTTCCCTGAATATCGTTGTTACGGAGTGCATATTACGGTTGTGTGTAACAAATATTACAAATCGGATGAACAATATATATGGAAGCAATAGCTATATCTGAACCGATCTTCACCAAACTTGACATACTAGCTTCTAGACTCAATTCGTAAGTACCAAATTCTATCCCATTTAGACAAATATTAGACGTTTGGTGCACAATAAAAGGTAAATCGGGCGAAGTTATATATGAGAGCTATATCCAAATCAGAGCCGATCTCGATAAAATTTGGTAAAGGTATTTCTGAGCTGCATTTGATATATTTGGCCAAATATTGTTGTTGCAGAGTGCATATTACGGCTGCTGAGGACAAAAGTAGCAAATCGGATGAACAATATATATGGGAGTTATAGCTATATCTGAACCGATTTCGAAATATTCGAATTACTAATTTTCAGGCCTATTTGGGTGTATTTGCAAAATTTAATACAATTTCGGCTGATATTACACGTTTGGTGCACAATAAAAGGCAAATCGGACGAAGATATATATGGGAGCTATATCTAAATGTTTACCGATTATCTCCAATCTATAGGGTTCGTCCTTGGGCCAAACAAATGATCTGTGCAAAATTTCATCTGGATCGGGCAATAAATGCGACCTCTACTTTGTTTACAAAAATACATGGACGGACAGACGGACTGACATGCATAAATCAACTCAGAATGTGATTCTATGCAGATCATCAATAAGAACTATGGGTCTATCTCGTTTCCTTTTGCCTGTTACAAACAAATGCACAAAGACATAATATCCTGACCACATTGTGGTGTAGGGTATAAAAACTCGGACATTCATAGGAATATTGTTAGTTACAAGTTTGACCAGAAGGAGTGGAGCGAAATATGAATTAGATCTATGATTAACAGAAATATTAAGATATACCTTTTTTTGGGAATATACTTGGTGGAGTGGGCCGATATTGTTCATTTTCACACCTGATCACGCCTGATATTGAGATTTGCAAAGTTTGCACAAAATCAGGTCATCCTTTTTCTTTAGTCATATAAACAGACGAACGGACGGACACACTTAGATAAACTACAAATATCCTGAAACGGATTTGGGTTGGGGTCTAAAACCGTTATTTTGATGAGACATTTTTGCTCATATTAAATGATATGTACCCTCTGTACCCACATGGCGCTGGGTATAAAAACCTAGCCCGTGGTATAAATATACATAAGGCTATGGTCACGATGTAGGATAGACATCGTTTAACAACTCTTAGGTCAACAACAGGTCAACTTTTTGAATGACATTAGTTTTCTTAAAGTCCGAAGTATTTTTGTCTATATTAGAACATGCGTAAAATTGTATATATTAGAGCTGGAGTGAAAATTGAATGTGTATAAAAATTATACTCGCATAATATGCGAAAATGTTCCCAGGTTTTCTTTAAAATTCTCACATCGTAGTGTAATTTCTATCTTATTGCATTTCTTATGAGTAGACAATATCCTTTATAGCTCTGATATAACCGCACCATATTATATTATGTTGCCATATTTTTATTAAAATACAATCATTACCGAATACAATATAAATTCCACAGAAAATCATAAAAATTTCCTCAAATATGATATCCTCAAGGATTATCATTGACAGGAAACAGTTTTTATTTTGATATACAAAATTGTCTTCTTGGATTGCCACAATTTCCTCTAGCCATAACCTAGTAATGAAAGACGACATAAGCTAACATTTGACGTGATGTGATACCTTAATGGCTTCTAATGTCAAACAATTGCTTTTCATACGGTATAACATATCAGAAAGAAACGACAACCATCCATCCACTTTTATATGTCAGGATAGTGACAATGAAACGATGACATCGAGAACATTTTATTGCTGGCGGCTTAGCGATAAGTTCAACGTGTATCTTGATACATACATAAAACTTAAACCAGGTTAACAACCAATATCTACATCAACATTAGGATTTACCACTCCACGAGGTGGTGTGATTTCAGTAAGTGGTGGTAGGAGAAAATACGTGTAAATGTCAAAAATTGGATATTGATTTGTATTCTTTTAAAAATGGTACTGTGTATCGGCAAGAGAACAGTGGTATGAACAGTAAACTAGTAAACAAGCAGTAAGTTCGGCCGGGCCGAACTTTGAATACCCTCTACCATTTAGAACGAATTTGAAAATTTTCGAAAAAGATAACATTCGCCAAAAATTCTGTTGACATTTTAAAAATACCTAATATAGCCGTTATATTAGGGTCTGTACGACGTGCACCTACATAAGCATTGTTTGTGACAAGCCATTACCAGATTCAAATTCGAAACTTAATATAAACGGTGAATAATGTAGCCAAAAGCCGTTATATAGGAGCTATACGAAGACCTGGACCTGTATAGACAATTTTCGGTCACAGGCTGTAGCTTCCACTACGAACTATAAATACGACATCTCAACCAATTTCGGTGAGTATTAGTATTAGTATACCTAAAATCGTCAAAATACCGAATATAAGGAGGTACTGATATATGGAGCCTACACGAAGACCTGGATTTGCATAGGCAATTTTCTGATACGGACTGTAGTTCCCATTACGAACTCTAAATACGTAATTTGAAACTACTACGGGGAATAATGACGCTAAAATCATCAAAATACCGAATATTGGGAGGTACCGTTATATGGGGGCTATACGAAGACATGGACGAGCATAGACAATTTTCTACCTTAGGCTGTAGTATCCATTTCGAACTTCAAACACCAAATTTGAAAAAATGCCGGTGAATAATGTCGCTAAAATCATCAAAATACCGAATATTGAGAGGTACCATTATATGGGGGCTATACGAAGTCGTGGATCTGCATGGGCAATTTTCTGTCACTGATGGTAGTACTCATCAGGAACTTCAAATTCCAACTTTGAAACAGTTCTGGTGAATAAAGTCGCTAAAATCATCAAAATACCGAATATCGGGAGGTACCGTTATAAGGGGGCTATATGAAAACGTACTAAAACGAACTTAACCTGCCAACTTGCAAAATAGACATGTGTGCAGACGGAGTACCATTATATGGGGGCTATATGAAAACGGGGTCTTCCATTGACAGAAGGCCTTCATTCATTCATCTGCAGATAAAGGAGTTAGACTTGAATAGTTTTTCTATAGTCAGAAAAGTTACTGAAGATTTTTAAATGTATTTGTCATGCCCCTCGCTTTTGATAAAATGTAAAAAAGGTGTTCTGAAAAATCGTCATACATAAAATAATAGGTTTTCCAAAACAGAAACCAGTAAAGAAAGTCTTCAAGGCGGGCGGGGTCGACTTTATGATACCCTACACCACTTTGCTAATTAAGTAGAGCTCCACATAACAATTAAAAGTTTTATGGGAGAATTCAATCATACGCGCTACTATTATAATTATAATTTAAAGTTCAAAGGATCAAATATGCCGAAGCATTTGTATCTTTTAAATTCGGAATTGTATTGCCCATTTGGTGCACAATTAATTTGAAATCGGATAAAGATATATATGGGAGCTATATCCAAATCTGAACCGATCTCGATAAAATTTGGCAAAGATATTTTTGAGCTGTATTTGATGTATTTCCCTGAATATCGTTGTTACGGAGTGCATATTACGTTTGTGGGTAACAAATATAACAATTGGGATGAATAACATATATGGGAGGTATAGCTATATCTGAACCGATCTTTGACATACTAGCTTCTAGACTCAATTCGGTCGTAAGTGCCAAATTCCATCACATTTGGACAAATATTAGACGTTTGGTAGACAATAGAAGTAAATCGGACGAAGTTATATATGGGAGCTATATCCAAATCTGAACCGATGTCGATAAAATTTAGCAAATGTATTTCTGAGCTGTATTTGATATATTTCCCCAAATATTGTTGTTGCATAGTGCATATTACGGCTCCGGAGGACAAAAATAACAAATCGGATGAACAATATATATGGGAGCTATAGCTATATCTGAACCGATTTGGATCAAATTTGGCACACATATTTTCGGGCCTAATTTGGGTGTATATGCAAAATTCCATACAATTCGGACTGATATTACACGTTTGGTGCACAATAAAAGGCAAATCGGACGAATTTTGACCGATTATCTCCAATTTCAATAGGGTTCGTCCTTGGGCCAAACAAAAGACCTTTGTAAAATTTCATCTGGATCGGGTAATAAATGCGACCTGTACTTTGCTTTCAAAAATACATGGACAGACGGACGGACGGACAGACGGACGGACGGACATGCATAAATCGACTCAGAATGTGTTTCTATGCAGATCATCAAAACGAACTATGGGTCTATTTCGTTTCATTTTGCCTGTTACAAACAAATGCACAAAGACATAATACCCTGACCACCTTGTGGTGTAGGGAATAAAAAAGGAAATATATCACGAAATTGACACAAAACGAAAATTAAGAACAAACGAATCTGATATAGCATCCTTCACCGGTAAAAATGATTCGTTCATGACTATGATTCCAACACATTTTCATTTTTAAATCATAAGAATTTTCTCTTAAGCACTCACGTACTGGTGAACATTTTTTTGCACTGAAAACAAACAAAATTTGCATAATATGAAAATAATATTTCTGACATTACAGTCAGATGTTTCGGCTAATGTTTGAATTTGGTGTATGTCGGCGGATGTCATTGGATGTAACGTAAAGTATATGATAATAGCTTATCGATGGGGTAACATATGTTGATAACATTTGTGAAAGTAACGATAAGAGTATATATTTATGTAAAGGTGGCCATGTTGTTAAAAGGTGATTGTAAAATGAGTTTGAGTTTAAAGTTTTGTAAAAAGCTTAGGACTATATATACATACATATATAATATGCGAATACCATTTGTGTATTGCAAAGTGATACAGGTTCGTTCTAAATTTTCTTGGTAAGTACCTAAGTTGCTAAACGTATAACTCATGGCATAGCATTATTAAGCCATATTTTAAGAAAAGGGGGTTTGTTCAACTTTGAAGGAAAACGGAAATATTTTTTGTGACTACCACAGTTATATTGATTGTTTTTCATATTTCACTATTCGCGCAAAGTAGGAGTTTAACGGAGCGCCCATCAAGACTATTATGCATGACTGTGGAGAGCTTCCGGTATAAATTTGTAAATGTAAAAATACCTGCATTACCTATTATTTAACAAAGGCTTTAATTTCCCCATTACTGACAAAATAATCAACAATTAAAAAAAAAAAAACGTTTTAAGTTAAACGGTTTTATGTTAAACATACATTGCGGTGTTTATGATAATAATAAAGATACAAAAAATAATAAAATAGATACAGTCGTGGAATTATAAACATATGCATAGACTAGAGATCTTCACGAAATTTAAGGCCAGAATAGAACCCTATTGCTTTTGGAGATGGACCAAAAACTGAAAAAAAAATCCTGATTTTGCAGTTGCTCCACAGGTCGCAATTTAGCATGTTGCTAGAGCTTAGGACTGGGCAGAAGCCTTCAATTTTGGTGGTCATCGGGTAATATTTAATGGGTGAAATAGACCATAAAATTTGTGTTAAATAAAAGTCAAATTTTCCATTAAACCGCGAATATTTTTAATTCCGGCGAAATTACAAATAGACGAACAGGTCAATTCTGACCGTTATGTAGATGCCGATATAAAATATATCGGTTATATATAGCGAAGTATATACAATGTGTATATACAAAGGAAGGGGGGTGTAAGCTAGAATACTTATATCTCAAGAATGGCTGGACCGATTTTGACAAATTTTGTCAATTCAGAATGCCCTCTTGGCATAAAAAAATAAAAAAACTCGCACAAAAAGATGCCAGTTATGATGTTAATATTGATTTTGTTGCATTTTGTGACATTTTTTTATTTTTTCATATATTTTATTGCATGGTTTTATTGCGATTTTTCCAATTTGACTCATAATATTGAAGTGTTTGTTTTGTAATATTTTTTCACCTTACAACACAGGTTGGGGATATTATATACAGATTGCAATTATCGTCCGATCCTCACGAAAATTTTCACAAGAGTTAGGCTCAGAAAAAAGACCAAAAACAGAAAAAAAAATCCTGATCACACAATTGTAGCTTTATTACACTATCCAGAATATTTTCGCGATACTATCCGCATTTATTCTGATGCTACGGTCGATTAATACGAGCGGAGAGCGACCATGGGCTGTTATGGCGGTCCACACCATCACCAAGACAGGTGCCTGAGTTCTGGAGGCCAACCGAAGGTGCACATTTTCAGTTGACCTCTTTGGCAAGTAAACACGATCATTTTGTTTGTTTACAAACTGCTGGACAACGAAAATTTTCTCATCGGAAAAACCCAAATTCGACAGTTCAGCATTTTCAGGCCAAGCGAAGCAACTCTTTAGCTCTTTTGGGTCTATTTTCTTTCTGTTGCGATGTAAGTTCTTGCACTTTCTGCAATTTCAATGGCTTTACCCCGAGCTCATTTTTCAATATTTGCAGAATGGAATATTGCGTTATGTTCAGCTTACGACCCACTTCTCGGCAACTGCGACGCGGGTTTAGATCAAGTCGCTTCTTTACTTTTCGAACCATTTCTGCTGATGTTGCTGTTTGTTCACGTTTAAAGGCTGGAGTGCTCTATCGATAGCCCCTTGTGGCTTTCCAGCCAAATATAATACCATCGCGCTCGAATTCCATCACGAATAACTTTTTTTCTGGAAAATTCTTACCAAAATTTTTTCCTTACTCTTCCACTGTTTCTTTTTTTTTTGAACTTTTGTGAGGAAGGTGCCAGGTAGAGTGGACCGACTTTCCCATATTTACATTCGATCTATGCTGCATAGAAATTTTGAAATTACTGAAGTTATAAGTAAATTTATGATTTTCTCATTCTGAGATTATAATTATTTGAAATTTTGACCACTAGATGGGGAGGTACCAAAAGGATTGGACTAGTTAATTCCATACAAATATAGAAACTTGTGTTGGTAGAAATATTGGAATGTGCCAAGGTTAAAAAAAGATTCTGAATTTTGGCAATTTGTGGAGGAGGTACCTTCTGGTTCCGTTCTATCCTATCTTCATATCAAAATATATATAGATATATGCAAATTTGAAGATTATCGGACACTTCTTTCACATTTTATAAGCATTGTGAATATTCTAAAATGTTGAACCTATGTGGGGGAGATTCTATAATGAGTAGGCCAATATTGTCTATTTTCGCATATGGTATAATCAATCGAATTGGACGACACGTTCTCTTTCTATGTTGTAAATTTCCTTTTTTGAACATTTTAACCGATAATCCACCTCTGAACTCAATCCAAGATCGATAATAATATTATGATGCACCAAATTTGGACGAGATCGGGTTCTCCGTTCGAGAGTACCAACCAACTGAAGAGTCATAGAGACAGACAGGCGGACATCCCTAGATCGATTCCAAATGTTGTGAAATGGATTTCGTCCAAAGAGAACTGGGGTCTACAACCGTTATATTTAGTAGGCACATTTTGGTTGTATCAAATGATATTTACCCTATGTATCCCCATGGCAGAGGATATAATTATGTAAAGTAAACTTCGTGCAGTTATAAGTTTGATTTTTTTTTTTAATTCCATTGATAAAATAACAATATTTGAGGCTGTATGATTATATATGCTGGTATGTGCTGTTCTGCATGAAACTTGAATACAGATTTGGGATTTGTTTGCGTGTGCGTGAATAAAGGTGCATGATAAATTAATATTTAACGAAATAATTATTTTATGCCAATGATAATGTTAATACACTTGGTAGGATACTCAAGTGAACATAATTCCGGTATTAAAGCTTTCCATTTTTGTTGTAAATGCTCATCAATATATTTAAAGAGAATGGAATAATTTGTAGGTCATTTCATGATTGTATATAATGAAGTATTTCTATCACTTAACTCTTGCATGAATATTGAATATTTTGGATGGGCTCTAATATTAGAATTTTTACCTTCAAATAGCAAATATTCTTCAAAATAAAGGACCTTTTTGTCCCCAACAAAAACTAGGAATAACTTTCAAAGTTACTTAAAAAACATATTTTTCTTAAGATTTTGTACAGCTATTATTGTGTGGTTAAATCATCTACCACACACGTCTTCCCACTCTTCGGAACCACTTGCTTTGTTGTGAACATAAAGAAAAATGTGTTTTTCATGCTAATCGTTGGCAGCCATAGAAGTGGCAAACCGAAATATAAGGGATTTTCAATGGCGCAACAAGAAAATGGGCAAATTTCTTTTCGGAAATCCATAGACAATGTGAGAACTTAGGAAAAAGTTTGTGGAAAAGTTGAGGGCGTATGTTTTTTTATCCTGTTTGGAAGACGAATGGCGACCCTTGGAAATCTTAGTGCAAAGGAATGTAATTTGTTGGAAAAGAAAACAACCAACAGTTTTTTCACACAGGTAGCTCGAGCATTCATACCTAAATGTCGACGTCTAAATTAACATTTTTCTCCGTGATTCTATTATTTTTCTTATCTTCTGGTATCGGTTTTAGTTTAACAATGAAAAACGTTAGAAATGCTCTCTAAAGAAGTCGAAAGTTAAATTTATTTCCACTGCAATAATCTAAATCTAAAGGGAAAAATCTGAAACACGTTGGGAAACACCTTGGGCTTTTCTTTTATAAAGGTTATCGATCAATTTTAATGTATTTTCCTTATTTTAAGGTAGCTAATAACACCAAACTTTTTTGAAACTCCAAACTCACCCTCAATATATATTCAGTGTGTCAATATTGAAATCAATTTAAATTCTCTAATGGACCTCTCTACCATTTTTCGAGAGTTTGTAATCAACACAAAAAAAAAACAAGTTAAAAAGCAGTAAGGAAGTAAGGCCGGGCCGAACTTTGAATACCCTCCACCATTTGGAACGAATTTGGAAATTTTAAAAAAATATAATCCTTAAAAAATTCTGTTAAATTTTAAA
This sequence comes from Musca domestica, assembly GCF_030504385.1. Lineage (NCBI taxonomy): Eukaryota > Metazoa > Arthropoda > Insecta > Diptera > Muscidae > Musca > Musca domestica. The sequence goes on from NW_026712279.1 coordinate 634,611, forward strand.
ACCAGTAAGGAAAGCTCAAAAGTCGGGCGGGGCCGACTATATGATACCCTACACCACTATGCATATTAAGTAGAGCTCTCGTAAAAAGGTTTATACAGGGCATTTCAGAGCTCTATGAGATATTTGGTACAAAATCAAAATCTATCGTGCATTTTACGAACTATAGCTATCTTTGAACCGGGTTTCTCCAAATTTGACGTATTAGCTTCTAGACTGAATTCGGTCTTATGTACGAAAATTCAGGTGATTTGGGCTGATATTGGCCATTTGTTGCACAATTAACACGAAATCGGATGAAGATACATATGGGTGCTATATCCAAATCTGAACAGATTTTGATAAAATTAAAATCGACTATTTTTGGGCTTTATCTGATATCTGGTACCAAATATCATTCCTGTGGAGTGCATATTACGAATGTGAGGGACTTAAAGACCAAATCGGATGAAAGATATATATGGGAGCTATAGCTATATCTGAACCGATTTTTACTAAAATTGGTGTACTTGCTTAGCTGGTTTCGGTCGGATTTGCCAAAATTGATGCTATTACGGCCATTTGGTGGTCAATCACCCGAAATCGGATGAAGATATATATGGGAGCTATATCCAAATCTGAACCGATTTCGATAAAATATAAAACAACTATTCCTGTGCTCCATCTAATACTTGGTACCAAATATCACGGTTGTGGAGTGAATATTACGAATGTAAGGGACTAAAACACTAAATCGGATGAAACATATATATGGTTGCTATATCTATATCTGAACCGATTTTCACTAAATTTGATATACTTGCTTCTAGGCTGAATTTGGTCCGATGTACTAAAATTCAGTCCATTTGGACTTATATCAGCCATTTGGTTCACAATTAACCCGAAATCGGATGAAGATATATATGGGAGCTATATCCAAATCTGAACCGATTTCGATAAAATTACAAACAGCTATTTCTGGGCTGTATCTTATATCTGGTACCAAATATCATTCTTGTGGAGTGCATATTACGAATGTGAGAGGCTTAAAGATCAAATCGGATGAAAGATATATATGGGAGCTATAGCTATATCTGAACCGATTTTCTCCAAATTTGATATACTTGCTTCTAGGCCGAACCCGGTTGGGTGTGCCAAAATTCAGGTAATTTGGACTGATAGTGGACATTTGGTGCACATTTAACCCGAAATCGGATGAAGATATATATGGGAGCTATATCCAAATCTGAACCGATTTCGATAAAATTTAAAACAGCTATTTCTGTGCTCCATCTAATACCTGGTACCAAATATCACGGTTGTGGAGTGAATATTACGAATGTAAGGGACTAAAACACTAAATCGGATGAAAGATATATATGGGAGCTATAGCTATATCTGAACCGATTTTCTCCAAATTTGATATACTTGCTTCTAGGCCGAACTCGGTTGGGTGTGCCAAAATTCAGGTAATTTGGACTGATAGTGGACATTTGGTGCACATTTAACACGAAATCGGATGAAGATATATATGGGAGCTATATCTAAATTTGATCCGATTCTTACCAATTTCAATAGGGTTCGTCCTTGGGCCAAAAAAATATTGTTTGGAAAATTTCATCTCAATCGGATAATAAATGCGACCTGCATTTTGTTCACAAGAATACATGGACAGACGGACGGACGGACGGACGGACGGACGGACAGACGGACTGACATGCATAAATCGACTCAGAAAGTGATTCTATGAAGGTTCTCAAAAGTAACTATGGGTCTATCTCGTTTCCTTCTTCATGTTACAAACAAATGCACAAAGACATAATACCCTTACCACTATGTGGTGTAGGGTATAAAAACGAAATCTTCCAAAATGGATTTGGGCGAAAAGAGCATATTGTTGTGTTGTAGGGTATCACATGGTCGGCCCTGCGCTTCTATAGCCTTTGATTACTTGTTTATTTATTTTTTATACCCTACACCACATAGTGGTAAGGGTATTATGTCTTTGAGCATTTGTTTGTAACATGAAGAAGGAAACGAGATAGACCCATAGTTACTTTTGAGAACCTTCATAGAATCACTTTCTGAGTCGATTTATGCATGTCAGTCCGTCTGTCCGTCCGTCCTTCTCTCAATGTATTCTTGTGAACAAAATGCAGGTCGCATTTATTATCCGATTGAGATGAAATTTTCCAAACAATATGTTTTTGGCCAAAGGACGAACCCTATTGAAATTGGTGAGAATCGGATCAAATTTAGATATAGCTCCCATATATATCTTCATCCGATTTCGGGTTAAATGTGCACCAAATGTCCACTATCAGTCCAAATTACCTGAATTTTGGCACACCCAACCGAGATCGGTCTAGAAGCAAGTATATCAAATTTGGAGAAAATCGGTTCAGATATAGCTATAGCTCCCATATATATCTTTCATCCGATTTGATCTTTAAGTCCCTCACATTCCTACTATGCACTCCACAACCGTGATATTTGGTACCAGGTATCAGATGGAGCACAGAAACAGCTGTTTTAAATTTTATCGAAATCGGTTCAGATTTGGATATAGCTCCCATATATATCTTCATCCGATTTCGGGTTAATTGACCACCAAATGGCCAATACCAGCCCAAATGGCCCGATGGCCAATACCAGCCCAAATGTGACCGAGATTAGCCTTATAGGAAATACAACAAATTTGGAGAAAATCGGTTCAGAAACAGCTATAGCTCCCATATATATGTTTCATCCGATTTGGTGTTTAAGCCTCTCACATTCGTAATATGCACTCTACAAGAATGATATTTGGTACCAGATATAAGATATAGCCCAGAAATAGCTGTTTGTAATTTTATCGAAATCGGTTCAGATTTGGATATAGCTCCCATATATATCTTCATCCGATTTCGGGTTAATTGTGCACCAAATGGCCGATATAAGTCCAAATGGACTGAATTTTAGTACATCGGACCAAATTCAGCCTAGATGCAAGTATGTCAAATTTAGTGAAAATCGGTTCAGATATAGATATAGCAACCATATATATGTTTCATCCGATTCAGTGTTTTAGCCCTTACATTCGTAATATTCACTCCACAACCGTGATATTTGGTACCAGGTGTTAGATGGAGCACAGGAATAGCTGTTTTAAATTTTATCGAAATCGGTTCAGATTTGGATATAGCTCCCATATATATATCTTCATCCGATTTCGGGTGATTGACCACCAAATGGCCGTAATAGCATCAATTTTGGCAAATCCGACCGAAACCAGCTTAGGAGCAAGTACACCAATTTTAGTAAAAATCGGTTCAGATATAGCTATAGCTCCCATATATATCTTTCATCCGATTTGGTCTTTAAGTCCCTCACATTCGTAATATGCACTCCACAGGAATGATATTTGGTACCAGATATCAGATAAAGCCCAAAAATAGTTGATTTTAATTTTATTAAAATCTGTTCCGATTTGGATATGCCTCCCATATATATCTTCATCCGATTTCGTGTTAATTGTGCATCAAATGGCCAATATCAGCCCAAATGGCATGAATTTTCGTACATAAGACCGAATTCAGTCTAGAAGCTAATACGTCAAATTTGGAGAAACCCGGTTTAGAGATAGCTACAGTTCGTGAAATGCACGATAGAATTAGATAGATTTTGATTTTGTACCAAATATCTCATAGAGCTCTGAAATGCCCTATATAAACCTTTTTACGAGAGCTCTACTAAATATACATAGTGGTGTAGGGTATCATATAGTCGGCCACGCCAGACTTTAGAGCTTTCCTTACTGGTTTTTTTTTGCAATAATACCAACTACGATAGTTCTTGTTCGCGGTTTGCTGAAGATATATTTTAAAAGACTTCCACTACATGTGACGGAGCTATTTCATCTCAATTGGACAAGAAAGGCGACCTTTACCTCGCTTACAAGTATATCCTGACATGTTCACTCCCTCTCTTAAACTTTGTGACATTTCGAACGTTTGCAGAAACGATTTAAGGCATTAATTTTTAACAAATCTATAAGCCCCTAAATTCACAATTTCAATAGTATATTATTTTTGTTCCACTGAAATCGCTCTTGAATTCCTTTGTAAACGTATTTTTAAATAGTTGAATATTAGTTTAATAACATAAACATAAAATCTGTGTCCAAAAAGTTGAAAGGGTAATGCAGAACTGTTTATTTTACTTTCCAAAAAAAGTTTGAGTAGTAATTTCTTTCTGATTGCTATTTTCTCTTCGATTTCTCTCAGACAACAAACATTAAAGTTCATATCTCCGTATATTCTCCTTCTTGTCTCCCATTAAAGTTATTTGAAGCAGAAATTCTTCCTCTCTGCTACATTTACAGTCGCTCAATGCTCATTATTGTCAGTTGTATGTCTGCACAAGAATGTTGTTTGTCTGGACAAGTGGCTAGCTATTCTTGTGAATTGTTCGACAATTATGGTATATATTTGGTGTAGTCTTTATTATTTTTAGAAAAAATATTTATTTTCCACTTCGTACAACTATTGGATGCGTTAAGTTTCGGCAATTTGTTATATTTGATAGGAATACAGGTAATCTTTGCCCTCTAATAGTCCAGGAAGGTAGGACCTAGAGTTGTAGATAAAATTAATTTTTTAGATTTTCTAAAAACTACAAATAAAAATGAAAATCGATCTAGGTGACCATTCCACGCAGAATCCATGATATTGAATGTATAAATCACTTCTAGTTGTCCTTAATATGCCATTTAAAGATAATACTACATTCAATAATATCTCATTGTATTTGTAAATTTATACCCTACAACACTATGTGTTGGGGGTATTATAAGTTTGATTGGGCCAGAATTTATGTAACACCTCGAAATATTGGTTTCCCATATAGGAAAGTATATATGGATCTTCCTAGCTCGCCGAGCTGAGTCGATCTAGCTATGTATGTCCGTCCGACCGTCTGTCCGTCTGTCCATGTTAATTTGTAATCACTCTACAGGTCGCAATTATGGCCCGATCCTTACGAAATTTTGCACGAAGGTGGGGTTTGAGTCAGAATAGAAGCCTATTTCTTTTGGAGATGATCGCCAAATGTTTAGGGGTTGAAATGGACCAAATACTGAAAAAATGTCGGATTTTGCAATGGTCGCAATGGACTTTGCAAGGTCGCAATTATAGACCAATCGACGCGGAATTTTGCATGTAGCTAGAGTTTAGGGCGGGGAAGAAGCTTACCAATTTGGGTGGTCATCGGATAATATTTAGCGGGTAAAATAGACCATATCTTTTGTGTTGAAAAATTCAAATTTTTTCATTAAACCGCGAATATTTCAAATCCTGGCGAAATCACAAAGCCATGACAGAGTTACTTCTGATCTTTACATTGATGTTAACATCCAACAAATCGGATATATAGCAAAATATGTGCGATATATATGTCTATCAAAGAAAATATGCTTGAAAGATCTCTTATATGTCGAGAACGGCTAAACTGATTTCGACAGTTCTCATTAATTCAGAATGGCCTCTTGGCAGGAAAGAAAAAACGTTTAAAAAAATCACATAAAAATGTCTCACTAAAGAGAAAATATTGATTTTGTAACATTTTCTCATATTTTTTAAATTTTGTCATATTTTTGGCATATTTTCATTTTGAATTAAACATTTGGTAATATTTCTACAGCTAACAAAACTAAGTAGTTAGGACATCAGGATATCGTCTGTAGCCTTTGCTTACTTGTTCAATTTGACTTATAATATTAAAGTGTGTATTTTGTAATTTTTTTCACCTTACAACACAGGTTGGGGATATTGTATATATATATATATATATATATATATATATATATATATATATATATATATATATATATTGCAATTATAGTCAGATCCTCACGAAAAGGGTAGGGTTAGGCTCAGAATGGCTAGGCCTATCGTTTTCAAAGTTGTCCGCAGAATATTTAGGGGTTGAAATTGACCAACAAAACATGTTCCTGATTTTGCAGGATAATACAAATAGAAACCAAACGATGCAAAATCTCGCATGAAGTTAGAGTTAAGGACTCTGGGTAGAATGGACCAGTACTTTTTGTAAATAATACCAGCATTACTTACAGGCGATATCTGACGATAGCCAAATATCGTAGACAAGAAAATCATATAGATGAGTCTAAATTTGGAGTTTCAAAGGGGCCTCTTGCTTTTGGAGATGGTTCAAATGGCCCAAAAACAGAAAAAAAATCCTGATATACAATTGAAGCCACTTGACATGCCTGGGAAGAGCGATAAGGACAGGGAAGAATTCTAGCATTTTTGCACAACAACTAACAGCACGACATAGTTCGTAAATATTGGGCAAATGTCCCTGTTCAAAACGCTAAGGGTAATATCTGCGTGATATAGTTTCAAAAGCGAAATCTTCGAAAATGGATTAGGACATAAGAGGGCTTCTAACATGTTGGAGTGTTGTAGGGTATCACATGGTCGGCCCCGAACGACTATAGCCTTTGCTTACTTGTTTTTTTTTAATCTTTTATTTCTAGGAAGAATATTTCGGAAAACAGTAAGTTTTGTTTGTATCTAATCCATAGATAACAATTTGATTTATATGACAAAGGACTAAGCAATTCCCTACCACAGACTTCATTAATGGAATGGAAATGCTGATTTCATCGTTCTTGCCTTAGACCTATACGCTATATGTAATACACAATGTTTCTTGAATTAACTAAATACCATAACAGATATACAAAGAATACCCTTGCAAAAATGAACACAATACCTTCGAGATTTACTATGGACAACTTGTTTTCACAGTTTCGCTTCTGCGTCATCTTTTATGCTGATGTCCATCGTTCATCATTTTTTTTTTTTGCATTGTTTGAAAGTTTTTACCCTTTCCATAAAAATACGAACTTTTGATGTTTCATTACCATCCTAACCCTTAAAGCGGTGAATGGGAAAAACGGCATTGTAACGTGTCTAATGTCGTTTAACAAATTATTGCTAATTTGATTGAAAGTTTTCGAAATTTTAACTTGTGGCAAAACTTGGTGAACAATTGCTGTACTGTGTCAGGTCAGGTGTGGATAAAATTGGAATCTTTCTTATTTGATTACACATAATAGAGAACGGATGATAATAATTTGTAACTTCAATAACAGTAGATTTCCCATTAGGTATGCTGCTTTAAATTGACGATAACAGCGTTTGAAGTAAGAAAGTAAATATGCCCTGTAATTGAGAATTAAATTAAAAATTATAAATAATTTCCGGTTCTCATTTTCATAGTTTCTGCAAGGTGAAGAATGTCAAACTACTATCTGATTTAATAAAGTGGATCAGCCATTCAAAATATCGGTGTCTTTATTTATAATGGCGATACAGGAAAATTTAAATTTATTAGACTATTTCAACTAGCGTGACTGTGATATATAACGTTTGTACCAAAAAATAATATTAATATCGTAATTTTCTTTCCTCAGACAAAAAATAAAAATTTATTCGTATAAAGATTATCATAACTACTCTACACAAATCCTTAATTCCCACACTTAGCATTGATCTCAAAAGCTGCTGTTGAATAGATTTTTAAATTAAAACCAGTAAAGAAAGTCCTAAAGTCGGGCGGGCCCGATACACCACTTTGCTAATTTAGTTGAGCTCCACATAACAATTTTAAGTTTTTATACCCTACACCACATAGTGGTAAGGGTATTATGTCTTTGTGCATTTGTTTGTAACATGGAGAAGGAAACGAGATAGACCCATAGTTACTTTTGAGAACCTTCATAGAATCACTTTCTGAGTCGATTTATGCATGTCAGTCCGTCTGTCCGTCCGTCCGTCCGTCTGTCCATGTATTCTTGTGAACAAAATGCAGGTCGCATTTATTATCCGATTGAGATGAAATTTTCCAACAATATTTTTTTGGCCTAAGGACGAACCCTATTGAAATTGGTGAGAATCGGATCAAATTTAGATATAGCTCCCATATATATCTTCATCCGATTTCGGGTTAAATGTGCACCAAATATCCACTATCAGTCCAAATTACTTGAATTTTGGCACACCCAACCGAGTTCGGTCTAGAAGCAAGTATATCAAATTTGGAGAAAATCGGTTCAGATATAGCTATAGCTCCCATATATATCTTTCATCCGATTTGATCTTTAAGTCCCTCATTCCTACTATGCACTCCACAACCGTGATATTTGGTACCAGGTATTAGATGGAGCACAGAAATAGCTGTTTTAAATTTTATCGAAATCGGTTCAGATTTGGATATAGCTCCCATATATATCTTCATCCGATTTCGGGTTAATTGACCACCAAATTGGCCAATATCAGCCCAAATGGCCCGAATTTTGGCACATGTGACCGAGATTAGCCTTAAAGCAAATACAACAAATTTGGAAACAGCTATAGCTCCCATATATATCTTCATCCGATTTCGGGTTAAATATGCACCAAATGTCCACTATCAGTCCAAATTACCTGAATTTTGGCACACCCAACCGAGTTCGGCCTAGAAGCAAGTATATCAAATTTGGAGAAAATCGATTCAGATATAGCTATAGCTCCCATATATATCTTTCATCCGATTTGGTGTTTAAGCCTCTCACATTCGTAATATGCACTCCACAAAAATGATATTTGGTACCAGATATAAGATACAGCCCAGAAATAGCTGTTTGTAATTTTATCGAAATCGGTTCAGATTTGGATATAGCTCCCATATATATCTTCATCCGATTTCGGGTTAATTGTGCACCAAATGGCCGATATAAGTCCAAATGGACTGAATTTTAGTAAATCGGACCAAATGCAGCCTAGAAGCAAGTATATCAAATTTGGTGAAAATCGGTTCAGATATAGCTATAGCTCCCATATATATCTTTCATCCGATTTGGTGTTTAAGCCTCTCACATTCGTAATATGTACTCCACAAGAATGATATTTGGTACCAGATATAAGATACAGCCCAGAAATAGCTGTTTGTAATTTTATCGAAATCGGTTCAGATTTGGATATAGCTCCCATATATATCTTCATCCGATTTCGGGTTAATTGTGCACCAAATGGCCGATATAAGTCCAAATGGACTGAATTTTAGTACATCGGATCAAATGCAGCCTAGAAGCAAGTATATCAAATTTGGTGAAAATCGGTTCAGATATAGATATAGCAACCATATATATGTTTCATCCGATTTAGAGTTTTAGTCCCATACATTCGTAATATTCACTCCACAACCGTGATATTTGGTACCAGGTATTAGATGGAGCACAGGAATAGCTGTTTTAAATTTTATCGAAATCGGTTCAGATTTGGATATAGCTCTCATATATATCTTCATCCGATTTCGGGTTAAATGTGCACTAAATGGTCAATATCAGCCCAAATCACCAGTCTAGAAGCTAATACGTAAAATTTGGAGAAACCCGGTTCAGAGATAGCTATAGTTCGTAAAATGCACGATAGAATTAGATAGATTTTGATTTTGTACCAAATATCTCATAGAGCTCTGAAATGCCCTGTATAAACCTTTTTACGAGAGCTCTACTAAATATGCATAGTGGTGTAGGGTATCATATAGTCGGCCCCGCCCGACTTTTGAGCTTTCCTTACTGGTTATAAGAGAATTCAATCATACGCCCTATGATTATAATTATAATTTAAAATTCAAAGGACTAAATATGCCGAAGCATTTGTATCTTTTAAATTCGGACTTGTATTGCCATTTGGTGCAAAATTAATTTGGAATCAGATAAAGATATATATGGGAGCTATATCCAAATCTGAATTGATCTCGATAAAATTTGGCAAAGATATTTCTGAGCTGTATTTGATATATTTCCCTGAATATCGTTGTTACAGAGTGCATATTATGGCTGAGGAGGACAAAAATAACAAATCGGATGAACAATATATATGGGAGCTATAGATATATCTGAACTTATTTCGATCAAATTTCGCATACTTATTTCCAGGCCTAATTTGGTTGTATGTGCAAAATTCCATACTATTCAGGCTGATATTACACGTTTGGTGGATAATATAATGCAAATCGGACGAGATTATCTCCAATTTAATAGGGTTTGTCCTTTGGCCAAACAAATGTTGTTTGGAAAATTTCATGTCAATCGGATAATAAATGCCACCTGCATTTTGTTCATTAGAATACATGGACAGACGGACTGACATGCATAAATCAACTCAGAAAGTGATTCTATGTAGATCATCAAAAGGAACTATGGGTCTATCTCGTTTCCTTTTGCCTGTTACAAACAAATGCAATAATACATAATACCCTGACCACCTTGTGGTGTAGGATTATACCCTACACCAAACGGTTAAAAATCCCAACTAATATTTTGGCCCAACATAATTTTTACATAATTTGTTTGGTTATCCGATATGAATCTTAAGTGAAAACCTTGACTCATGTTAGAAATTTTTGGTGGATTTCTTCAAAAATACTATAAATAAAGATGTTCTATAATTGAATTTAACGCCCAATATATGCAATTGATAACAATTACATTTATTCAATATATTTAGCACCAGTTTTTCAATACGCTGAGTGGGTAACAGCAGCAGTAAACTATTTTGAAAGTTTTATTTAAGAATAAAGTGAGTACTAAATATCCCACCATATGTATGTCTCAGTTAGTGCTTGTTCGATTGAGCTGGCATTCGAATAAGAAATGATATACCACCTAGTCACATGAAATATACATATATTTTATGGGTTTGTGTATTTTAAAATGCTCAAAACTCCTTAAATAATAACCTTTCGGGGTTTTTAGTATAATTTTGATCGCAGTTATTGAAAGAGGAAAAAAAGCTTTTTATAACCAACAACCCTATGTGTTGGGGATATTTTAAGTTTGTTTAGCCCAAACATTATGTAACACCTCGAAATATTGGTTTCCCACATAGGAAAGTATATATGGATCTTCCTATCCTACCGAACTGAGTCGATCTAGCTATGTATGTCCGACCGTCCGTCCGCCTGTCCATGTTAATTTGTAAACACTCTACAGGTCGCAATTATTGCCCGATCTTCACGAAATTTTGAATGGAAGTGAGGCTAGGGCCAGAATAGAAGCCGACCAATTGGAGACGATGGCACAATATTTAGGAGTTGAAATGGACCAAAACTGAAAAATTTCCTGATTTTGCAGTATATTATAATAGCTTATCGATGGAGTAACATATGTTGATAACATTTGTGAAAATAACGATAAGAGTATAGATGTATGTAAAGGTGATTATGTTGTTAAAAGGTAAGTATAAAAGGAATTTTGGTTTTAAAGTTTTGTAAAAAGCTTAGGACTATTATATATGAAAAGATGATGGCATGTACGTGAAATTTCTTCTCAGTCACAACCATTTCTACGGTTTCCCCCACACCCCTTTCCAAAAATATGGCTCAATAATGCCATATTTTTGGAAAGGGGTGTGGGGGAAACGGAAGAAATGGTTGTGACTGGTACAATTCTATCGATTGTTTTTCACATTCGAATGTATACGAAAAGTTGGGATTTAATGGTGCGTCCATGAAGACTGTTATTGAGGTGTGTGGAGAGCTTGCGGCATAAATTTGTAAATTTAATAACTATACTAAGTTAACAAATTCATCATATTCCCCATTACCTAGTAACCAATAACGGCTTCAGGGAGGGCGCATATCTTACTACAGAATCTAATTCTGAATTTCTAAATCAAAAAGTAATCCACTTGATCAAGGTATCACTAAAACTAAAAAAATGAGAAAAATTATACAACATCCTGAAAGAGCACATCGGAATACATTAGAAATAATATAGATATGTAAGGAAAGGTCTTAGATCGGCAGTGCCAACGTATGATAATCCACACCACTATTTAGAAGACCTAATGGAAAAATAAGACTTTATTTGGGAATTTATGTGCAATTATACCAACTACGATCATTCTTTTACGCGGTTTGTGGAAGATATATTTTAAAAGATTTCCACTGCATTTGACAGAGCTATTTCATCTCAATTGGACAAGAAATGCGACCTGTACCTCGCTTTCAAGTATACCCTGACATGTTCACTACCTCTCTTAAACTTTGTCGCATTTGGAACGTTTTCAGAAACGATTAATTAACTTTTACAAAATCTATAAGCCCCTAAATACACAATTTCAATAGTATATTATTTTTATACCCTCCGCCGTGGAAAGGAGGGTATATTATCTTTGCCATTCCGTTTGTAACATCCTTAAATATTCGTCGTAGACCCCTTAAAGTATTTATATGCGTAATCAGCATAAGATTCTAAGTCGATTTAACGATGTCCGTCTGTCTGTCTGTCCGTCTGTACATCTGTCCGGCTGTCTGTCCGTCTGTCTGTTGAAATCACGATACAGCCCACATTAGTTGACGTAGAGCGTCAAAATTTAGCAGAGCAATTTTGTATTGTGTCTAGGATGGTTGAAATGAAAATGAATGATGTATTGAAAATGAGATATATCGGTCGTCATTTTGGTATAGGCCCCATATAACGGTACCTCCCGATATTCGGTATTTTGATAGTTTTTGACACATTTTTTCAGGAATTTCTCTGAAAATTGGTAGTTGTAGGTCATAAGGGGTCCCAGTTCTTGTGGCGAATCATTATAATTATAGGTCCACGTTTTGGTATAGCCCCATATAACGGTACCTCCCGATATTCGGTATTTTGATGACTTTTGCCACGTTTTTTCACGGATTTGTCTGAAAATTGGTATTTGTAGTTCATAATGGGTTCTAGCTCCTTTGGCGAAACATTGCATGTATAGGTTCACGATTTTGTACAGTCCCATATAGCCGTATTTCCCGATATTCGGTATTTTGATGATTTTTGACACATTTTTTCCCATGAATATGTCAAAAAAATTGGTATATGTGGGTCATAATGGGTTCTAATGTTTCCTTTACCCTAAGGTGGAGGGTATTAAAAGTTTGGCCCGGCCGAACTTAATGTTTTTTTACTTGTTTTTCTTTTAAAATTGCTCTTGAAGTCCTTTATATAATAATAAAAGTAAAAACTCTTTTTGACGCAGACGTTTGAAGGGTAATTGACAACTGTTTACTTTACTTTTCAAAAAAGTTGGTAAATACATAAAGTTTGGATAGTAATTTTTTTCTGATTGCCATTTTCTCTTCGATTTCGCTCAGACAACAAATATTAGAGTTCTTATCCCTGTCTGTTGTCCTGTCTCCCATTAATGTTATTTGAAGCAGAAAGTATTCTTGTCTGATAATTTAACAGTCGTCCAATGGTCATTATTGTCAGTTGTGTGGTCACAGCCAAAGAATGTTTTATTTGTCTGTTGTGGACGAGTGTTAGTATGTATGTGTGGCTATTCTTGTGACTTGTTCAACAATTTTCTTTTATTATTGGTTAATTTGTGTTCTCGATTTATCGCTTTTGTTATAGCGTTTATATTTATTTTGCACTTTATACAATGATTGGACGAGTGAAGTTTCGAAAAGTTGTTATATTTGATGGAAACATAGATACACGTTGCTCTCTAAGAGTGAGAGGAAGGGGTTTGTGTATCTTAAACACGCAGCAAACTTCCTACGATTTGCTAAAAAAATTCAAGAAACTTCTTCATATTCTCTCTCGATTTAAATTTAAATATAGCTCCAATGTATAGATTCTACCGATTTCAAAATTATTGTGCATAACATACATTGTTTTGACCTTTCTTTACTGGTTGAAACATCCACACAAGATATTTTTTATCACTCGACATATTGGCAATATTTAGTACCTATGTGGACAACAAATATCTGAAAAAAAAAAAAAAAAGTTTTGTTTATATCTATATCCTTTGATAAAAATTCGATTTCAGGTCGATGCAACTGCTGATTTTTTCCTTTCTGGCTTTAGACCCACTCTCGTTGTATCGCAATATTTGTAGTACCCATTATGTTTTACATAATACCCTTTAAGTTAAGTATAACTTAATAAAGTCAAAAACATACAAAGTATAAACGTACCCCTACCAAAGATGATACAATACCTTCATCATCTTCTATGCTGATGTCTATTGTCCATCACATTTTTTGCATTGCTTGACAGTTTTTATCCATCCCACAATGACGAACTTTTGATGGTTTATTACCATCCCAACCTTTAATGCGGAGAATGGGAAAAAACGACACTGTAACGTGTATAATGTCGTTTAACAAATTATTGCTAATTTGATTGAAAGTTTTTGAAATTTTAGCTTGTGGCAGAACTTGGTAAGCGGTTGCTGGTCTGTTGTTTGCTTGAAAAGGTGTGGATAAAATTGGAATCTTTTTTATTTGATTACACATAATAGAGGACGGATGACAATAATTTGTAATTTCAATTAGAGTAGATTCCCCGTTAAGTATGCTGCTGGAAATTGACGATAATAGCATTTGAAGTAAGAAAGTAAATCTGTAATTTAGTTTAGGAGTAAAAAAAAGATATCAAATTATTATCTGATTTAATAAAGTGGATCACACATTAAAATACCAATAACGGTGTCATTTTTTATAATGGCGACACAAAAAATTTTAAATTTGTTAGACATCATAAACTAGCGTTACTGCGATATATGACAGTTGTACTAATATAGAATAACATTAAGGCAATTTCAAAACTTCAGCAAAAATAAAAAAATCTTACAAATTTAAGAATAATGAATTTGGCGCCGAATATATATACACTTCGATAACATATTTAATGATGAATATCATTATATGTAGCACCAGTTTTTTATACGCTGAGTTGGCTGCAGCAGTCAAGTGTTACAATACAGTAAGCAATTTTGCTAACGTTAATTGAGAATAAAGTGCCTTATCAAGTGTCCCTCAATATGTTTGTCTGTGTTAGAGCATGTCTGGTGGAGGTAACGTTAGAATATGGAATGATATCGCTGCACAGTGGGGTGATATCCCCAAAAACGGAGTTCATTTCAGGGAAGCATTCTATCACTTGGAAATTTTGCTCAGACCCTTATATATTACCCTTAGTTTGTTTGGTATTAAAAATGGGACATGTCGGTCCACGTTTCGGCAAGGCCCCATATAGCGTTACTTCCTAATTTTTGGTATTTTGATTGTTTTTACCATAATTCTAAAGCAAATCATGTGTAACTTTACATTTGGAATTAAGAGTAGATAAAATCTGTCATTGATAAACAATTTTAAGATTGCTCCACTATATTGCATAGACCCCATATTACTGTACCTCCTAATTTTTGAAGGTTTCGAACAGAATTTTAAACCCATTCATGAATAACTTGACTTTTTTAGTTCAGAACAGCCAGAATCTCTCCCTGCTTAATTTTGTTGACCAAATAAACCGGCACCTCCAAATTTTTCGTATTTTTAGGATCTTTCTCTGCAAATTTTTGTGAATTTTTGGAGTCCACTTTTAAATTGACCCTATATAATGGTATTTCCTAATTTTAAGCATTTTGAGGGTTTATAGTTTTATTATTTGATCTTTCATTTTTCAGTTGATAAAAACTAAAAAAATGCCAATAAAAAACCAAACGTGACATAGGTCTCTGTATGGCCCAATGGGTTTAGATCCTCCAAATCAGAGATAGATTCAAAGGAAGCATTTCGTTTTTTATGTTTTTTAATTGTTACTTCAGCAACAAATAACAAAATTGGATTGAGCCAGAAAAACCTTTTTAAATATGAAAAGACTACATATTTTTATGAGAAAGGAATAATAATAAAAAATATATAAAAATTGGCTGACGATTAAGCCTTCATATCTGACCTCTTAAATATATTAATATATTAATAAAACATGTAACAGATTTTAAAAAAACCATGGCTATGGTGTTCCTCCCTTAAATCTCTCTCATTGTTTTAAATTGGATCATCAGTCAAATTTAAAGGTGAGGAATGTAACCTCACCGCTTATTTTTGAAGAGACTGAATTATTTTTATATAGATTAGAATAGGATAAAAATGCAAAAGAAATTGATTTAAAAAGAACCAATAGAAAAAAAAAAAAAACAAATAAAGCAGAGAACCAAATCAAAGTACATTCACTGCAAAATCAATTGACTATTTTCACAATTTTTTAAATTAAACAAAAACGGCACGAGTTTTTGGTTGATTATGAAAGATGACATTCCATACTAAAATACAAAATTAAAATTTTAAGACCTTCTCGATATTATTTTCTTTAAACTCGACGTACTTTTCGGAATATGATCATATTTTGAATTAATTTTTAAAATATTTTTACATAATTATTTTTTAAACGTTTTCGATTTTAAACGTGTAATCGATGTTTCAATTTTAAAATGATCACTTATGATGAGAAAAAAACTAAATTATTGCACTTGCCACTGTATAATTAGAAAACTAAACAACCTATGAAATTTGTACTGAAGTAGAATTTAGTGTTCTATAATAGTTTAAAAACATTTATTCCAAAAGACGAATTTAATTTTTCAATTAATCTCCATGTTTTGTGATTTCACCTCTCTGTGCGCCGTTTACCACCTTATCACTTGTAAGGTACATATATTTTATGGGCTCGTGTACATATCGTAATTTGTCACACAATCACAATGCTGAAAAGCATAAAGAATTAAGTCAGTTTTATGGAAATGGAAATGTTTGCTATGGAGAAGAATGCATTTGTTAAAAAGCCTTACTGAAACTTTTCAACCATAAGGATTTAAAAGTTAGATTTCATAGAATTATTTGTTATAAATGTATTTTAGAGTTATTACGTGAATTTATCATATTTTTCTTTACAACCGCTTTAAAATGACTTCCTAAACGTCTATATATGTTATGTCACAGTGATGGTAGTTAACACGGCAATTGCCGTTATTTAAAAATAAATTGAGACTTATTACCTTCACATTTGCCGTCGTATGCCAAAACTGACACAGAGGGAGTAGAGAAATTGACAAAAACGGGTATATTTTTGTAGTTGTTTTGAAAGTGAAACATACTTTGGTAAATGTTCCCACTGATGTCTAGAAAGGTTGCAATACCAGCCAGACAGATCGTGGCATGGGCATTGAAGCAATCGAAATGAAAAATAAACCTTCTATTATTTAGGAAGTTTATAGCATTGGTTGAGACTTAAATATATTGATGAGATTTATAAATCAAATTAAAACTAAAACCAGTAAGGAAAGCTCAAAAGTCGGGCGGGGCCGACTATATGATACCCCACACCACTATGCATATTTAGTAGAGCTCTCGTAAAAAGGTTTATACAGGGCATTTCAGAGCTCTATGAGATATTTGGTACAAAATCAAAATCTATCTAATTCTATCGTGCATTTTACGAACTATAGCTATCTCTGAACCGGGTTTCTCCAAATTTTACGTATTAGCTTCTAGACTGGTGGTTTGGGCTGATATTGACCATTTAGTGCACATTTAACTCGAAATCGGATGAAGATATATATAAGAGCTATATCCAAATCTGAATCGATTTCGATAAAATTTAAAACAGCTATTCCTGTGCTCCATCTAATACCTGGTACCAAATATCACGGTTGTAGAGTGAATATTACGAATGTATGGGACTAAAACTCTAAATCGGATGAAACATATATATGGTTGCTATATCTATATCTGAACCGATTTTCACTAAATTTTATATACTTGCTTCTAGGCTGAATTTGGTCCATGTATAAAAATCAGTCCATTTGGACTTATATTAGCCATTTGGTGAACAATTAACCCGAAATCGGATAAAGATATATATGGGAGCTATATCCAAATCTGAACCGATTTCGATAAAATTACAAACAGCTATTTCTGGGCTATATCTTATATCTGGTACCAAATATCATTCTTGTGGAGTGCATATTACGAATGTGAGGGACTTAAAGATCAAGTCGGATGAAAGATATATATGGGAGCTATAGCTATATCTGAACCGATTTTCTCCAAATTTGATATACTTGCTTCTAGGCCGAACTCGGTTGGGTGTGCCAAAATTCAGGTAATTTGGACTGATAGTGGATATTTGGTGCACATTTAGCCCGAAATCGGATGAAGATATATATGGGAGCTATATCTAAATTTGATCCGATTCTCACCAATTTCAATAGGGTTCGTCCTTGGGCCAAAAAAATATTGTTTGGAAAATTTCATATCAATCGGATAATAAATGCGACCTGTATTTTGTTCACAAGAATAAATGGACAGACGGACGGACGGACGGACAGACGGACTGACATGCATAAATCGACTCAGAAAGTGATTCTATGAAGGTTCTCAAAAGTAACTATGGGTCTATCTCGTTTCCTTCTCCATGTTACAAACAAATGCACAAAGACATAATACCCTTACCACTATGTGGTGTAGGGTATAATAAACCTTGATAATTGCGTTTTTTTTTTCAATTTGTGTTTTCCAACGAAACATAAATATTTCTTTAGAAAATTAAATATATCAAGTACTATTATTGGGACCATTAAAAACATAATATACTGTGAACACAACTTACGAGAATGTATTATACATTAAAATTTCGAAATATCAAATTGTAGCCAAAATCGGTCGTAGCTGTCATTCTTTCTCCTTTTTATATAATTACATACACTAGGCAGATATTTTTCTTATAGGCAAATTTGGTTATGAATTAGCTAAAATTAACAACAGGATCTATCATCATTATTTTTGACACAAAAACGAATTACACTTTGAGAACAGTGAGGAGGTCAAAGGTTAGCCCTTTTTAAATGTTATATATACTGGTGGTCACACTACTAATGATATTTCTGTATTCTTAGCTCAGAAACCTACATAGATCATAGATTTTATAGTAGTAGCCAGTAAAGAGGAGGTCCTTGCCATATACCAATTCTGTACTTTTTAACTTATTCGAACAATGGGACAAAATGTGATTACTTTATCAAAACACGCCGAATATTGAGAAGAGGATGGAAATTTTAATGTCTGCAAACAAGCTCGTAGAATAACTACACAACATGGTAAACATCAAACCAAAATAATAATGAAGTATTTTAAAATTAAATGACTTAAATTCAAATGAATAAAATGATTTTTAAACACTTGCATGACTTATGTGCTTCATTTGTGCTTCCCGAGAGATGTGAATAATTTTACAGTCATTTACAAGCTGCTTCCAAACTTCAATACAAAACTCATAAAATTTTTAAAAAATTACCACTTATTTTGTACATCGCTTTCTTTATTGTTTGTTAACTGTGAGTGTTCTTCTACAATAAACTTTTTTTAAGAGCAGCAGCACCATCCCTGAAAGAATGGAAGATTGTGACAGTAGCCCTTTTCTGTACAATCATAATTATTATTAATTTAGCTTTCTTTAAAGCCCTCCGCGATGTCCTGTAGATGTAGCATAGTCATTGAAGAACTTCAGTCATCAGCGTTCGGTGTCATCGTTGTCCTATACAAACGCCGCTGAGGAGTTTCTGCTCTCAAACTTCTTTAAATATTGTCTTTGTGTATTTGTATATGTCTTTATATTTCTTGTACGCGCCGTCATTAAGTTGTTGAAGTACTAAACGGTAGCATTTATAATGTTTAAAGAGTTAAATGGCACTTGATAAAATGAAAAAATGACTGACGTAATTATTATTGTAGTATTTTATTATTGTATTAGTTAATTGCACAATAAGATTACATTGAGGTTCAAAAACGATTACTTGGAAAGAAAATATGATCATTGGTGATACTTTATTGGGTACGAAGATTAAGTGGTAACATCACTGAAAGACCGTCTTGGCAGTATAATGACTATTATACACAATTCTAATTGTATTCCCTGAAAGAAATAGTATATTCAAGTCTTATTTTTATTCCCTACAACACTATGCGTTGGGCGCATTATTACGAATCTAACTTCATTAAATTCTTATGTTTAAACAAAATTTTATTAAACATTAATAGAAACCTCTCTTTTGGTTTTTAAGGTTCTTATTTTTGGTTAATTATACCCTACACCACAAGGTGGTCAGGGTATTATGTCTTTGTGCATTTGTTTGTGACAGGCAGAAGGAAACGAGATAGACCCATAGTTCCTATTGATGACCTGCATAGAATCACATTCTGAGTCGATTTATGCATGTCCGTCCGTCCGTCTGTCCGTCCGTCCGTCCGTCCGTCTGTCCGTCCGTCTGTCTGTCTGTCCGTCCGTCTGTCCATGTATTTTTGTAAACAAAGTACAGGCCGCATTTATTGCCCGATCCAGATGAAATTTTGCACAGATCATTTGTTTGGCCCAAGGACGAACCCTATTGAAATTGGAAATAATCGGTCAAAATTTAGATATACCTCCCATATATGTCTTCGTCCGATTTGCCTTTTATTGTGCACCAAACGTGTAATATCAGCCCGAATTGTATGGAATTTTTCATATACACCCAAATTAGGTCTGAAAATATGTATGCCAAATTTGATTGAAATCGGTTCAGATATAGCTATAGCTCCCATATATATTGTTCATCCGATTTGTTATTTTTGTCCACCGCCGCCGCAACAACAATATTTGGGGTAATATATCAAATGCAGCTCAGAAATACACTTGCTAAATTTTATCGGGATCGGTTCAGATTTGGATATAGCTCCCATATATAACTTCGTCCGATTTACCTTTTATTGTGCACCAAACGACTAATATTTGACCAAATGGGATGGAATTTGGTACGTGCGACCTAATTGAGTCTAGAAGGTAGTATGCAAAATTTGGTGAAGATCGGTTCTGATATAGCTATAGCTCCCATATATATTGTTCATCCGATTTGTTGTATTTGTTACCCACAGCGGTAATATGCACTCCGTAACAACGATATTCAGGGAAATATATCAATTACAGCTCAGAAATACCTTTGCTAAATTTTATCGAGATCGGTTCAGATTTGGATATATAACTCCCATATATATTGTTCATCCGATTTGTTGTATTTATTACCCACAGCCGTAATATGCACTCCGTAACAACGATATTCAGGGAAATATATCAATTACAGCTCAGAAATATCTTTGCCTAATTTTATCGATATCGGTTCAGAGTTGGATATTATCCAAATTATATTATCCAAATTAAATTAGTCCTTTGAACTTTAAATTATAATTATAATCATAGCGTGTATGATTAAATTCTCCCATAAAAAACTTTTAATTGTTATGTGGAGCTCTACTAAATTAGCAAAGTGGTGTAGGGTATCTTATAGTCGGCCCCGCCCGACTTTAGGACTTGCTTCACTTGTTTCTTTTTAGTTTAAATCATAAAATCACATGTTTGTTTCCCTTGACTAATGCTTAGTGAAACTTTTCCATTTCATTGTATTGACCACAAGAAAAAGTTTGTTAATTTCGATTTTTTTTTGCTGGACAAATCTTAGGGAATTTAGCTCTAATCTCCTTATGTGATGTGACTTCAAAAGTCGTTAATTCCCCACACAAATGCTGTATTGGTTTCAATTTTTCCTCGACAAATATATTATAGCAGTTTTCTGTGAAATGAGAAAAAGAAAAACACTGGAAATGCTTTCGGATTTAAGTCAGTGATATCCATTTCCTAAGAATAGATTATATACTTCTTTAATTTTACTCTTTAAGAGCATTTAGGCCTTGCAACTGATGAAAAATTCATTACAATAATTCTTTGTCTTTTAATAATCTCATGTTTATACCTTACACCACATAGTGGTAAAGGTATTATGTCTTTGTGCATTTGTTGGTAACATGGAGAAGGAAACGAGATAGACCTTTACTTTTGAGGATTTCCATAGAATCACTTTCTGAGCTGATTTATGCATGTCAGTCCGTCCTTCTGTCTGTCCATGTATTTTTGTAAACAAAATGCAGGTCGCATTTATTATTCGATTGAGATGAAATTTTCTAAATAACATTTGTTTGGCTCAAGGACGAATCCTATTGAAATTGGTGAAAATCGGTCCAAATTCAGATATAGCTCCCATATATATCTTCATCCGATTTTAGGTTTCTTGTGCACCAAATGGCTAATATCAGTCCAAATGGTGTGAATTTTGACACTTCCGACTGAATTTAGTATAGAAATAAATACATTAAATCTCGTTGAAATCGGTTCAGCACCCATATATATGTTTCATCCGATTTGGTGTTTAAGTCCCTCACATTCGTAATATACACCCCATAAAAATGACATTTGGTACCAGATATTAGATTCAGCCCAGCAATGCAAAAACCGAAAACTGTTGGAAATCTTATGGCAAACTTGATGATAAGGTTGCAGTTTTTCAAAAATGCCAACATTCGAAAGGATCTTCGAGATTAAGGGAGTATTTCTTTGCCTTCGTCTACTCTTTTGTGGACGTCTGTCTTTGCGGAATTCAAAGAAATTAAATATTGACAAAAAAAAACCAGCAAAGAAAGCCTTTAAGTCGGGCGTTGCCGACTTTATGATACCCTACACCACTCTGCTAATTTAGTAAAGCTCCACATAGCAATTAAAAGTTTTTATGGGAGAATTCAATCATACAAGCTATGATTATAATTATAATTTAAAGTTCAAAGAACTAAATATGCCGAAGCATTTGTATCTTTTAAATTCGGACTTGTGCTGCCCATTTGGTGCACAAATAATTTAAAATCGGATAAAAATATATATGGGAGCTATATCCAAATCTGAACCAATCTCGATAAAATTTGGCAAAGATATTTCGGAGCTGTATTTGATATATTTCTCAGAATATCGTTGCCACGGAGTGCATATTACGGTTGTGGATAACAAATATAACAAATCGGATGAACAATATATATGGAAGCTATAGCTATATCTGAACCGATCTTCACCAAATCTGACATACTAGCTTCTAGACTCAATTCGGTCGTAAGTGCCAAATTCCATCCCATTTGACAAATATTAGACGTTTGGTGCACAATAAAAGGTAAGTCGGACTTATTTATATATGGGAGCTATATCTATATCTGAACCGATTTCGATCAAATTTGGCATACTTATTTTCAGGCCTAAATTGGGTGTATATACAAAATTCCATACAATTCGGGCTGATATTACACGTTTGGTGCGCAATAAAAGGCAAATCGGACGAAGATATATATGGGAGCTATATCTAAATTTTGGCCGATTATCTCCAATTTCAATAGGGTAAGGTCCTTGGGCCAAACAAATGGTCTGTGCAAAATTTCAACTGGATCGGGCAATAAATGCGACCTGTATTTTGTATTTTGCCTGGTACAAACAAATGCACAAAGACATAATACCCTGACCACCTTGTGGTGTGTGGTATATTTATGATTTATATTTCAATCAATTGAAGAAATTTGATGTTTTCTTAAATAACTGGAATATAGCATAGCAAATATTACCTGTAATACGCTTACAAAAATGCATGAATCGATGGAAACGGATAAATAGTCTCAGAATACGCTTCAACGAAAATACCCCATTGTAACTATAGCTCTGTACACTATTAAAATGCCTTAATAATATGAATTGTCCATTTGTCCAAACCTAAGAAGCATTATCATACCAAAAGCTTAATTGAGCCTTGAACGGTTGAAATGTTGATCATTACATTTCTGCAGCAGCCTCGTCAATTGAATAAACCGTTGTTGGCCTGAAATGACAACCATAGTATATCAAGAAAAACCCTTACATAAATTTATTAATTAACGAAATCTTGTTTCTTGTCTCATTGAAGATTGTGGTTAAAAAAAAAAAAAAAAACAAATTAGAAACAAACTTTTCCTCCAAAAAATTTCATATTTTACTTTTACTATTCTTCTGTCTTTCAACTTCAGGGTCTTTGCCAGACTACTGGCCCTGAGGAAAAAAGTCAAATACAAATAATTTCCCATTAGATTTAGTAGCTTTCTTTGAAACTTTCATTCCAACATGTGGTTTTCGTGGCTCGTAACAACGAATTAACATTTCAAGTAGTACTCTATTACCCCTCCAAAACTTTTGGAACAACCATTGTGCTTATCAGCCGCCATGAGCATACATTATGTGTGTTTGCATTATCCGTTTGGGAAATGGTTTGGTGACGTTACTTATTATTCCCTTATTGCATTAAATTTTAATACACTTAGAAAATCTGAAGGCGTCCTTTTATGGAGTTTATGCCTAAATATGGACATTAAATGATTTGAAAAAGTGGTCACTTCAAAGATTTTTAAAATATGGCATAAAAACGATCCGGCTTTTATCACGTTTAATAAGCAAAACAACTCTAAAAATTCGGGGGTGGCACAGGTCCTGCAATAGGACTGTCGCCAATCTGCACTCCTAAGCGAGTACCCAAATAAAACGGCTTACATTAATATGGAATCTACGTTTTTGGAAATTCTCATAGGGAATAACAGTACATAGCAAATGTAGTCAGTTCTTGACTAGAGACACACAACTGAACGGTTCTTTGCCTGAAAAGTTTTTACAATGCAGTTTAAACACAATAAGTTAAAAAGCAGTAAGTTTGGTCGGGCCAAACTTTGAATACCCTCCACCATTTGGAACGAATTTGGAAATTAAAAAAAAAACAAGTAAGCAAAGGCTATAATCGTGCGGGGCCGACCATGTGACACCCTACAACACAACAATATGTTAGAAGCCCCCTTATGCCCAAATCCATTTTGGACGATTTCGCTTTTGAAATTATGTCACGGAGCACTGCCCAGATATTACACTTAGCATTTTGACCAGGGACATTTTCCGACTATTTACGCCCTCCGTCGTGCTGTTGGTTTTTGTGGTCCATTTTACGGCTAAATATAATCCAATGGGCATACATAATGCTAGACTTATTCCCTGTCCCCAAATTTCTTCTCAGGCGTGTCGATTGGCTTCAATTGTGTGATCAGGAAATTTTCCCTGTTTTTGAATATTGTGCGATCCCCACTGTATTTCTAAATTTAGACTCATCTATATGATTTGCTTGTCTAGGATATTTGGCTATATTCGTTAACGAAATCAGCAAAAAAAGGCAGAAGTTCGCAATTTGTGTATTTCGGCTATCGCCTGTAAGTAATGTTGGTTTTTTTCAGACAAAAGTAGTGGTTCATTCTATCCGCTGTCCTAAACTCTAACTTCATACGAGATTTCGTGTTTATTAGTTTCTATTTGAGACCTTTATAACGGCTGCAAAATCGGGAACATTTTAGTTGTTGGTCCATTTTAACCCCTAAATATATTGCGGACATCTTTGAAAACAATAGGCCTAGCCCTTCTGAGCCTAACCCTACCCTTTTTGTGAGGATCGGACGATAATTGCAATCTGTATATAATATCCCTAACCTGTGTTGTAAGGTGGAAAAATATTACAAAAGGTATACCTTAATATTATAAGTCAAATTGAAAAAATCGCATGCGATAAAAAATATGAAAAAATTAAAAAATGTCACAAAATACTACAAAATCTATTTTAACATCATTTTTGACTTATTTTTATGCGATTTTTTTAGATTTTATACTTTTATGTCAAGAGCGCGTTCTGAATTGGCAAAATTTGTCAAAATCGGTCCAGCCATTCTTAAGATATAAGCATTCCATCTAACAGTCCTTTTCTTTGTATATACACATTGTATATATTTCGCTATATATATCCGACTATCGGCATCTACGTAACGGTCAGAATTGACCTGTTCGTCTATTTATGATTTCGCCGGGACTAAAAATATTCGCGGTTTAATGGAAATTTGACTTTTATTTAACACAAATAATGTATAGTCTTTTTCACCCACTAAATATTACCCGATGACCATCAAAATTGGAAGGCTTCTGTCCAGCCCGAAGCTCTAGCCCCATGCTATTTTCCGCGTCGATTGGCCAATAATTGCGACCTGTAGAGCAACTGCAAAATCAAGAAATTTTTCAGTTTTTGGTCCATTTCGACCCCTAAATATTATGCGATCATCTCCAAATAGGGTTCTATTCTGACCTTAACCCCACCTCCATTCTAAATTTCGTGAAGATCGGGCCATAATTGCGACCTGTAGAGTGATTACAAATTAACATGGACAGACGGACAGACGGACGGACGGACATACATAGCTAGAACGACTCAGCTCGGCGAGATAGGAAGATCCATATATACTTTCCTATGTGGGAAATCAATATTTCGGGGTGTTACATAATTTTTGGCCCAATCAAACTTATAATACCCCCAACACATAGTGTTGTAGGGTATAAAAATAAAATCCTTAAAAAATTCTGTTAAATTGTAAAAATACTGAATATTGCCGTTATATTGTTTGCCATTAGCCATTACCATATTCAAATTCAAAACTTGAAATAAACTGTTAATAATGTAGCTAAAATCATCAAAATATCGTATATAGCGAGGTACCATTATATCGGAGCTGTGCGAAGACCTGGACCAGCATAGACAATTTTCTGTCACAGGCTTCCACTGCTAACGTCAAATACGATATCTCAAACAATTTCGATGGGTATTGTACCTAAACTCAAAATACCGAACGTTGGGAGGTATTGATATTTGGGCCCTAACGAAAACCTGGACCTGCATAGACATTTTTCTGTCACAGACTGTAGTTCATATTACGAACTCTAAATACGTAATTTGAAACAATTCCGGTGAACAATGGCGCTAAAATCATCAAAATACCGAATTTTGGGAGGTACTGTTATATGTGGGCTATACCAAGACGTGGATCTGCCCAGATAATTTTCTGTCATAGGCTGTAGTATCCATTTCGAACTTCAAATACCAAAGTTGAAACATTTCCAGTGAATAATGTCACTAAAATCATCAAAATACCGAATATCGGGAGGTACCGTTATATGGGGGCTATATACGAACTTAACCTGCCTACTGGAAAAATATACACGTGTACAAAATTTTAGCCTTCTATCTCAATTCGTTCGAAAGATAGCGTGATTACAACAGACAGACGCTGATCAAGAATATATATACTTTGTTGGGTCTGACATGAGTATTTCGAGGAGTTACAAACGGAATGACAAAGTTAATATACCCTCCATAGTATGGTATAGGGTATAAAAACTATATTTATTGCAGCAAATGTAATATGATGACTGCCTGTCTAGAAGATTATACAAGAATTGGGTCAATTATCGATTCATGTCGCATTTTAGTATTTTAAGTCACGTTTTTAAAGAAACTATAAAATAGGTTCACGTTTGTATGTAGACTCCATATTCCTGTAACTTTCGATATTCGCTGTATTGAAGTAAACCACTTTTGAATTGTTATGTTAGAGTTACTGCTTTGGCCCTGAAGTTTGTAAAAGATTGATATGTTTCCCTATGTCCACCAATGTGTCCGCCAATCTCCATGAATTTTTTTCTACTCAGTGTTAGGGCCTGTGTTTAAGACCACAATTTTGAGAGATGATCGCAACCAATTTAGGTTAAAAATGGACCAACAACAGAATGTTTTAATAAATTATTATACCACAATATTTCAAGAATCAAAATTAACAAAAAACACAAATGAATTAAAAATTCATTATACGACATAATAACTAATTTTATGTGTTTCTACAAATCGTGGATTTTTATACCATACACCACAAGGTGGTCAGGGTATTATGTCTTTGTGCATTTGTTTGTAACAGGCAAAAGAAAACGAGATAGACTCATAGTTCCTTTTGATGATCTGCATAGAATCACATTCTGAGTCGATTTAATGCATATCCGTCCGTCCATCTGTCCGTCCGTCCGTCCGTAAACAAAGTACAGTTCGCATTTATTGCCCTATCCAGATGAAATTTTGCACAAATCATTTGTTTGGCCCAAGGACGAACTCTATTGAAATTGGAGATAATCGGTCAAAATTTAGATATAGCTCCCATATATATCATCGTCCGATTTGCTTTTATTGTGAACCAAACGTGTAATATCAGTCCGAATAGCATGGAATTTTGCACGTACGATCACTGAACCTGGACCTGAAAATGAGTATGCCAAATTTGATCGAAATCGGTGCAGATACAGCTATAGCTCCCATATATATTGTTCATCCGATTTTTTTTATTTTTGTCCTCCGCAACCGTAATATACACCCTGTAACAACAATATTTGGGGAAATATATCAAATACAGCTCAGGAATACATTTTACCGAGATCGGTTCAGATTTGTATAGCTCCCATATATAACTTCACCCGATTTACCTTTGATTGTGCACCAAACGTCTAATATTTGCCCAAATTGGATGAAATTTAGCACTTACGACCGAATTGAGTCTTAAAGGTAGTATGCCAAATTTGGTGAAGATCGATTCAGATATAACTATAGCTCCCATATATACTGTTCATCCGATTTGTCATATTTGTTACCCACAGCCGTTATATGCACTCCGTAACAACGATATTCAGGGGAATATATCAAATACAGCTCAGAAATATCTTTGCCAAATTTTATGGAGATCGGTTCGAATATATATTTCCATATTTATCTTTATCCGTTTTCAAATTAACTGTGCACCAAATGGGCAATACAAGTCCGAATTCAAAAGATACAAATGCTTTGGCATATTTAGTCCTTTGAACTTTAAATTATAATTCTAATCATAGCGTGTATGATTGAATTCTCCCATAAAAACGTTTAATTGTTATGCGCAGCTCTACTAAATTAGTAAAGTGGTGTAGGGTATCATAATGTCGGCCCCGCCCGACTTTAAGACTTTCTTTACTGGTTTATCTATTAGAGTTATTCGCACGGAGGAATAAAATAAGTCCACAACATAACTCTCCCTGAGATCAGGTCACAGACGTAACGCTTTCCCGATACTTAGTACTAAAAATGAGTATTTAAACTTAATCTATATATATAAATGTAAGTTGTGTTAGTTACTACGCTTATAACTTAAGAACCGCTGGACTGATTTTAACGATTCACACAAATTCGGAATTGTCTCCTCTCCGAAAAGGATAATATCCAAAAAAATCGCGTAAAAATGTGATATATTAACTTTTTCATTTTGACTTTTGAAATGTACAATAGAAATGTTTTATTTTGCATGATTTTTTTCCATTTTGACTTACTTTTTTCTAATGTACATTTGTAGTGTTTTTTACATTTTTTTTTTTTTGAATTCGAATATTAATACCAATTTATTTAATTGACTTGATTTCATAAGAACTGAAATCGATGGCGGGTTACATGGAAGTGTAGTACCGAATTATGTGGTGGCGAAACGGAATAGATGATATCGAAATAATTTAACGCGATCACACCAAAGTTAAAAGATAATTACTTTTTCAAAATCGCTAAAAAATCATGAACAAGAGATCTCATTGCATTGCTGTAAAAAAACCGCGAACAAGTTAAAGATTTTTTTCAATTTGTTATTCTTTTTTTGTCATTTTTTTTCAATTTGTACTATCATATTGAATTCAAGGGATTTTTTGTGAACAAAATAAAGAATAATATTTCACCATATACAATTTTTAACCAAAAAAAAAAATTAAATAATTGCGAAATAGGATGTTAACTGACATTAACCTTCAACTCCAGGGCCTACGTCATGGTTCAGCTGGGACTTTTAGAAAGAAAAGGTTTTATATCCTTCCAGAAATTCTTCCCAAACATTCAAAATACCTTAAATCGCAAGTCTTTATATCGATCATAACTCACGGATAAGGGAACAACCCGATTTCATATTTATATAACCATCTTTGATTTAACCTATTTTTGGGGTCTTGACCACTTTTTTCATTTTTTGGCCCTTATTTGGCATTTTTGTTTCTAAGGGGGTAGAGAACCTCTTCGCATACAATTTGAAATTTTCAGAGTTGGGCCCATATTGGTCTTGACCACATTCATCAATTGATTTGGCTAAAAAATTTTATTTATGCCACCCTGGGGTAGGGAACCATCATACAGATAATTACCACATAGGAATTTATTTAAGTAAAGTCCCCACATTGGAGTATCCTTAAGTAATCTTTCACATCTAATGTGTGGTCAGAAGAGAAAATTTTGTATTCTATTGAATTTGTAACCCCAAGAGAATATTGGCAGGGAACGTAGATTTGGGATGTACATATATATGAAATAAATTGTGGAAACATGAACAAATTACAAATTACGGGACCGAATATTTGTTGAATCATCATTGAATTATACTATGATGAAAATATGGACTTTAAGGGGTCTCCAACTTACAATTTAAATGGCAAATAAAGTTAATTGCCATCTTATCATTCTGCCCTCAATTATGAGGCGGATAAAACTATTTTTACTGATTTAAATCACGCGAAATGCTATGACATGCTATATTTTTGATTTGGCCTCTATTTGTCATCTTGGATTATAAGGGGTAGAAGAAAGTTTTCAATGCAGGTCGATGTTTCGGAGTAGTGCCCATACAAAGAAGGTACCTCCTAATTTTACCATATTTCAAAGAATTTTATTTTTGGCTATTCTTAAATCCTTCAGCCCTCAATTATATAGTATACAAAATACAGTAAATTCCAAATTACTGCTCATTTGACTGGAAGATTTTGCTACGATTTTAACCATATTAAAAATTAATTTGATCCCTTACATGGCGATAAGATCGATATATACTTTTTAATAGATTTGTATAGCACATCCACACAGTTGAAGCCCACGGTTTAAATATCGAAGCCCACGGCTTTAAAAATGGGTACATGTATTTTAAAACTCTTTTAATCGACCTGTACATAAACACTTATATCAGTCATATCTGTGAATGCTTGGACAAATGCGTAATAGACAAAAACTACTGGCCGGCAACGCGGACCGGGCCAGCTAGTACATAATAAATAAAAGTGTATATATTCGGAATATATATAGGCCTAATTTTCTTTTGATGAAATTAAAATTTTTTACTTGAAACGGTTTTACAACCAAATTTCTCTCAGTGTTTGATCAGGATATGTACAGTAAGCCAATTATATGTTTGTGTGTGTAAAATGCCGTGTGAGTGCGGTTGGCATTTGTTAGTGACATGCACACGCGTATGCAATGAACCATTAAATTAGCAAACGTTTTTCGGCTATTTTGCACTTTAGATTCTGGTTTTGTTGTTTGAAAAAGTTTGTCTTTCTGAGACAACATAGGAAAAATGGGATAGTTCTCTTCTTTAGCAGGCAATTTTGTTCTGTTGTTGTAAAAAACATTCAACATTCATTTCATTTCGCATAAAAAAGAAGCCAATAATGATGTTAATATAGGTTATGTAATATGTCACAAAAACTACAAAACCTATATTAACATCATTATGGGCATATTTTTCTGCGATTTGTTTAAATTTCATACTTTTATGCCAAGATAGGGTTCTTTTCTATCTCTAACCCCACCTCCATTTTCAATTTCGTGAGGATTTGGCCATAATTGCGACCTGTAGAATGATTGCAAATGAACATGGACGGACATACATAGCTAGATCGACCCAGTTCGGCGAAATAGATTCATATATACTTTCCCATGTGGGAAACCAATATTTCGAGGTGTTACACAATTTTTGGCCCAATCAAACTTATAATACCCCCAAAACATAGTGTTGTAGGGTATAATAACGAAACACAGTAAGTAGTTGATTTATATTGAAATTGTATCCAGTAAGAATTTGAAATTAAAAATATTATTTAAACTGTAAGTACTATTACATAGGAAAGTATCAAACCGTGAAAAAATTTGAACGTTTGAATGTCGGCCGGGCCGCGCTTTGAATACCCTCCACCAAATGGAAACAATCAAAAAAATTTCAAAAAAAAAAATTAATAAATATTCAAATAAGAAATTTGAAACCATTCCAGTCAATAACGTATCTAAAATCATCAAAATACAGAATATAGTGGGTTACCGATGTAAGGGGGCTATGGAAAAACGTGGACCTGCATAGAAAATTTTCTATTGCAGGCTATAGTACCCATTACTAAGTGCAAATACGAATTTTGAACCATTCCGGTGAATAATGTCGCTAAAATCTTGAAAATATCGAATATAGGGAAGTACAATTATATGAGGGCTATACCTAAGCGTAAAATTTTATCAACCTACTTCGGAAGCTAGAATGATTTTCACAGACGGACGGAGATTCCTAAATCTACCTAGGATTTTATGCTGATCAAGAATATATGTACTTTGCGGGGTCTATAATGTATATTTCGAGGTGTTACAAACGGAATGACAAATTTAATATACCCTCCATACTATGGTGGAGGTAAAAAATTGGGATATGTATCTTCATGTTTGGCATGATCCCAAATTTCGGTACCGACATATATGAGGTGTTTTGATGGTTTGTGTCATATTTCCAAAGGAACTTATTAAACATTGGTATTTGGAGTTTGTAATGGATTCTCCCTTCTATAACGGGATATTACCCATACAGGCCATAGTATAGTCATGTAACCGTACATATTCCACTCAAGAGTTCTTGTTTCATAAACAATTTATCGTCAATCCTCAAAATAATTAATTAAAATATTCATTCTGTTCAGAAGCTAGATTGATTTCCACAGGCGGATGGACATGGCTAAATCGAAATCATAATCGAAAATCGATACGAGTTAAATCAATTTTCCCGCATCAAGAATACATATATATTATTGAACCTAAAGTGATAATTTAGATGGGTACAAATAAATTAAAAAACTAAATGTATCCTCCATATTAAGGTTTATGAATATAATAACCTTAAATATTAATCATCTCCAGGAACAACATATACGCACGATTGGGATCGATGAGACCCCACCAAAATTATGCTTGTTGGAAATGTTTGTTCTATAGTTGAATCTATGTTGTACAGACTTCTTTTAAGTGATGCTTTGATGGGTTTTAAGTACCTTTGTAATTTTTACGTTAATGGACTTTATGCAATTTCTTTTCGCTTTTGAAAGACTTTGACATAGTTTGCATAGGCATCGGTTTCTAAAGCTGCTTAATTAGGAAAATCTAGATCCAACAAAGTATATATATTCTTGATCAGCGTTAAATTCTAAGACAATTTAGCCCTGTCCGGCTGTTGCAATCACGCTACAGTCAACACGAATTGAGATAGGAAGCTAAAATTTTGCACAGGTCTGTCTTTTGTCTGCAGGCAGGTCAAGTTCGAAGATGGTGTATATCAGTCTGTGATATTCGGTATTTTCATGATTTTTGCCACATTTTTTTCCCTTAAATTCTACACCAGGAGTTCTTTGAGAGTACTTTTCCACCTGAAAGAAGATTGTCTACATAGGTCCAGAATATGGTAGAGCCTCCATATAACGGTACCCCCGATATTCGATATTTTGACGATTTTAGCCAAATTTTTCAACGGAATTTTCTGAAATTATACACAAGGAGTTCTTTGTGAGTAATTTACCCCTAAAAGAGGGCTGTCTATATAGGTCCACGATATCGTATATGCCCCATATTACGGTACCTACCGATATTCGGTATTTGGATGATTTTATTCACAGTTTTCAACGGAATTGTCTGAAAATGCACATAAGGAGTTCCTTGTGAGTACTTTATCTCCTTGAGGAGAATTATCTATGTAGGTCTACGATATCGTATAACCCCCATATAGCGGTACATCTCTATATTCGGTATTTTGATCATTTTTGCCACATTTTCAATGGAATTATATGAAATTCCGCATAAGGAGTTCTTTGTGAATACTTTACCCCCTGAAATGAATTAACTATATAGGTCCACGATATCGTATAGCCCCCATATAACGGTACTCCCGATATTCGGTATTTTGTCTGAAATTCTGCACAAGGAGTTCTATGTGAGTAATAGTTGTCTCTATATAGGCCCACAATATCGTATATCCCTTATATATCGGGACTTTCCGATATTCGGTATTTTTAAGATTCTTATAGAATTTTAAATGGATTTTATTTTTTTTGTGGAAAATTTCCTAATTCCTTCCAAATGATGTAGGGTATTCAAAGTTCGGTCCGGCCGAACTTACTGCTTTTTTACTTGTTTTTTCATTTGGGTGTTCGAAAGTGTGCACGTAACACTTATCTGTCATTAAAATAGACCTGTTTATGTCCTAAGAAAATATTTACTCAATGTGTACAGGGTTGCCTATATTCGACGGACCCATCTAGCAACGCCATATCTTTTGACAGAGATGTGACATCGCTTAGTGACATACCGCGTTTGAAGCGTCAGTTCAAGCAGATTTTTACCATGAACCATACACGCCACGCGAGTGCCCTGAAATAGTTAAAGTTTACATTCAACAGAAGAATTCAATTGTGAAAACTCAAAGTGCTTTTAAAACATTAAAAAATGTGAGAAGTGCGCCTTCTAAGGGACCGTAAATAAGCAAAATTGCCGTTTTACGCCATTGAAAATCCTCAGGAGATTCAAGAAGTGCTTCTTCATGACGAAAAAGTCACAGTTTGGTGCGACGTTAGTGCGAAAACGGTCATTGGGCGTTATCGCGACATGATGACCAATTTTGTGATGCCAATTATTCGTCGAAAACGTATGACGCAGTTCTGGTTTCAACATGGGTCCGTCGAATATGGGCAACCCTGTATGCCCTTGTCATCAGATGCTTTATATCCTCCACCAAACTGAGTTTTATGTGGCCCTTTTAATGATTTCACATCATTTAATACCTGATTATAAATTTATTCTAAATTTATCGTGCGTTCATTACAATTCAATACTTTCGCCATCACTTGATATGCTTGTATGTTTGTCGCATGCCTTGAACAGGCATTGGTTTATTATATAGGGCTTAATTTTGTTGGATTTTAATTTCGTTTATAAACTAAGTCTATTTGCGGTATGTGGTTGTCCCATAAACGAATTAATGTGTATATATTCATGTATGTATATCACTTGTAAAGAGTAAATTAATGGTGTACAGTGATATTATTATGGAACTAATTATTTTTTGTACTCAGATGTAATAGATAATGAACATCACCCCACAACCAATCTCATATATACTTCACAATACAACGCAAAATATTGACTTGGTATTGCTATTAGCTTAATATATCTAAAATGTCATAAATAGGTTGCTGACACAATTTTTATTCCCATATTATTTACTCTCAAATTTTATTTTATTCTACTTCTTAATATTTTAAGGTATCTTTTAATATAAATTTATTAGAATTGAAATTTTTAAATTTTACATTTGAAAGTAAAATCCCAAGCACATGTTACTGCAATGGAAATGCTATTACCATATTTCAATAAAAATTGCTTCCAAATGTCTGCGAATATTTGAAACATATGAATACAATGGGGAAAATATTATTTTCATATTATGCAAATTTTAAATGTTTCCAACATCAACAATTCTTTAAACGTGAAGATTTGCAAAGTAAATCCCAAAGCTTTGGTAAAAGAAACGTGTCGGATTTTGGATTATTGGCAAACAGTAATCTTGTTAAGGGATTCCTTTCTGGTTGTTTTAATGTACGCTTTCTCAACATTAGTAAACTTTGATGTTCTATCACAGAAGAAGAGAATGTTTGCGAGATTAAATCGTATTAAATTTATTATGTGAGCATTTTTGGTGGAAAAAAATAAGAGGACGAAAAAATTGGTTGCAGCGAATCCGACAAAAAAGAAAAAAAATCTAAAAGTTGATGAATTTTTTTAGTTTTTAACAAAAAATATTATATATAAAAAACAAAATTTTATTCACATAAGTATTTGGATTTCTTCTAGTTTTAATAAATTACACAAATTTATAGACGAAAGTATATATATTCTTGATCAGCGTAAAATTCTAAGACGATTTAGCCATGTCCGTCTGTCTGTGTGTCTGTCTGTCTGTCTGTTGTAATATCTTGATATCTTTCGAACAAATTGAGATAGAAGGCTAAAATTTTGCACACATGTACATTTTGCCAGTAGGCAGGTTAAGTTCGTAAATGGGCAATGTAGGTCCAAGTTATCATATAGCCCCATATAACGGTACCTCCCGATATTAGGTATTTTGATGATTTTAGCCACATTATTCACCGGAATTGTTTCAAATTTGGCATTTGAAGTTTGTAATGGATACTACAACCACGTCGTCGTATAAGCATTCGGTATTTTTAAGATTTTAACAGAATTTGTAAATCGTTAGATTAATGAATGTATATTGCCCATGCCCATGGCTAATTTGCCACATTTGCATCCTACGTGTTGCCTTTCATCTCGTCTTGTTTTGACATTAAATATTATATGCAGTTCAATCGGGGTTTGTATTCAAAAGGTTTGACTAGGCGTATAATTCATTTATCTTTCAAACCTGCTAGATCACTCATACATTTCTCTACAGACATTTAGAGTTAAGAATACGATGGAAGGCTACAATTTTGAACTGTCAACAGAGTAGACAACTAAAAAATGCATTAAATTCAGATTAAATTTTATTCATATATTGAAGATTTAGAAGCAACGCAGGAGATTTTAAATTTGGCAATAGCGTTTTGAATTTCAGATAAGGAGTTATCTCCCCCTATAGGTTAAATGTAACGAAATTTTGCATAGACTCATGTTCGGGACAAAAAAGAAACAGTTTTGCATGACTGTCCGACAAGAAACAAATATACCAAAGAAGATATCCCAACATGCGAAAGCTTTCTCATCCGGTAAAATGAGTTGTATTTTCTTATTTGTCCGTTACAATTATATTCGGGACGTACCTATTCGGCAGGTGCAATTGTTCAATTTCTACAATTTTCTGCAGAACCTTAAAATATAGTGGCTTAGAATGGTCACCGCCTTACCAAAGTTATTTATTTAATCATGATCTATTTTTTATACCTTCCACCATACATAGTATGGAGGGTATATTAAGTTCGTCATTCCGTTTGTAACTCATCGAAATTATCATTTTAGACCCAACAAAGTATGTATATTCTTGATCAGCGTAAAATTCTAAGACGATTTAGCCATGTCCGTCCGTCTGTTGTAGTCACGCTACAGTCTAAACGAATTAAGATAGGAAGCTAAAGTTTTGCACAGATCCCTCTTTTGTCTGCAGGCAGGTCAAGTTCGCAGATGAGGTATATCGGTCCACGATATCGTATAGCCCCCATATAACGGTACCCCCCGATATTCTGTATTTTGATTATTTTAGCCACATTTTCTAATGGAATGGTATGAAAATCCACACAAGAAGTTCCTTATGAGTACTTTATTCCTTGAAATAGAATTATCTATATAGGTCCACGATATCGTATATCCCCCATATAACGGTACCCTCCGATATTCGGTATTTTCATGATTTTAGCCATATTTATACCCTACAACACTATGTGTTGGGGGTATTATACGTTTGATTGGGCCAAAAATTATGTAACACCTCGAAATATTGGTTTCCCGCATAGGAAAGTATATATGGATCTTCCTATCTCGCCGAGCTGAGACGATCTAGCTATGTATGTCCGTACGTCCGTCTGTCCGTCTGTACATGTTAATTTGTAATCACTCTACAGGTCGCAATTACGGGTCGATCTTCACGAAATTTAGAATGGAGATGGGGTTAAGGTCAGAATAGAACCCTATTGCTTTTGGAGATGATCGCATAATATTTAGGGGTTGAAATGGACCAAAAACTGAAAATTTTCCTGATTTTGCAGTTGCTCTACTGGACGCAATTATAGACCAATCGACACGGAAGTTAGCATGGGGCTAAAGCTTAGGGCTGGGCAAAAGCCTTCCAATTTTGATGGTCATCGGGTAATATTCAGTGGGTGAAATAGACCATAACATTTGTGTTAACTGAAAGTCAAATTTTCGAATAATTTTAATCCAGGAGAGATCACAAATTGACGAACTGGCCAATTCTGACCGTTAGTAAATATATCGTATATATAGCGGAATATAAACTATATGTATATACAAAGGAAAGGGATGTTAGCTAGAATGTTTATATCTCAAGAATGGCTGGACCGATTGTGACAAATTTTGTCAATTCAAAATGCCCTCATGGAATAAAAGAATAAAATCTAAAAAAATCGCATAAATAGATGCCAATAATGATGTTAATATAGATTTTGTAGTATTTTGTGACATATTTTTATTTTTTCATATTTTTTGTCGCATGCGATTTTTATACCCTACACCACATAGTGGTAAGGGTATTATGTCTTTGTGCATTTGTTTGTAACATGGAGAAGGAAACGAGATAGACCCATAGTTACTTTGGAGAACCTTCATAGAATCACTTTCTGAGTCGATTTATGCATGTCAGTCCGTCTGTCCGTCCGTCCGTCCGTCCGTCTGTCCATGTATTCTTGTGAACAAAATGCAGGTCGCATTTATTATCCGATTGAGATGAAATTTTCCAAACAATATTTTTTTGGCCCAAGGACGAACCCTATTGAAATTGGTGAGAATCGGATCAAATTTAGATATAGCTCCCATATATATCTTCATCCGATTTCGGGTTAAATGTGCAACAAATGTCCACTATCAGTCCAAATTACCTGAATTTTGGCACACCCAACCGAGTTCGGCCTAGAAGCAAGTATATTAAATTTGGAGAAAATCGGTTCAGATATAGCTATAGCTCCCATATATATCTTTCATCCGATTTGATCTTTAAGTCCCTCACATTCCTACTATGCACTCCACAACCGTGATATTTGGCACCAGGTATTAGATGGAGCACAGAAATAGCTGTTTTAAATTTTATCGAAATCGGTTCAGATTTGGATATAGCTCCCATATATATCTTCATCCGATTTCGGGTTAATTGACCACCAAATGGCCAATATCAGCCCAAATGGCCGAAATTTTGGCACATGTGACCGAGATTAGCTATAAAGCAAATACAACAAGTTTGGAAAAAATCGGTTCAGAAATAGCTATAGCTCCCATATATATGTTTTGTCCGATTTTGTGTTTAAGCCTCTCACATTCGTAATATGCACTCCACAAGAATGATATTTGGTACCAGATATAAGATACAGCCCAGAAATAGCTGTTTGTAATTTTATCGAAATCGGTTCAGATTTGGATATAGCTCCCATATATATCTTCATCCGATTTCGGGTTAATTGTGCACCAAATGGCCGATATAAGTCCAAATGGACTGAATTTTAGTACATCGGACCAAATTCAGCCTAGAAGCAAGTATATCAAATTTAGTGAAAATCGGTTCAGATATAGATATAGCAACCATGTATATGTTTCATCCGATTTAGTGTTTTAGTCCCTTACATTCGTAATATTCACTCCACAACCGTGATATTTGGTACCAGGTATTAGATGGAGCACAGTAATAGCTGTTTTAAAATTTATCGAAATCGGTTCAGATTTGGATATAGCTCCCATATATCTTCATCCGATTTCGGGTTAAATGTGCACTAAATGGTCAATATCAGCCCAAATCACCTGAATTTTCGTACATAAGACCGAATTCAGTCTAGAAGCTAATACGTCAAATTTGGAGAAACCCGGTTCAGAGATAGCTATAGTTCGTAAAATGCACGATAGAATTAGATAGATTTTGATTTTGTACCAACTATCTCATAGAGCTCTGAAATGCCCTGTATAAACCTTTTTACGAGAGCTCTACTAAATATGCATAGTGGTGTAGGGTATCATATAGTCGGCCCCGCCCGACTTTTGAGCTGGTTTTCAATTTGACTTATAATATTGAAGTGTATATTTTGTAATATTTTTTCACCTTACAACACAGGTTGGGGTTATTATATACAGATTGCAATTATCGTCCGATCCTAACGAAAATTTTCACGAGAGTAGGGTTAGGCTCAGAAGGGCTAGGCCTATTGTTTTCGAAGATATCCGCAATATATTTGGGTGTTTAAGTGGACCAAAAACAGAAAAAAAATCCTGATCACATACAATCTAAACGAATTAAGATAGGAAGCTAAAATTTTGCACAGATCTCTCTTTTGTCTGCAGGCAGGTAAAGTTCGAAGATGGGCTATATCGGTCCACGATATCGTATAGCCCCCATATAACGGTACCCTCCGATATTCGGTATTTTGAAGATGTTAGCCACATTTTTCAATGGAATTGCCTGAATATTCACACAAGTAGTTCCTTGTGAATACTTTACCCCCTGGGAGAGAATTGTCTATATAGGTCCCCCATTTAACGGTACCCCCCATATTTGGTATTTTGATAACTTTACCCATTATTTTGTCCTTATTTTGTCAAAAAGGATGTCACAAAGTGCATATGGTGCTTTTGCACGTATAGAAGAGCAAATATTTTCAAATGCTTCCAAATATAAGCAAACAGGATAACACACTTCATACGAGTACACCTCAACCTTTTGACTGTAAAAAAAACCATCCCAAAGAATAAGAAATCCACAACAAAACAAAACACACAGACACCCCTCAGGCTTTCTGTTTTCTTTCATTTTTTTTCCAAATAAATATAATATATTGTTCTGATCCTAAGATATCTAGGAATAATTTTGGAAGGAGGAGAAAATATAGAAAACATTGAAGAATATGCTTCTATGAGTGTGTGTGTATAATTCATTGTTTATCATATATTGCCCTTAAAGGCAAACACGGCAGCTCGGGACAAGAAAAATGTCACATCGTTATGACAACAAGAATTCTACTAGCAATTAGCACATGATTTCGTTTCTCGTGTTTTTCCTGGTTATATTTGGTTCTCTTTTGCCATGATTTACAAAACAAATGGTGTGAGTTGTGCACAGTGGGATAAAAACCACCATTTGTACTTATCCGACATATTGTGTTGCATAACTCGCACTCTGAACAGTGTTTTATATTCATTTCACAACATGTGTTCCTTTACATTATTTATGTTCCTCGAAGGCATTGTTAGAAGATAAAGCAGAAATTGGCAGGGTGTCTGATGTTTGTTTGTTATACCCTCCACCATATATAGTATGGAGGGTATATTAAGTTCGTCATTCCGTTTGTAACTCATCGAAATAATCATTTTAGACCCAACAAAGTATATATATTCTTGATCACCGTAAAATTCTAAGACGATTTAGCCCTGTCCGTCCGTCTGTTGTAATCAAGCTACAGTCTAAACGAATTAAGATAGGAAGCTAAAAGATTTTAGCCACATTTTCAACGGAATGGTCTGAAAATCCACACAAGGAGTTACTTGTGGGTACTTTATACCTCGGCAGAGAATTATCTATATAGGTCCACGATATCGTATAGCCCCCATATAACGGTACCCCCGATATTCGGTATTTTGATGATGTTAGCCACATTTTCAATGGAATTGTCTTAAAATCCACACAAGTAGTTCCTTGTGAGTACTTTACTCCCTGAGAGAGAATTGTCTATACAGGTCCACGATATCGTATATCCCCCATATAACGGTACCCCCCCGATATTGGGTATTTTGATGATTTTACCCACATTTTTCAACGGAATTGTCTGAAAATCCACACCAGGAGTTCCTTGTGGGTACTTTATACCTCGGCGGGGAATTATCTATATAGGTTAACGATATCGTATATCCCCCATATAACGGTACCCCCCGATATTCGGTATTTTTATGATTTTATCCACTTTTTTATCGGAAATGTCTGAAAATCCACACAAGGAGTTCCTTGTGGGTACTTTATGCCTCGACAGAGAATTATCTATATAGGTCCACGATATCGTATAGCCCCCATAAAACGGAACTCCCGACATTCGGTATTTTGATGATTTTACCCACATCTTTCAACGGAATTGTCTGAAAATCCACACGAGGAGTTCCTTGTCAGAGAGTTATCTATCTTAGAGAATCTATATCTATAAAAGAGGAAAATGTTTGTATGTTTGTTTGTTTGTTTGTTTGTTTGTAATTTATGGACTCGAAAACCGCTGAATAGATTTTCCTCAAAATTTCCATATATACTGCAACATCGCCTGAAAGTAACATAGGCTATATACATTTTTGAATTTCCACTTGGAACTGGAGATATAGCATCAGAATCGGAGGTACCTCCCAAAAATTTAGATTTTATATGCACATATCTATTGATTGGTTGAATATACAGTCTCCAAATTTGGAATACGTAACGGAATTTGGAACAAAAATAAGTTTGCCAAATTATATTGTAATCGGTTCAGATTTTGATATAGCTCCCATATATATTTTCGACCGATTTCGTTCATTTGATGCCTCAAACACAATATGAATGTTCGATTCCAATGAAATTTGGAATGTGTGACGGGATTTGATCCGAAAATAAATTTGTCAAATTATATTGAAATCGGTTCAGATTTTGATATAGCTCCCATATATATTTTCGGCCGGTTTCAAGCATTTGATGCACCAATCACGCTATGTATCCCCAATTTCAATGAAATTTGAAATGTGTAATTGATTTTATCTAAAAAATTGATTTCCCAAATTATATTGAAATCGGTTCAGATTTGGATATAGCTCCCATATACATTTTCGGCCGATTTCATGTATTTGGTGGACCAAACACGATATGTATTTCCAATTGTAATGAAATTTAAAATAAGTAACGGAATTGGGAGCAAAAATTAATTTGTCAAATTATATTGAAATCGGTTCAGATTTGGATATAGCTCCCATATATATTTTCGACTGATTCCATGTATTTGATGCACCAAACACGCTATGTATCTCTAATATCAATGAAATTTGGAATGTGTAGCGGAAATTAAAACGAATATACACTTGTTAAATTATATTTAAATCGGATCAGATTGGAATATGATTTTAATAAGAACCATTGACCCACAACGTCTTAGGCTAACACTAAAAAAACAACACAACAATTTATTTGAAATACGCTTATTACGGCGAAGTATGTTGCTATCTCGAATTCACTAATTGCAATAGAAATGCCACTCTACTTAAAAAAAGTTTCCTGCACGCTTGGTATTTGCTATGAAATAAATAAATCCAAAGAACAAACCCTTCGTGTATGCATGTCATGTTACTGCTTTTGTAATGATTTTGTTTATTAACGCATTAAATTAGTGAAATATTTTTTTTTTAATTTTTAAATTTGTTTTTCTTTATCCAACATATATTCGTAAATAAAATTTTGAATGCATATAAAATCAAAAGGGGTAGCGAAGCGCACCGGGTTCAGCTAGATATCTATATAGGTCCACGATATCGTATAGCCCCCATATAACGGTACCCCCGATATTTGGTATTTTGATT
The DNA here is from genome assembly GCF_030504385.1 of Musca domestica. Lineage (NCBI taxonomy): Eukaryota > Metazoa > Arthropoda > Insecta > Diptera > Muscidae > Musca > Musca domestica. The sequence goes on from NW_026712279.1 coordinate 677,657, forward strand.
ATTTTATCCACATTTTTCAATGAAATTGTCTGAAATTCCACAAAAGGAGTCCCTTGTGGGTACTTTACCCCCTCAAAAAGAAGTGTCTATATAGGTCCACAATATCGTATATCCCCCATATAATAGTACTCCCCTATATTCGGTATTTTGATGATTTTACCCACATTTTTCAACGGAATTGTCTGATAATCCACACAAGGAGTTCTTTGTCAGTACTTTACTCCCTGAAAGAGAGTTCTCTATATAGGTTAACGATATCGTATATCCCCCATATAACGGTACCCCCGATATTCGGGGTTTTGATGATTTTAGAAACATTTCCCAATTGAATTATCTGAAAAACCACACAAGGAGTTCCTGGGGAGTACTTACCCCCAGGCATAGATTTGTCTATATAGGTCCACAATAGCGTATGTCCCCCCATATATCGGCACCTTCCGATATTAGGTATTTTAAAGATTTTAACAGAATTTTCAATGGATTTTATTTTTTTGAATATTTTCTATTTCGTTCCAAATGGTGGAGGGTATTCAAAGTTCGGCCCGGCCGAACTTACTGCTTTTTTACTTGTTAAAAATTATATCTTTACAAAACCGTGAATATTCGTAATTATTTCAATGTTTTACCAAAGCATTTTTGTTTCATTCATGTCCCAGTGTCTAAAAAACACTGAGATATTTATGTGAGTTTAAGATTTAATCTCCGACCCACAAACTCCAAATTTTTAAAAATAGATACATAAAGATCACAAATTCTAACAAATGTTAATTTCTTTGTGAATAATAAACCAGATGTTCTAACATTTCCACTAAGTGGACAATTTCGTTTTTTCCCCGGAAAATAACTCAACTCAGCGATAACAAATGATATTTGTTTTTCTTTTTTTTTAATTTTTGGTCTGAATGTCATATTTCGGTTGCGAACCTCTTCTTATGAAATTTTCCACCAGCTGTGACATCTAATAGTGTCACATTTACCAACCTTTTACTCCAAATATGAAAAGAGAGTTTTTCAACAAAACTCACATTTTCCATTCTACCCACCCCCACATAATCGGTTTAACAACAATCTTAATGTTTAGCACAAAATGCAAACATCATTACATAGAAGATGCAAATAATGGTTTGACAAACAAAACATTTGTAGAGGTTTCATTAAAGTTTATTTTGTGACACATCTGTATCGTTCCCTTAGTACAAATTTAATTTCATATTCATATTTTATACCCTCCACCTTCGAAAGGAGGGTATATTAACTTTGTCATTCCGTCTGTAACATCCTTAAATATTCGTCGTAGACCCCATAATGTATATATATTCATAATCAGCATAAAATTCTAAGTCAATTTAACGATGTTCGTCTGTCTGTCCGTCCGCCTGTTGAAATCACGATACAGCCCACATTATTTGACGTAGAGCGCCAACATTTAGCAGAGCTATTTTTATTGTGTCTAGGATGGTTGGTATTGAAAATGAGATATATCGGTCTACGTTCTGGTATAGTCCCCATTTGACGGTACCTCCCGATATTCGGTATTTTGATTATTTATGCCACCTTTTTTCACGGATTTGTCTGAAAATTGGTACTTGTAGGTCATAATGGGTCCCTGTGCGTGTGGCAAAACATTGCATGTATGGGTCCACGTTTTGGTATAGCCCCCATATAAAGGTACCTCCCGATATTCGGTATTATAATTTTTTTGCCACATTTTTTCACGGATTTATCTAAAAATTGGTATATGTTGGTCATAATGGGTTCCAACTCCGGTGGCGAAACATTGCATGTATGGGTCCATGATTTGATATAGCCCCCATATAAAGGTACGTCCCGATATTCGGTATTTTAATTTTTTTGCCACATTTTTTCACTGATTTGTCTAAAAATTGGTAAAAAATGGGTTCTAGTTCGTGTGGCGAGTCATTGTAATTATAGGTCCAGGTTTTGGTATAGCCCCCATATAACGGTACCTCCCGACATTCGGTAATTTGATTTTTATTTGCCGCATTTTTTCACGGATTTGTCTGAAAATTGGTATTTGTAGTCATAATGGGTTCTAGCTCCGTTGGCGAAACATTGTATGTCCTTGATTTGATATAGCCCCCATATAACGGTACCTCCCGATATTATGTACTTTGATGGTTTTTGCCACATTTATTCTAATGTTTTCTCTCCCCTAAGGTGGAGGGTATTAAAAATTTGGCCCGGCCGAACTTAATGTTTTTTTTACTTGTTTTTACTTGCTTCAATGATTAGAGATATTGTAACAAAATGTGAAGCTTAACATTTTTTGTATTGAATATATATTACTGAATTTATATTGAACCAATTCTTTTTGCTTCTTAACCTTTGATGTTTCCTTTTTGCTTGTGCAAATTTGTCATGCAAATCCTTCTTTACTTTTGTTTATGTTGTAACTTCCTTAAGGGTAAGTTTGGATAATGTCTAGCCTGAGAAAAAAATTGTAATCGCTTTGGAAAAGAAATAACAGTATTGAGAGTACCAGGAATTTTAATCCAGAAACGGAAGGAACTGGTATACACCGTCAGATATAATGATGACATTCTAACTCATACTTAAATATTCAAGGAGAGTTTGCGAATCAACAAAGCTTGACAAATGGTCAGGAATTCCTTGACAGTCCCTGCAAAATGATACCGAAAATAATGTCATTGTCAATGTGGACAAATGTTAAACGTTTTTAACTTCAGCATTCGCTTGTTCTTTAAGTTAACGCAAATGTTAATGTAAACCCCAGCAACGACAATATTCTCCATTACACACTGTATTTAACATGCAAATGAACAACATCAGAAGCGTCCTCATCCGCATCAGTGACCATGATTATGGTTGCTCTGGTTATGGCTACAACTACAATGACATGTCAGCTGAAAACCACTTCTGATGCCTGTCACTGTTTGTTAACTTTCTGATTTTCAACTTTTCATTAAATTGAAATGCCATTAAAATCTCACTAGCTCATTTTGACAGAAAGTAGAAGTTGTTAAAATTGCGAGTGTATATTTGAGAAGAATTACAATTTTATATGTTTTAAATACTCAGGAGTATTGTTAAGTTAGGTCCGGCTTTAAAAACCTATTAAACTATGGCGGTTAAAGCCTTTTTTTAAATATATACGGGACCACAGAAAAATATTTTAAGCACTTACTTTCAAAATGACGACAATTTCATTGCTGGGTTGTGACAGTTTTAAAATTGAATATACTTGAGTCGGTGGAAGTCAACATTTTATATAATAATACAATTACATCTTTCAACAAATATAAAATTCAATGGTGTTATTTTATATATGAGTAACCAAAATATAGTATATAGACTGAAATTAAGATTTTTTCACAAGTGAATATATTTTGATTGTTTGAACTATTTGGCATTTCTGGCAATTCGCGATGCCAGTATAGTTCAAACAATCAAAATATATTCACTTGTGAAAAAATCTTAATTTCAGTCTATATACTATATTTACAATTAAGAAGAAAGCGACTGTTACTAAAGTGTCATTTTGACTTTATACTTTATTTGACTGTATTTTATAAATTCCAATGATGAACATAGACAAAAGACCTGCTCAAATATAGACCTCTTTTAGATTAGTGATAATGCTTGAAAAATGCTACGAGGAAAAATAATATCAAATGTCATAAAAGTACCGAATACAGGGAGTTGATGTTATATTGGGGCTATATAAAGACGTGGACCTGCATAGGAAAGTTTTGTCATAGGACAAAATAATATTCAAATACGAAACTTGAAACAATTTCGGTGAATAATGTCGCTAAAATCATCAAAATACCAAATATAGAGAGGTACCTTCGTATATAGGGTCTATACGAAGACACCTTACAGGCTGTAATACCCATTACGAACTTCACATACAAAATTTGAAACAATTCCGGTGAATAATACCCCAAAAATCAACAAAAACCGAATTTAGGGAGGTATTGTATATAGGGGCTATTCGACCTACATACGCAATTTTCTGTAATATGCTACAGTACCTATTACGAAGTGCACATAGGAAATTTGAAACAATTTCAGTGAAAACCAGTAAAGAAAGTCTTAAAGTCGGGCGGGGCCGACTTTATGATAACCTACACCACTTTGCTAATTTAGTAGACCTCCACATAACAATTAAAAGTTTTTATGGGAGAATTCAATCATATACGCTATGATTATAATTATAATTTAAAGTTCAAAGAACTAACTATGCCGAAGTATTTGTATCTTTTAAATTCGGACTTGTGTTGCCCATTTGGTGCACAAATAATTTAAAATCGGATAAAAATATATATGGGAGCTATAGCTATATCTGAACCGATCTTGACATACTAGCTTCTAGACACAATTCGGTCGTAAGTGCCAAATTCCATCCCATTTAGACAAATATTACACGTTTGGTGCACAATAAAAAGTAAATCGGACGAAGATATATATGGGAGCTATACCCAAAGTTGAACCGATCTCGATAAAATTTGGCAAATGTATTTCTGAGCTGTATTTGATATATCTCCCCAAATATTGTTGTTGCATAGTGCATATAACGGCTGCGGTGGACAAAAATAACAAATCGGATTAACAATATATATGGAAGCTATAGCTATATATGAACCGATTTCGATCAAATTTGGCATACTTATTTTCAGGCCTAATTTGGGTGTATATGCAAAATTCCATAAAACTCGGGCTGATATTACACGTTTGGTGCACAATAAAATCGGACGAAGATATATATGGGAGCTATATCTAAATTTTGACCGATTATCTCCAATTTCAATAGGGTTCTTCCTTAGGTCAATCAAATGATTTGTGCAAAATTTCATCTGGATAGGACAATAAATGCGAACTGTACTTTGTTTACAAAAATACATGGACAGACGGACGGACGGACGGACATGCATAAGTCGACTCAGAATGTGATTCTATGCAGATCAGCAAAAGGAACTATGGGTCTATCTCGTTTCCTTTTGCCTGTTATAAACAAATGCACAAAGACATAATATCCTGACCACCTTGTGGTGTAGGGTATAATTACAACTAGGATCATTATTTTAGCGAAAATTTCAAGTTTGTTCATTCTGTAAGAGTAACCAGGGACAATATATGAACACGTACAACCTTAGAGGAACTTAATGTAGGATAGAGATGTGTGGACTTATAAAAAGTTAATTTAGATGATATATTAATTTATGCAGATGGATTTAAGATGTATGTATTTCTGGAAAGGCCTTTCAAAAAAAAAAAAAGACACCATCACGTCCCATATAAAAGTTATAATTATTAAAAATAAATAAACTTATTTGAGAATTTGGATTATTTTTTGAATTTTTGTTGTCAATTTGTCAATATTTGTTATGTATATATGTGTTATTTGTATGTAGCTCCCAAATATATTTTCCTCTAATTTTACATAAATTATACATGAGCAGTTCAAATCAATATGCATAGTTGTATTTAAACATCATAAAGTCAGCCTACCAGCCTTATGTCCTTTCTTCACTAGTAATTTTCACTTTTCTTAAGTACAACACTTAAGATAAATCTTAACTTTTCATCTTAATAATAAATATTTTACGATCATTTACAAGTATTTTAATTAGATTTTCTTATCAATCTTATTGTATATTGGTTTTGGGATGAATATCGAAATCCATTTAACTACCCAAATCAATAGAGATAGAAATTGTTTGATTTCCCCCAAGTGTCTGTTTGTTTTGTATGTATAAATGTCTGCTATTGAAAAAAAACCTAACAAGGGAAATCAAAAATTCAAAAATCAAAATGCATTCTAATCGAGCAAGTGGTGAGATTCAATAATTAGCTGACACCCAGGAATATCTTTTAATCATCCGGTATGGGTTTTAACATCCAAAAAGCTTGAGAAGAAGATTTTACCGGTAAACATCAGTACCGCCAAAACAGGTGACGCACCAACATTTAGTACAAACATTCTTTAACGTGATATGTATGTGGCAAGAAGTAAGATATATTTATGTATTGCGGGTATCAATATCAGGTGGATCATTCTCATTTGACTAAAAGTTAATAACATTTTCTATATTCGATTCCTGTGAACGGATATTATGTCCATATAAAATACTAGCTGGCCCGGTCCGCGTTGCCGGCCCCTACTTTTAGTTTTTAATGCATATTTTTTAAAGCATTATAGAACACTGATCTGAATGATTTCAAAATAGTCAAAGATAATTGGTCTTTTACATCCATTACCGTAAGATAGGAATTAATTTATTTTTGTCATTTAAATTGTGTGTCGGAAAACCCATAAAGTCCATATTTTTCTTCATAGTATAATTCAATAACGATCCAAAAAATAATATTCGTGATTTTTTCATGTTTCTGCCACAATTTGATATTTCGGAGTTCAAAGCATGTAGACGTACATCCCACATCTACGTTCCCAGCCAATATTCTCTTGAGAGTTAAAAATTCAATAGTATACCAAATTTTTTTTTCTGACCAAACATTGGTTAGGAATGTGGATTTGCGGGTACACTAATGTGGGAACTACACTCAAAAAAATGCCTATGTGGACAATTATCTCTAAGACGATTCTCTATCCCAGAGTAGCCTAAATACAATTTTTTAGCCAAATCAATTGATGAATGTGATCAAGACCAAGAATGGACTCTACTCCAAAAGTCAAAATATTATGAGAAGAGGTTTTTTACACCCGTAGAAACAAAGATGCCAAATAAAGGCCTGAAAAATGAAAGAAAAATGTCGAAAACCCCGAATATAGCTTAAATTATATAATGGTTATACCAAAACGTGATCATTTTTTGCGAGGATGGTTTCTTCTCAAATTACCAACTTTTGCTAAAATGCGTATGAGTAAAATATGGTTAAAAAGTAAACTATACTTGAAAAAGGAGTGTACCCTTATCCCCGGGGGTCATATATCGTGACCTGCAAAAGCGATTTAAGACATCTTGAAAGTTTTTTTTTTCCTAAATGTCCAATTCGCTCTACCATTTTACACCCTTTATATTCAGTATTTCACTGATTGCAATTCCAATGAATTGCATTTTGAGTTCTCATTGGGTGGATTATTGTAATATGAAAGAAATAGGTCCACATATAAGGGTTATACCAAAGTATGGTCCTATTCTTATAATTATTTGAAAAAATGTGTTGTTCTTCTTAAAATCTCAAATTACCAACATTTGATATACATCTGATATATATTTTGAACAACTGATTATTCATGAAACCCCTAGGAAAAATTTAAAACTCTATGGTAACTTTTGCGAAGTATAGAGCAAAATATTTGAGGCCCTTTGTGTTTGGTTAAACTATATGAAATGGACCCTAAAAACGTTTGATCGACCCCCCCTTTTTTTGGGATTTTTAATTACCAACCAAACTGACTACTGATGATAGCGCATAGTCATTGATAACGTTTCATGGGAGTTAAGGTTACTTTTAAGGTTTCGGAAGAATTTTCCGAGGAAATGTATCCTTTTCTTTCCAAATTTTCAATTTGCTCCACTATTTTATATAGTTCGCATATAACAGTGCTCTTCATATTCGGTATTTCACTGGTTGCATTCCCAATGAATTTTGCATTTTAAGTTCTCATTGGATGGATTATTTCCATATCTAGTCAATTTCCATTGAATTTTTTTTTTCGATTTTTCCCGATTTGAGAATTTTTGCCATGAGATCTCTTTTTTCGTGTTTTTTAGCGATTTTGAAAAAGTAATTATCTTTTAACATTGGTCTAACCGCGTTAAGTTATTTCGATATCATTTGACTGACTTCCATGCAACCCGCCATCAATTTCAGTTCTCAAGAAATCAAGTTAATCAAATAAATTGGTATTAATATTCGAATTCAAAAATAAAATATAAAAAACACTACAAATGTACATTAGAAAAAAGTAAGTCAAAATGGAAAAAAAAATCATGCAAAATAAAACATTACTATTGTACATTTCAAAAGTCAAAATGAAAATGTTAATATATCACATTTTTACGCGATTTTTTTGAATATTATCCTTTTCGGAAAAGAGACAATTCCGAATTTGTATGAATCGTTAAAATCGGATCAGCGGATCTTGAGTTATAAGCGTAGTAACTAACACAACTTACATTTATATATATAGATGTGAAAGGGGAATATAAAAACAATCTGGTTGAGAAAAAATTGATATGTTTTCGGTCATATACAAGCGAGCCCATACAGTAGGAAAAGCGGAAGTTATCCCTTGCTTAAAAATTAAGGTGCGCTGCAGGTCACAATTATACAACAACCGCAAAACCCTTCGACAACGGTGCATTTCCATAAATATTACAGAGCTAGCTTTTTATTTGGTATTAAAAAAACTACGGTTTCCCAAAAATTCCAATACTGTTCTAAATTAATAATATTTATTTACACATATTCTCCTTTATAAAAACTAAATGTTACTTTTTTACATTTTAGTAACTCTCTCATCTTAAACATATTCAAACTTATTAAAGAACAAGTAAGCAAAGGCTATAGTCGCGCGGGGCCGACACCTTACAACACTACAATATATCAGTTTTGGAAGATTTAATATTTATTCACTCCGCCGTGCTGAAAGTTGTTGTGGTCTATTTTGCAGCTAAATATATCCAATGGTCACCCAAAAAGCCAGAATTCTTCCCTGTCCTTAACTCTTTTCTCAGGGATGTCGATTGGCTTCAACTGTGTGATCAGGAAAATTTTCTGTTTTTCGTGTATTTGAACCCCTAAATATTTTCCGATCATCTCCAAAACCAAGAGGCCCCTCTGTATCTCTAAATTTAGACTCATCTATATATGAGCTTGTCTACGATATTTGGCTATATTCGCCCACGAAATCAGCATAAAACAGCCAGAAGTTTGCTTTTGTGTATTTCGGATATCGCCTGCAAGTAATGTTGGCATTTTTTCACACAAAAGTAGTGGCCGATTCAACCCGATGTCCTCAACTCTAACTTCATACGAGATTTCGTGTCTTTTGGTTTCTATTTGTGACCTTTACAACGCCTGCAAAATCAGGAACATTTTTAGTTGTTGGTCCATTTCAACCCCTAAATATATTGCGGACATCTTTGAGAACACTAGGCCTAGCCCTTTTGAGCCTATTCTGACCCTAGCCCCACCCCCATTCGTGAATTCAAATGAACATGGACAGACGGACGGACGGGCATACATAGCTAGATCGACTAAGCTTGGCGAGCTAGGAAGATTCATATATACTTTCGTATGTGGGAAACCAATATTTCGAGGTATTACAATCAAACTTATAATACCCCCAACACATAGTGTTGTAGGGTATACAAAAAAAATATTCATTCTTGCTTGTGAGGCGTATTTACTCCTAATAAATAAATGTAAGCTCCGTTGTTGCTACAAATTGCAATCAAAAATGACAAATTTTAACAAACAATTGTAGACAAATTATGCACAAGCCTCTAACGTACAGTGTTGCAAAAGTGAGCGTTTACTGCACCTGGTCCGACCAGCATTAGCACATATGTAAGTTTGTGGGCTCACAATACCTTAACACATGTAGGAATATGCGTTTTATCGCTCCACACAAATATTCCTCTTTAAAACGATCCCTAGAGTTCAAATGTGAATACGTTAAAAAAAATGTCTTACAAATTGCATGGCAGATAGCATATGATGGGTTTGGTGGATTATGGTGTTAAAGCCATACCAACCACTGACGACATCGTCCGCGGTTTGCAATGATTTAATCAAATGTATGGCATTTATCATAAGTCATACAAAACTAATGGCACCAGATATGGCATTTTATGTAACACTCAAATATTCTTTAGTTAAAAATAGCTTCTAGTAATTTTCGCGAAACTGAAAAAAATTAAAAGTTGTTTCTTGATATGGAATTTTGTGTGGAATTGTTTCAAAATACATACTGAAATTGAAAATACTTAGTGAAAAATTCCAGGAAGTTTTTTTCAGTTTTGACTAAAAATTTTATTTTTGTTATTTTTCTGATTGAAAGAATGTTGATAATCAAATTAGTGCGCAATGAAAATGAGGTTGTAAATCTAGTTTTATTAAAAGGGGAACATGTGAAGTTATTACAAGTTAAGAAAAACAAATATGTGATCCTAAGTGTTGGTATATTTTTTATGTCTTTCAAAATCTTTAAAATGTCTTCGCTTTCCTTGCATATACCTGAAACGTAATTTTCGTCCATTAATATCGATGTTCATGCCAATTCAACTACTTTCTTTTTCTCGCATAACAGGAAATTATTAATTATTTTTTCGTTTTCACCTACAACTCCACACTAACCCCGTGAACAAGGAAAAATACATAAAGTACATACCCTCCACCAAAAAAAAGTATGGAGGGTATATTAAGTTCGTCATTCCGTTTGTAACTCATCGAAATAATCATTTTAGACCCAACAAAGTAATATATACTTTGTTCTATTCTCGATCAGCGTAAAATTCTAAGACTATTTAGCAATGTCCGTCCGTCTGTCCGTCTGTTGTAATCACGCTACAGTCTAAACGAATTAAGATAGGAATCTAAAATTTTGCACAAATCTCTCTTTTGTCTGCAGGCAGGTCAAGTTCGAAGATGGGGTATATCGGTCCACGATATCGTATAGCCCCCATATAACTGTACCCCCGATATTCGGTATTTTGATGATTTTAGCCACATTTTTCAATGGAATTGTCTGAAAATCCACACAAGTAATTCCTTGTGGGTACTTTATACCTCGGCAGATAATTATCTATATAGGTCCACGATATGGTATAGCCCCCATATAACGGTACCCCCGTTATTCGGTATTTTGATGATTTTAGCTATATTCCAATGGTATTCTCTGAAAATCCACACAAGGATTTCTTTATGAGCACTTTAACCCCTGAAAGGTATTTGTCTATATAGGTCCACAATATCGTATATCCCCCATATAACGGTACCTTCAGATATTCGGGATTTTGAAGATTTTAGCCACATTTCCCAATGGAATTATCTGAAAATCCACACAAGGAGTTCCTTGTGAGTACTTTACCCCCAGACATAGATTTGTCTATATAGGACCACAATAGCGTATATCCCCCTATATATCGGCACCTTCCGATATTAGGTATTTTAAAGATTTTAACAGAATTTTCAATGGATTTTATTTTTTTTTTTAATATTTTCTAATTCGTTCCAAATGGTGGAGGGTATTTAAAGTTCGGCCCGGCCGAACTTACTGCTTTTTATACCCTCCAACAAAAAAAGTATGGAGGGTATATTAAGTTCGTCATTCCGTTTGTAACTCATCGAAATAATCATTTTAGACCCAACAAAGTATATATATTCTTGATCAGCGTAAAATTCTAAGACGATTTAGCCCTGTCCGTACGTCTATCCGGCTATATCGGTCCACGATATCGTATAGCCCCCATATAACGGTTCACCCCGATATTCGGTATTTTGATGATGTTAGCCACATTTTTCAATCAAATTGTCTTAAAATCCACACAAAAAGTTCCTTGCAAGTACTTTACCTCCTAAGAGAGAATTGTCTATATAGGTCCACGATATCGTACATCCCCCATATAACGGTACCCACCGATATTCGGTATTTTGATGATTTTAGCCACATTTTTCAACGGAGCTGTCTGAAAATCCACACAAAGAGTTCCTTGTGGGTACTTTATACCTTGGCAGAGAATTATATATAGAGGTCCACAATATCGTATAGCCCCATATAACGGTACCCCCGATATTCGGTATTTTGATGATTTTAGCCACATTTTTCAATGGAATTGTCTGAAATTCCACAAAAGGAGTCTCTTGTGGGCATTTTACCCCCTCAAACAGAATTGTCTATATCGGTCCACGATATCGTATATCCCCCATATAACTGTAACCCCGATATTCGGTATTGTGATGATGTTAGCCACATTTTTCAATGGAATTATCTGAAAATCCACACAAGTAGTTCCTTGCGAGTACTTTATCCCCTGAGAGAGAATTGTCTATACAGGTCCACGATATCGTACATCCCCCATATAACGGTACCCCCCCTTATTCGGTATTTTGATGATTTTACCCACATTTTTCAACGGAATTGTATGAAAATCCACACAAGGAGTTCGTTGTGGGTACTTTACACCTCGGCAGAGAATTATCTATATAGGTCCACGATATCGTATATCCCTCATATAACGGTACCCCGATATTCGGTATTTTGATGTTTTTAGCCATATTTTTCAACGGAATGGTCACAGGGGTTCTTTGTACACAAAGGGTTCTTTGTGAGCACTTTACCCCCCCGACAGACAATTCTCTATATAGGTTAACGATAACGTATAGCTCCCATATAACGGTACCCCGAGATATTCGGTATTTTTATGATTTTAGCCACATTTTCCAATCGATTTGTCTGAAAATCCACACACGGAGTTCTTTGTGAGCACTTTACCCCTGAAACGGAATTGTCTATATAGGTCCACAATATCGCATATCCCCCATATAACGGTACTCCCCTATATTCGGTATTTTGATGATTTTAGCCACATTTTCCAATGGAATTATCTCAAAATCCACACAAGGAGTTCCTTGTGAGTACTTTACACGCAGACATAGATTTGTCTTTATAGGTCCACAATATCGTATATCCCCCCATATATCGGCACCTTCCTATATTAGATATTTTAAAGATTTAAAAAAAATTTTTAATGGATTTTATTTTTTTGAAAATTTTCTAATTCGTTCCAAATGGTGGGGGGTATTCAAAGTTCGGCCCGGCCGAACTTACTGCTTTTTTACTTGTTCTAGTTGGCTTAATGTCAGCTAAGTTTGCATATAATTTATTACTAAATTGCTAATTTTTTTTCGAAAATTTTGTCACAAAATAATTGTTATAGTTTCCAAAGGAAACACTTAATCTTTGTTAGCTTACATTTAAAACTTCGACATACTCAATTCAATTTTGATTTTCAAACCCATTAAAATCTGTTTAAGAATACATCAACGTTTGTCTGCCCTCCCACTTAAAATACGAAGCATTACTAACAAGTACCGATGGCAAAATTCCGCCAAGTCAATTTAATCTGTGCATTACGAATAGCAATATTTTTCTTTTCTCCCCTGGGCCATTTGATATTATGCGTGAACTTTGATATATGGGCGTGCCATAGTACCACTTCTTATTAGCCTCAAATGTGCGACTTATGCCACAAATGCGAGACTGACATTTATCCTTAAACCATTTTGACCGCAAGGTACTCAAGGCTAATTCTGGATATGAAATCAACTTAGATAAGAGAGAATATTACCCATTAATATAAATTAATGTACTTTCTCATTTACCATTTGGCCATTGTTAGGATAACCAATTATTTGTTTTCTTATGCCTATCATAAAACAAGTAAGCAAAGGCTACAGTCGAGCGGGGCCGACCGTTGAATACCCTACAACACTATAATAAACGATACAGTTTATATAGGCGAGATACTCGAAAGAATTCCACAAGATATTGTGACAAATAATAAAAGAAAACCATAAGGTTTCAAATAATAGCAACTTAAACTAATTTGCTCATTTCGAATTTATTGGTAGATTTTGCCGTAAATGGTCTTTCTAGATCTGAAAGCAATATTTCCCAAAGACCTATAATCTCGCAGAAGTGGCAAAAGATTAACATTTATTATTGGTTTTTGACTGAAACGCATCTGTATGAGATACAGACATTCAAAAAAAAAAAATAATCATCAATCTTCAACGAAATAATCAGAAGTGCGTCTTTCCTATATTTGTGAATTCTCCAAAAAGTCGCCCTAAATATATGGCGATTATCTCCTATTCTGACCCTCATCTTATCCCCATGCAAAATTTCGTAAGGATCGGGCCATAAATGCGATCTGTATATGATATCCTGATATCCTAACTACTTAGTTTTGTTAGCTGTAGAAATATTACCAAATGTTTAATTCAAAATGAAAATATGCCAAAAATGAGACAAAATGGAAAAAAATATGAGAAAATTTTACAAAATCAATATTTTCATCTTTAAAGAGATATTTTTATGCGATTTATTTTGAAGTTTTTTCTTTCCTGCCAAGAGGCCATTCTGAATTAATGAGAACTGTCGAAATCAGTTCAGCCGTTCTCGACATATAAGAAATCTTTCAAGCATATCTTCTTGATAGACATATATATCGCACATATTTGCTATATATCCGTTTTGTTGAATGTTAACATCAATGTAAAGGTCAGAAGTAACCTTGTCATGGCTTTGTGAGTTCGCCGGGATTTAAAATATTCGCGGTTTAATGAAAATTTTTGCATTTTTTCAACACAAAAAATATGGTCTATTTTACCCGCTAAATATTATCCGATGACCACCCAAATTGGTAGGCTTCTTCCCCGCCCTAAACTCTAGCTACATGCGAAATTCCGCGTCGATTGGTCTATAATTGCGACCTGTATAGCTACTGCAAAATCCGACATTTTTTCAGTTTTTGGTCCATTTCTACCCTTAAATATTATGCGATCATCTCCAAAAGAAATAGGGTTCTATTCTGACCCTAGCCCCACCTCCATTCTAAATTTCGTGAAGATCGGGCCATAATTGCGACCTGTAGAGTGATTACAAATTAACATGGACAGACGGACAGACGGACGGACGGACATACATAGCTAGATCGACTCAGCTCGGCGAGCTAGGAAGATCCATTTATACTTTCCTATGTGGGAAAGAAATATTTCGTGGTGTTACATAATTTTGGCCCAATCAAACTTATAATACCCCAACACAAAGTGTTGTAGGGTATAAAAAGCTCAACAATTGATTGGTAGGTAGGGTAAGTGTACCAGTAGTCGGCACTTTTAGGATTGTCGCGTTTTTAATCGCTCACCATTCTGAGTGGAACATTTCAATTATTACAAAGTTAATTTTATTCAGATTCGAAATTTTGTATAGTTTTTGCAATAATAAATAAAGTTTTAATAACTTTTTATTAAATGTCATAAATTTGTTGTTTTATCAAAACAATGCTTTTTGCCAGTAGCCAATTGTCGGTATGGCATTTTCCAACAGTCGGAAAATGTAAGAATAATTAATAATAATAATAATAATAAATTAATTCATTAAAATATAATATTTTTCTTAGTTAAACTGATTCGACGTCTTTATGGTACTTTTCTTAAGAATATGAATTGTCGAGGACCTTCACAGACAAAAATTTAATTTTTATTAGAATAATTCATCTTTTCTTAGCGAAATTGTGCACAAAGATAGCCAGCAATATATTTGAAGTAAACAAATACATTTAGTTACAATAGTTTCATTTATTTGGGTTTAAAAATGAAAAGTGCCGACTACTGGGACATGCCGAACTTAGGCACACTTACCCTATAAGTAAATTGCTTTTTATGGGTTTTCTTAGATGCTATTATCCTCAAGGTTCTTTTTTCGCGTTTGTTTTTAATGTCATGCCACATTGTTAATTCCCTCTCTTTGTTACTATGTTTAGTGCAACTTTTCTTTTTCTTCTCTTTTTTCACCATTTGACAAACTTTCCCAATATAAACATTGTATGCTGTACAAATCTTGTGGAATTTACCACTAATCTTCTTATGCTAAGTTACCACAAAAAAACTAAAGCTTTATTTCAAACATATCTATGTGTATTTGTGTCATTTGTTTGGAAATGAATCAAGAAACTAGCTACGATTTTGCGACGGGAAAAACTTTTACATTCTTACATTTCAGAAACATAACAATAGTAATTGCCATATTATGCAAAAAATTTTTGATTGGTTACCATGAGTACTGTTGCTTATCCTTATGAAAGGAATATATGACTCTCACTGCGTCTTAACCAACTTGACTTGAGCTCGGGGTAAAGCCATTGAAATTCCAAAAATTGCAAGAACTTACACCGCAACAGAATGAAAATAGACACAAAAGAGCTAAAGAGTTGCTTCGCTTGACCGAAAGTGGTGAACTGTCGAATGTGGTTTGCTTTCGTAAACAAACAAAATGCTCGTGTTTACTTGCCAAAAAGGTCAGCTGAAAATGTGCACCTTCGGTTGGCCACCAGAACTCAAGCGCCGGTCATGGTCACCAGAACAGCTCGTATTAATCGACATTGGCATCAGAATAAATGCCGAATAATATCGCGAAAATATTCTGAAGGGTGTATTAAAACATTGGGCACGCAAACATTTTGGCCGCACACTTAGGACATTCCAACAGAACATAGCACAATCGCACTGAGCACGCACCACACTAGAATGGTTACAAAATGAGGTTCCTCACTCCATTTCCATCACACAATGGCCACAAAAAGCTCCGAATACCAAGCCGTTGGACTATTGTGTCTGGAGTATTTTGGAAAGCAAGGTTGGCACTAAAAACTATCAAAGTGTCGATCTCCGGCGCTTCGCCGGGAATTGGCCAAAATACCGCAGAGCAACATTCGGGCAGCGTGTGACGGTTTCATTGGTCGTATGAGGGCTATAATTCGTGCCAAAGGTGACCAATTCCAACAAATCTAAACTTATTCTAAAATTTGATGCTATTTGTCTCGTTATTTACCTCTTTTTTAATTATTTAATAAAATTTAAAAAAATTTAAAATTATGGCATTGACTTTGTTACAGTTTCTTACCTCACCCTGTAGTCACTAAAAATTAACAACAAGTAAGCAAAGGCTATAGTCGTGCGGGGCCGACCCTACAACACTACAATATGTTAGAAGCCCCCTCATATCCAGATCGATTTTTGAAGAATTCGCTTTTGTAATTATGTCAAGGAGCACTGACCTGACCAAGGACATTTGCCCAATATTTAAGCACTCCGTCATGCTGTTAGTTCTTGTGGTCCATTTTCCATCCAAAAAAGTTGACTCCTTCCCAGTCCTTAACTCTCTTCTCAAGCGTGTCGATCAGGAAATTTTTTTCTGTTTTTGGTTCATTTGAACCCCTAAATATTTTGCGATCATCTCCAAAAGCAAGAGGCCCTTCTGTATCTCTAAATTTAGACTCATCTATATGATTTGCCTGTCTACAATATTTGGTTATATTCATCAAAGAAATCAGCATAAACCAGTAAGGAAAGCTCAAAAGTCGGGCGGGGCCGACTATATGATACCTTACACCACTATGCATATTTAGTAGAGCTCTCGTAAAAAGGTTTATACAGGGCATTTCAGAGCTCTATGAGATATTTGGTACAAAATCAAAATCTATCCAATTCTATCGTGCATTTTACGAACTATAGCTATCTCTGAACCGGGTTTCTCCAAATTTGACGTATTAGCTTCTAGATTGAATTCGGTCTTATGTACGAAAACTCATGCCATTTGGGCTGATATTGGCCATTTGATGCACAATTAACACGAAATCGGATGAAGATATATATGGGAGGCATATCCAAATCGGAACAGATTTTAATAAAATTAAAATCAACTATTTTTAGGCTTTATCTGATATCTGGTACCAAATATCATACCTGTGGAGTGCATATTACGAATGTGAGGGACTTAAAGACCAAATTGGATGAAAGATATATATGGGAGCTATAGCTATATCTGAACCGATTTCGATAAAATTTAAAACAACTATTCCTGTGCTCCATCTAATACCTGGTACCAAATATCACGGTTGTGGAGTGAATATTACGAATGTAAGGGACTAAAACACTAAATCGGATGAAACATATATATGGTTGCTATATCTATATCTGAACCGATTTTCACTAATTTTGATATACTTGCTTCTAGGCTGAATTTGGTCCGATGTACTAAAATTCAGTCCATTAGGATTTATATCGGCCATTTGGTGCACAATTAACCCGAAATCGGATGAAGAAATATATGGGAGCTATATCCAAATCTGAACCGATTTCGATAAAATTACAAACAGCTATTTCTGGGCTGTATCTTATATCTGGTACCAAATATCATTCTTGTGGATTGCATATTACGAATGTGAGAGTCTTAAACACCAAATCGGATAAAACATATATGGGAGCTATAGCTGTTTCTGAACCGATTTTCTCCAAATTTGTTGTATTTGCCTTAAAGCTAATCTCGCTACTAATCTCGGTTACATGTGCCAAAATTCGGGCCATTTGGGCTGATATTGGCCATTTGGTGGTCAATTAACTCGAAATCGGATGAAATATATATGGAAGCTATATCCAAATCTGAACCGATTTCGATAAAATTTAAAACAGCTATTTCTGTGCTCCATCTAATACCTGGTACCAAATATCACAGTTGTGGAGTGAATAGTAGGAATGTGAGGGACTTAAAGATCAAATCGGATGAAAGATATATATGGGAGCTATAGCTATATCTGAACCGATTTTCTCCAAATTTGATATACTTGCTTCTAGGCCGAACTCGGTTGGGTGTGCCAAAATTCAGGTCATTTAGACTGATAGTGGACATTTGGTGCACATTTAACCCG
Source organism: Musca domestica (assembly GCF_030504385.1). Classification (NCBI taxonomy): domain Eukaryota; kingdom Metazoa; phylum Arthropoda; class Insecta; order Diptera; family Muscidae; genus Musca; species Musca domestica. Next base: position 696,103 of record NW_026712279.1, read on the forward strand.
AAATCGGATGAAGATATATATGGGAGCTATATCTAAATTTGATCCGATTCTCACCAATTTCAATAGGGTTCGTCCTTGGGCCAAACAAATATTGTTTGCAAAATTTCATCTCAATCGGATAATAAATGCGACCTGCATTTTGTTCACAAGAATACATGGACAGACGGACGGACGGACGGACAGACGGACTGACATGCATAAATCGACTCAGAAAGTGATTCTATGAAGGTTATCAAAAGTAACTATGGGTCTATCTCGTTTCCTTCTCCATGTTACAAACAAATGCACAAAGACATAATACCCTTACCACTATGTGGTGTAGGGTATAAAAAGCCAGAAGTTCGCCTTTTGTGTATTTCGGATATCGCCTGTAAGTAATGCTGGTGTTTTTCACACAAAGTAATGGATCATTATACTCGCTGTCCTAAACTCTAACTTTGTCCTTTGGTTTATATTTGTGACCTTTATAACGGCTGCAAAATCAGGAACATTTTTAGTTGTTGGTCCATTTCAACTCCTAAATATATTGCGGACATCTTTAAAACAAATAGGCCTATCCCTTCAGAGCCTTACCCTTATGAAAATTTTCGTGAGGATCGGACAATAATTGCAATCTGTATATAACAGCCCCAAACGGTGTTGTAATGTGAAGAAATATTACAAAATATACACTTCAATATTTTAAGTCAAATTGAAAATATCGCATGCGATAAAAAATATGAAAAAATAAAAAATGTCACAAAATATTACAAAACCTATATTAACATCAATAATGGCATCTTTTATGCGATTTTTTAGAATTTATACTTTTAGCCAAGAGGGCATTCTGAATTGACAAATTTTGTCAAAATCGGTCCAGCCATCCTGGAGATATAAGCATTCTAGCTAATATCCCCTTCCTTTGTACATACACATTGTATATATTTCGCTAAATATAACCGATATATTTACTATCGGCATCTACGTAACGGTCAGAATTGGCCTTTTCGTCTATTTGTGATTTTGTCGGGATTAAAAATATTCGTCGTTTAATGGAAAATTTAACTTTTATTAACACAAATGCTATGGTCTATTTTACTAAATATTACCCGCTGACCATCAAAATTGGAAGGCTTCTGCCCAGCCCCAAACTCTAGATCCATGCCAACTTTCGCTTCGACTGGTCTTTAATTGCGACTTGTAGAGCAGCTGCAAAATCAGGAAATTTTTCAGTTTTTGGTCCATTTCAAAAGAAATAGGGTTCTATTCTGGTTCTATCCCCACCTCCATTCTAAATTTAGTGAAGATCGGGCCATAATTGCGACCTGTAGAGTGATTACAATTAACATGGACAGACGGACGGACAGATATACATAGCTAGATCGACTCAGCTCGGCGAGATAGGAAGATCCATATATACTTCCCTATGTGGGAAAGCAATATTTCGAGGTGTTACATAATTTTTGACCCAATCAAACTTATAATACCCCCAACACATAGTGTTGTAGGGTATAATTATTTCAATCGAATTGCATAGCTGTAAATTTTCAAGACATTTAATGCTGCCCGAAAATTTTAGACTTTCGTATGGTTTTAACTTGCAAACACCTTTATAATTTATTTTTGTCGCTAATATTCCTACTCTTGAGAGTAAATTATTTGCCTTAAAAGTAAAAAAGGCGTTTAGTTTGGCTGGGTCGAACTTTTGAGACCCTCCATGCGGAAATTAAAACATTGAAAATATGTATCGATACATTGGCCTGTATCGATTGTTTTTGGGCTACGATGTTAGCGATATCAGCTTACACGTCAAAAATCAAATTGAAGAAGATTTAAAATCGCATGGTTCTCTTGAATAAAAATAAATGAATAAATAACAAAATAACAGAACAAAAAAATAAAAACAAGTAAAAAAGCTGTAACCATTTGGAACGAATAAGAAAATTTTCAAAAATAAAATCCATCACAAATTATGTTAAAATCTATAGAATATCTAATGGCAGAAGGTGCCGATATGTGGGGGGATATACGATATTGTGGACCTATATAGGCAATTACCTTTCAGAGGTTAAAGTGCTCACAAAAACTCCTTTTGTGGATTTTCACACAATATCATAGATAAATGTGGCTAAAATCATCAAAATACCGAATATCGGGCGTACCGTTATATGGGGGCTATACGATATCGTGGACCGATATATCCCATCTTCGAACTTGACCTGCCTGCAGGCAAAAGAGGGATCTGTGCAAAATTTTAGCTTCATATCTTAATTCGTTTAAACTGTAGCGTGATTACAACAGACGGACAGACGGACGGTCATGGCTAAACCGTCTTAGAATTTTACGCTGATCAAGAATATATATACTTTGGTGGGTCTAAAATGATTATTTCGATGAGTTACAAACCGAATGACGAACTTAATATACCCTCCATACTACGTATGGTGGAGGGTATAATAAAATCTGAAGAAATCGTTATCTGGGGCTATACCAAAATCTAAACCGAACTCGTTTTTTTTTTTTTTTTGTAGAAATGAGAGACCAAAATTATGTTGATGAGCAACAGACATGATAAGATGAAGGGTATACAAATGTGGTGTTAGTAAAGAGGAACATGTGAACATACTAAAAGTTAAGAAAGCAGGCATATTACCCTAAATGGGGATATTCTTTACTTTCTTTCAAAATTTAAGAGCCTTCCGTTTTCTTGCATACCTGAAACGTAAATTTTTTCGCACGTGTCCCCGTTATTATCGTTATTCATGCAATTTATCAAAAGTTTCTTTCTTGGCAAAAAAGGAAATTATTAATTACTCTTTCTTTTTCACTACAACTCCACCCAAAAGCTGTAAACAAACAAAAAAAAATTAATTAAACGAGAAATTAATTTGTCAATTATTGGATGTGGTATTGATAGATGGGAACTTATATATTGAACTTTTTCAATATTTTTTCCTGCTGCCACTTTTCATTACTTCAGGCAAGTGACAATTTCGTTATCGTTCACTTCTTTCTGAGTAAACATGCTACAAATTCGAAAGCCGAACAAATATGAAAGTTTGCAATGCGTGCATCATTTTTAATGGCTTGCCGAAAAAAAAAAATGTTTAATTGAATATTTGCTTCATTCATTTTTCACTTCCGATTGGTTTGAAATATGAATGCTAGAATGCGAAGAAAAAAATATTCAAGTAATAAAAAAAAAAAACAGGAATGAAAAATTTTGTTATTAAAATGTAATAAGAGCAACGATAGGGTCACTTGGAGGTGCTGTAAAATATATGATTTTCTTTTTATAAAATGGCACTTTAGTGAAAATCACATTGTTCTGAAAAAATATGCTTTATACATATTATCAGTAGTCCACCATTATATCCTACAACACTATGTGTTGGGGTATTATAACATTGATTGGGCCAACAATTATGTAACACCTCGAAATATTGAATTCCAACATAGGAAAGTATATATGGATCTTCCTATCTCGCCGAGCTGAGTCGATCTAGCTATGTATATCTGTCCGTCCGTCTGTCCATCTTAATTTGTAATCACTCTACAGGTCGCAATTATGGCCCGATCCACACGAAATTTAAAATAGAGGTGGTGTTATGGTCAGAATAGAAACCTATTGCTTGGAGATGATCGCATAATATTTAGGGGTTGAAATGGACCAAAAACTGAAAAATTTCCTGATTTTGCACTTCCTCTACCTATCGAAATTATAGACGACGCAGAAGTTAGCTTTGGACTAGAGATTAGGGCTGGACAGAAGCCTTTCAATTGATGGTCATCGGGTAATATTTAATAGGCGAAATATACCTTAACATTTGCGTTAAATTAAAGTCAAATTTTCTTTTAAACCGCGAATGTGTTAAGTCATAAATAGACGAACAGTCTATTCGATAGTAAATATATCGGATATATATAGCGAAATATATACATACAATGTGTATATACAAAGGAAGGAGATATTAGCCAGAATGCTTATATCTCAAGAATGGCTGGACCGATTTTGACAAATTTTGTCAATTCAGAATTCCCTCTTGGCATAAAACAAGCAAATCTAAAAATCGCATAAAGAGATGACAATAATGAAGATAAAATAGATTTTGTAGTATTTTGTGATATATTTTTTCATATTTTTTTTCTTTTGACTTATAATATTGAAGTTAATTTTTTGTAATATATTTTCACCTTACAACACAGGTTGGGGTTATTATATACAGATTGCAATTATCGTCTGATCCTCACGAAAATGTTCATGAGGGTAGGGTTACCTCAGGGCTATTGTTTTTAAAGATGTCCGCAAGATATTTAGGGATTGAAACGGGCAAACAACTAAAAGTGTTCCTGAAGGACACGAAATCTCACATGAAGTTAGAGTTTAGGAGAGCGAATAGAATAGAACATTTCCATTCTAAACAATGAGAAGAGTTATTTTTCGCTGTAAAATGGACCACAACAACTAACAACACGACGGAGTGCGTTAATATTGGGCAATGCCTCTGGTCAAAAAGCTAAGGGCGTTATCTATTCCGCACGACTATAGCCTTTTCTTGCTTCTTTTACAATAGTTATAAACTCTAACAATATTTTAATTTCATACATGAATATTTCTGAAACATAACCAGTATAGAAAGTCTTAAAGTCGGGCGGGGCCGACTTTATGATACCCTATACACTTTGCTAATTTAGTGGAGCTGCGCATAACAATTAAAAGTTTTTATGGGAGAATTCAATCATACACGCTATGATTATAATTATTATTAAAGTTCAAAGGACTAAATATGCCGAAGCATTGTTACGGAGTGCATATTACGGCTGTGGGTAACAAATATGACAAATCGAATGAACAATATATGGGAACTATAGCTATCTTCACCAAATTTGGCATACTACCTTCTAGACTAAATTCGGTTGTTTGTGTCAAATTCCATCTCATTTGGACAAATATTAAACGTTTGGTGCACAATAAAAGGTAAATCGGACGAAGTTATATATGGGAGCAATATCCAAATCTGAACCGACCTCGATAAAATTTAGGTATTTCTGAGCTGCATTTGATATATTTCCCTAAATATTGTTGTTACAGAGTGCATATTACGGCTGCGGAGGACAAAAATAACAAATCGGATGAACAATATATATGGGAGCTATAGCTATATCTGAACCGATTTCGATCAAATTTGTATGTGCAAAATTCCAACGGACGGACAGACGGACTGACAAGCATACATCAACTCAGAAAGTTATTCTATGCAGATCATCAAAAGGAACTATAGGTCTATCTCGTTTCCTTTTGCCTGTTACAATCAAATGAAAAAAGACATAATACGCTGACCACCTTGTGGTGCAGGGTATAAAAAGCATTGATCATGGTGCGGTAACGATCTCCATTGACCGTAACGCGAGCTCCGGCCTCATTTTTGAAGAAATAGGGTCCGATGATGCCACCAGCGTGAAAACCGCACCATACGTTGCATTTTTATACCCTCCACCACAAAAAGTATGGAGGGTATATTAAGTTCGTCATTCCGTTTGTAACTCATCGAAATAATCATTTAGACCCAACAAAGTATATATATTCTTGATCAGCGTAAAATTCTAAGACGATTTAGCCCTGTCCGTCTGTCCGTCTGTTGTAATCACGCCACAGTCTAAACGAATTAAGATAGGAAGCTAAAATTTTGCACAGATCTCTCTTTTGTCAGCAGGCAGGTCAAGTTCGAAGATGGAGTATATCGGTCAAGGATATCGTAAGGCCCCCATATAACGGTATCCCCGATATTCGCGGTATTTTGATGATGTTAGTCACATTTTTCAATGAAATTGTCTGAAAATCCACACAAGTAATTCCTTGTGGGTACTTTATACCTCGGCAGAGAATTATCTATATAGGTCCAAAATATCGTATAGCCTCCATATAACGATATTTTTTGATGATTTTAGCCACATTTTGCAACGGAATTGTCTGAAAATCCACACAAGGAGTTCCTTGTGGGGTACTTTATACCTCGGCAGAGAAATTCTCTATATAGGTTACGATAACGTATAGCCCCCATATACGGTACCCCGCGATATTCGGTATTTTGATGATTTTAGCCACATTTTCCAAGCGTATTGTCTGAAAATCCACACACGGAGTTCTATGTGAGCACTTTACCCCTGAACGGAATTGTCTATATAGGGTCCACAATATCGTATATCCCCCATATAACGGTACTCCCCTATATTCGGTATTTTATTGATTTTAGCCACATTTCCCCATGGTTTTTATCTGAAAATCCACACAAGGAGTTCCTTGTGAGTACTTTACCCCCAGACATCGATTTGTCTATATAGGTCCACAATAGCGTATATCCCCCCCATATATCGGCACCTTCCGATATTAGGTATTTAAAGATTTTGACAGAATTTTCAATGGATTTTATTTTTTTGAATATTTTCTAATTCGTTCCAAATGGTGGAGAGTATTCAAAGTTTGGCCCTGTCGAACTTACTGCTTTTTTACTTGTTCTGGATGTAATGGAGTCTGTAGGGTCTCTTGTGGATGGGTCTCACTCCATATGCGCAATTTCGCTTATTAACAAACCCGCTAAGCCAAAAATGCACCTCATCGCTGAACACAATTTTGCGATAAAACAACGGGTAATTTGCCAACTGCTCTAGAGCCTGATTTTCAAAGTAAATTGGATTTGGTGCTTCTTTAGAGTTTTTTTTTCGGGTACGACATCAAACAATGCCAAAGACTGCCATTCATACAGCATCGTAACGTTCACTTTATTCCTTGCAATTCCGCACACCAACATCCTGATTTAGCCATGACCTTTTACAAAAACAATTTATTTTTGAAAACTCAATTTCATTGATTTCATTCGATGCAAAAGAAATTCCCCGCAAAGTTGCGGGTTTAGCTGAGATATTGCTTACGGAAATAGTCCGAAATTGATTTGTATTGTTGTTGTTATGTTTTTCTATGCTTTGGTTGTATGTTTTCACGTAATTATAACATTCCAATAAACTTAGTTGCAACAAAGAAGGTGTATCGTTATTTCGTATTTAATTTATAGCAATTTCCACCATGACGTACTTCACTCGAAGTGAGCAGGACTAGTTGATGTTTTAACTTCTGTTGCGGTTACAATGGCTTGTCGCTTTAAAGTTTATTCCTTTTTTTCTTCGGGGAATGAAAATGATAATTAATACATTTTATTGCAATAATTTATCACAGTCAAGTGTAAAACATTAAATGGCTCCTGAGCTTCGCAATGGATTTCGCCGTTCTACAGTCTGCTTTTATAATGAAAACTATGCGTTTCCAGAAGCGAATTAAGTAGCATCATTTCCCAAGGAAACGTTAACATTGGCCATTGTTCAATTGTGAGTAATTAATGAATGTAATTCATTAGCGGATTAAAATAGCATTAAAAGGAATAACAAGTAAAAACAGTAAAAAAGCAGTAAGTTCGGCCGGGCCGAACTTTGAATACCCTCCACCATTTGGAACGAATTAGAAAATATTCAAAAAAATAGAATCCATTAAAATTCTGTTAAAAATACCTAATATCGGAAGGTGCCTATATTGGGGGATATACGCTATTGTAGACCTATATAGACAATCTATGTCTGGGGGTAAAGTACTCACAAGGAACTCCTTGTGTGGATCCCGAAATATCGGGGGTACCGTTATATGGGGGATATACGATATTGTGGACCTATATAGACAAATACCATTCAGGAGTTAAAGTGCTCACAAAGAAATCCTTGTGTGGATTTTCAGACAATTCCGTTGGAATATATAGCTAAAATCATCAAAATACTTAATAACGGGGTACTGTTATATGGGGGCTATACGATATTGTTAACCTATATAGAAAACTCAATGTCAGGGGGTAAAGTGCTCACAAAGAACCCTTGTGTGGAATTTCAAAATATTCATATTCAAAATACCGAATATTAGAGGGTACCGTTATATGGGGGATATACGATATCGTGGACCTATATAGACAACTCTCTTTCAGGGAGTAAAGTCCCACAAAGAACTCCTTGTGTGAAATTTCAGATAATTCTATTGAAAAGTGTGGGTAAAATCATCAAAATACCGAATATCGGGGGGTACCGTTATATGGGGGATATACGATATCGTGGACCTATATAGACAATTCTCTACCAGGGGGTGAAATACTCATAAGAGACTCCTTATGTGGAATTTCAGACAATTCAATTGAAAAATGTGGCTAATATATGATTCTATTTCGAGGTATAAATTATAAGGAACTCCTTATTTAGATTTTCAGACAATTCCGTTGAAAATGTGGGTAAAATCATCAAAATACCGAATATGGGGGTACCGTTACATGGGGCTATACGATATCGTGGACCGATATAACCCATCTTCGAACTTAACCTGCCTGCAGACAAAAGAGAGATCTGTGCAAACTTAGCTTCCTATCTTAATTCGTTTAGACTGTAGCGTGGTTAGAACAGACGGACAGACGGACGGACTAGCTCTGTCCGTCTTAGAATTTTACGCTGATCAAGAATATATACACTTTGTTGGGTCTAAAAATTATTTTCGTTGAGTTACAAACTGAATGACGAACTTAAAATACCCTCCATACTATGTATGGTGGAGGAAGACTAGAACTACAAGGTGATGCTAACGCTTCAAGAAGAAATACTTACTCAGCAGTTACGCCATCGGTTTTCCTATCATTGATAGTCACCGCCGACGCAATTCGGGCATCCGAAATGGTAAATTTAAGGTTTTTTATAAACAATGTGCTTCAGAAATCTTATTTTTGTTTTGCTTCATAATATTTTACTTACCCTTTCTTTTTAACACTTTCTACTATTAACTACACCATTGTATACTAAGTGTATATAAATACCAATCGTTATTGGAAAACGAAAACAGAAGACAGAATTGTAATATGCAAAAGTTTTGGACAATCGCAAAGTTTTTATGTGTTGTATAATACGATCGTAGTATTAAAACTACGACCCATAATCGAGTGAAATAATGGATATTTTGTTTCAATAAATGCAAATTAGGCCTGAAAGAAATCTTTAGCTTGAAAGGAAGACTGAATTAAAGCAATATTCTAATATTTTCATCCAGTTAGTCCATGTATTTTAAACTATTAGGGACAATTTCACAAAATTAAAGCAAATGAAGCAGAACTTTGAAACAACGCCATATAAAAATTGATTTATGGTCATATCGAAAATTCTAGAAATACCGTTCTATGTGATTACAATACGAAATTTAAAATTTCCAACGTCTATCTTCGTATCAACGATGTATAACTTATTGGGGATCCCTCAGAATATTTCGAGCTGTTGGAAATTGAATGACACAGTTTATATATCCTCCATCGAATGGTGGAGGGTGTTACAACTTTTATATACACACAAAATATTATATTAAACTATTTCCTTAAACAAGTAAGTAGACATAGTCGTGGCGGGGCCGACCATGTGATACCCTACAACACTACAATATGTTAGAAGCCCTTAATGTCCAAATCCATTTATGAAAGTTTCGCTTTTGAAATTATATCACGGAACACTGTCCAGATATTACCCTTAGCATTTGGCCAGGGATTTGCCAGGGTGTATTGGCTTCAATTGTGTGATCAGAAATTTTTTTCTGTTTTTGGTTCATTTGAACACTAATATTTTGCGATCATCTCCAAAAGCAAGAGGTCCCTCTGTATTTCCAAATTTAGACTCATTTATATGTTTTCTTGTCTACGATTTTGGCTCCATTCCATTCTTCCCGCTGTCCTAAACTCTAACT